>NC_135863.1:992231-1357231 GCF_031162955.1 Sander vitreus
TGAGTCCGACGAGGGACCTTAGCCTCTCTCTCTCTCTCTCTCTCTCTCTCTCTCTCTCCATCCCTTCATTTCATGTCATCTCTTTACTGTTGACTTTCTAATAAAACTATAAAATGTCCAAAATGTACTTAACTCAAAGATAATCTTCTTATTTTGGAAGCTTTACTAATGAAGTTGAGCTGGAAAAGTGAAGGGATGATGGAGCGAAGGTGCATGGATTTCCTTTTAAAAAATCAAGTCAAATGTTGAGTGTTGGTACCAGACTCATTGAGCCTAATGATGTGTTGCTTCAGATTTAGTTGGATGGAATTATTTTAAACACAAGAATGCATCACTACCTGTGCATAATTATCTTTTTTTTCACGGCAACACTTTCCCTGTCTGGGGTCTTTGTCCTGCACATGCTCTCTTTTTAAAAAGCAGATTAGAAACCTGGTTGCGCGTTTAAATAAGAAATTCTCCAGGAAATCTAGCTGGGGAATCGGCATGATCTAATCCGATATACCTGTTATGGAAACCAGGTTTCCTTTTTTACATGACAAATCATATTACTTTGTGTGTGTGTGTGTGTGTGTGTGTGTGTGTTAGAGAGAGTCATGAATCCAAGAATTTGTCTTTAACTTACACTGCATCAGCAGCCCCTGGCTCTGAAATCACTCCTTTACATGTTTAGCCTGCCTTTTAGCCTACATCTCTTTACCTCCACTCACCCTCTCACTCACTCACTCCATCCCTCTAATCACATTACCCTCCCAACCCTTCTCTCTCTCTCCCTCCCTCTCTCTCTCTCTTCCTCGGCCATAAAGTGTATTATTGATGCCTGTATTCCATCGGGTGGATTGCTTCAGGCTTTGTGTTCTGCTCCTCTTATCCTCGCTGTTACTGCGGATAATTTCATCACAGCTCACTTTTGTGCCCGTTTAATTTGTTTAATACAAGCAGGCTGTTTGTGTGTGTGTGTGTGTGTGTGTGTGTGTGTGTGTGTACAGTATATGCGTGTCTTTTTATTAGCTTATTTTCCCTCTTGGGCTAGTTTTTGCAGGGTGGCTTTGGGGTGAACATCCTCCCTCAGGCCTCAGATAGCAGCCGCTTTCACACAACACACAAAAAAACACACACACACACACACACACACACACACACACACACACACAAACACAGAGTACAATGCAATCAACTGTCGGACGAGGGTTTCAGATGAGCATAATTTCACATTACAGAGCTCTGTGTGGGTGGGTGGATGATACGAGCTTAAAGTACTTAAACGGACCAACGCTCTTCTCTCTCTCTCTCTCTCTCTCTCTCTCTCTCTCTCTCTCTCTCTCTCTCGATCTCTAGAGTCAAACTGAAAGAGGGAGAGAGGTAATGAGGGAAATGTTGGTGAGAGGGACGTTTAAGAGGTTTGGAAAGGGTCTCAAGAGCCTTTTTAAAGTAACTTTTTTCCCATCTCATTGGTTGGACCGCCCTATTGTTCAGTTTACCTGTAGTTTTCTGTCTTTTTTTTTCTTCATATTTTTTTAGATCATATATCATTTTTGTTTTCATTATTCTTTTTTGAAACCAAGATGGATGGCCAAAATGATAATCACGATTATTATTATTTTTTTATCTGTAGGAAGATCACGATTATTTATCCCCATTATTCTTTGATTTTAGGGAAAAAAATGTGAACTACAGTCTTAAAAGCCATGACATTCGATCAATAATGACAATGTGTTTCCATGTGTCTGTCCTGCTCGTGTTTGGCTCTGCTAAAAGGTTTGGCCCATAAAAGTCGTGTTGTTGTTTAAGAGTGGATGAACAGGTAGACAGTGGTAAACTCTCTCTGTGTGAACGCAGCCTGCAGGAGGGGATTGTAAAAAGGTTTCCTGCTCTTTCTGTGATGCTAAAGCCATTTCCCGTCCCTCTGGGTCTGGACAACATCTGTTCACAGGCTAATAGAATCACTGGGTCCAGTCTGACTGATAGGGGAACACACACACACACACACACACACACACACACACACACACACACACACACACACACACAGAGGCACACATGTGCTAATTGGCTATGTTCTGGGGAGGCCAAATGAAAACTAGCTACATTTTGATTGACGTTATAGCACACACACACACACACACACACACACACACACTGCAGGCCTCTTCCATGCAGCCACTGACGCACTCAATGCGCTCCAACCAAACTCCATTATGTCCATTAGTTGATCTGCACAGAGCGATGTGAGGAGATGGAGGGAGACTCTGATGACACAACCGTCCCACGCAGGAACACAAAGTATGTCAGAGATTAAACGTGTGAAACCGAGCCAAACGGTGCTTCTCTCTCTCTGCACGTGCTCAGTACGAACGGGAAGGTCCTCTAATTAATCAGAGAGCAGAATACTTAAATAAAAAAACAGCAAAATATTAAATGTAAGACTGAAGAGTGATTCTAAATGAACGAGGCGTGACTTAAGATGTTGTTCTTCGTGTGCTGTTGAGAAGCTGCTCCACCCACAAACTAACTTCAGGGAAGTCTTTTTTTACACAAAATTGCGCGTGCATCAACAGCTGCAGCGATCAGCTGATTAGTCAATCCACAGACACTTAATCAACAACTATTTAGACATTTTCTTTATTGTTGTCATTTTTCAAATAGTCGTTTCAATCATTTCTGTTTTCAGCCTATCAACGTAACAATTTGCCCTCCCCTTTTTTTTCACGTTTTTAACATAAACTAAACAATGAATTGACTAACTGAGAAAATAATGCAATAATGATCTTTTGGAAAAATATCTTTCCAAGCATGACTTTAAAAATCGCTGTGTGTGTGTTTGTGTGTGTGTGTCAGTCTGAATGAAGTACTGCTGCACTGTTCACACTGACGGATGCTGATTGACGATTAAGTTAACGATATAAATTAACGATATATTTTTCAAAAGGAAAACCAGCTGTTGACCTACTTTGGGAACCTGGCAGCACACAGTTTCAACATCCATGCACCTCGAACACACGCACACACACACACACACTGGTGCTTTAGCCAGATGGTTCTCTCCAGGAAGTCTGTAAAGTCGGTGGTCTGTTTTGTCAAACTGTTTCAAAGAGCCGCCAGGTATTTTGATATGATTGATTGATATGATGAGTTTGAGTAAACAGTATCTGTTTTCAGCTGTTTCCAGCTTGTTAAATGTGGATATGTTCTAGTTTCTTTTCTGCTCTGTGACAGTAAACTGAACATCTTTTGAGTTGTGGACAAAACAAGACATTTGAGGACGTCTTGGGAAACACTGATCCACATTCTTCACCATTTTCTGACCTTTTATAGACCAAACAACTAATCCATCGAGAAAACAATCAAAAGACCAATCGACAGTAACCATTAGTTGCAGCCCTAGTTTACAGTATGCTTACTAGGACTAGATGTTAGAATCCCTTGATATTCAGCACAAGCGCTGTTGTTGGAGATGTCTTCTTGGGTGGGGTTGGATTGGCGGATGACCGCCTCGTGCCTCCAATACGATCATCAGTTGTGCACATATGAGTTCTTTGTTGCACCTTTTCAGACCAAACGTCATCGATTTTAAAACATCAAGATGAAAGCAGCAACCGGATAAAGCTTTCTTTGAGAGAAGAAGACCTTCAGAAGAAGCCTCGTCTGTTAACAGAATCCAGCAGAATGAGCCCATGATGATTAGGACGACACTCCTCTGCCCCCCTGTGGTCACTTGTGCAGTGCATGTGCACACATGAAACTCACATTTTCATACATGTATGGACGCACTGTCTTATGAAATCTATTTTCAAATTCAAAGTGAAAACAAGGTCTTTACACTTGTGTCCCTGACTCCGAGGTTTCCTGGCTTCTTGCGGTTTAGTATTTGACTTCCAGATGTGGAGATTCATACTCAGCTGGCTCCCAGTACGAGCTGAGATCTGTGACGATTGAGTGTGCAGTAATGACATTGATTTAATTGACTTCTGTCATTTAGCCTATATGATTTGCAACACATATTTGCTAAATACTTTTTGTTTGTGTTATTGTACCGCTAGTAAAGCCTGAATACCAGCACGGTCAAAACAAACTGGGTATGTGTTGTTGTAGCTTTGAAGTAGGGCTGTGCAATGAATGGAGGTTTGATGTAATAGAGAGAGACGATTATTTTGCACTTCAGGTTTTGCAAGTCAACTCTTATTTTGTCTCGTGTTCTGAAGGGCAAATTCAAAAAGTTAAAACGGGAAAAGTATAAAGGAAAATATCCCAGTTCAAGGTGTTTTCTTTGTTGATTTGTTTAGCTGTTTCACTTTTCTTGTTTTTTAAGGTTCGATAAATGCAGCATCTTTCCATAAGTCAGTGAGTAATTGTGTTAAATAATAGTGATTTCAATATAACATTAGATAGACGTTATTGATCCCAAATTGGGTGTGCTACAGCAGCAAAATATCAGACACACAGCACACATACAGAATATACAAGATATAATAAATAGGATAGAATACAAGAACAATTTTTTTTTTAGATAAAGAAATACAAAGGAAAGAATGTACAAACGTATGTACAAGTTGCGAATAAATACTTAAAAAGTATTCATAAAGATGCAAGTAAACCCCATGTTTGTGCAAGTTGCACTTAGTGGAGTATTGTGATGTATATGAGTCTTATCTAACACTCAGCAACAAAGTGTTACAAAGTTGTATTTCCTATGGTAGGAATGATTTCTTCACCAGACTGGTTGTGATTATGATTGAAATATGATATTTTTCCACAGTCGAGCAGCCCTACTTTGAAGCACAATACACAGACTGACTTTAAACCCGTTCCTGGTGGAAGAACATGTTGAAGCTGCCTTGTGAAAGTGATGTGATGTCACAGTGACACCTGTTGGTCAAACAACGCAACACCATACACGAGAGCTGCACTGACGTCAACCAAAATGACCAAACTGTCTGGCTGCTGTTGATCGTTGACACCAAATGGACTGCAGAGTTCCCAACTATAATAATTAAAACCTCTCTCTCTCTCTCTTCCAGAAGGAGCTGAGCCTTCCCAGAAGAGGCAGTTTGTAAGTACCCATCATCCCCTCTGTCTTCTGTCCAAACAGAGCCTGTCCTTTCGGCGTTGTTTCTTTTTTTTGTTTTTTTTTTTTCCTCAGAGGAGTCATCTGGAAAAGGTTGGAAAAGCTTAGAGGCTGCAATGCAATGAACCAAACAAAGATACATACACCTTAAGGTGGTATAAAGTCTGGTCTTTTAAATAACCGTGGAAAAGAAGCTCCTGGTCCACCTTAAAACATTCAGTCTTTGTCAGTGTTTGTGTGGAAACTTTGAGTTTCTGTCCGATGTGGAGGGATTAGCAAGAGTTAAATTGTGTGTGTGTGTGTGTGTGTGTGTGTGTGTGTGGGCTTGTTTAACTATATTTGTGGGGTCCAAAAACCAGGAGTCCAGTATACTTGTAGGGTCCCGACAGCTTTGTGGGGCCAAAATGCTGGACCTCACAAGTTTAACAGGCTGTTTGAGGGTTAAGACTTGGTTTTAGGATTAGGGTTAGAATGAGGTTCTGGTTAGGGTGAGGGTAAGGGTTAAGGTTAGGCATTTAGTTGTGATGGTTAATGTTAGAGTAAGGGGCTAGGGAATGCATTATGTCAATGACGGGTCCCCACAAAGATAGTGCCATAAAACCTGTGTGTGTGTGTGTGTGTGTGTGTGTGTGTGTGTGTGTGTGTGTGTGTGTGTGTGTGTGTTTGTCTACTGTTGTTCGCCTTAATAGTCACTCACGGGCCCTTTAAATACCACTGGGAAACCATGTTCCATGTTTGTCTGTGTTTATTTTTGCCTCAGCTGTTAATCTTATCAAGTTATACAGAGAGAGCTTCCAGTAAAGGGTTAAAGGACAAAGTTGAAAAACCACTGAGTCCAGGTGTGTGTGTGTGTGTGTGTGTGTGTGTGTGTACCAGAACAGCTGAGCATCCCACTGTGTATAAATGCAGGTTATTTATATCTGCGTGTGTGTGTGTGTGTGTGTGTGTGTGTGTGTGTGTGTGTGTGTGTGCGCCAGGCAGCTGATTTATTGTCCTGCACGAAAAAGTTCTTCATGTCTGGAAACAAAAGTCAGACTTCCAGTCATGCTTCTAAAAGAAGTGTTGGGAGACAAAAAGTTGGTCATTATAGTGTAATCATCATAACTCACTCACTGTGGAGTTCCCCTGTTTCCCTGAGTGACATTGAAAACAGCACAACAACAGGGGTCAGATATGGTGCCGGTCAGTTCACCACAGCGCTGTTGGGGTATGGTCTGGCTACACCACAGATGCATTCTGAGATAGCAGAAGAAATCAAAGCTCTGGGTTGTTGGCATTTCTTTAAACCAATCACAATCGTCTTGGGCGGAGCTACGCTCCGGACGCAGCGACGGTGGCTCTGCTAAACAGTCTCAGGAAGGAACTTGTTTTGGTGGAACATTTGCACCCCGCAAAAGAAAACGCCACATACGATATTAAAGCTCTATTGTGTAATTTTTTGAGTTGATTCTTAGAAAAAAAAACTTTGTTCTTTCACAAATATGTGCTCATTCATGTGTAATTACTTCCACCAACTAATCAAAGTATTCTCGTAAGCGTAGAATCTGACATTCAGAATCATTCAGAATACATAGGAGCGAGTCGCTGATACTTTAGTAACATTAGCTTGCATATGTTTAGGAACCTGATAGCTGATGTTAGCAATGAAATGGTACCAAAATAACGTAAAACTATTATTACACTGGAAGGAACACTCACGGACAAAGTCGTACTTCTTGGAATAATACGGCCACC
The DNA here is from genome assembly GCF_031162955.1 of Sander vitreus. NCBI lineage: Eukaryota > Metazoa > Chordata > Actinopteri > Perciformes > Percidae > Sander > Sander vitreus. Next base: position 999,031 of record NC_135863.1, read on the forward strand.
GTAGGAGTTTTAACGTGCTCGGAATGGGAGGGGCTAGAAAGTAATATTCAGTTGGTTGTCATATACAATTTCACCACTAGATGGGAGAAAGTCTTACACAGTGTAGCTTTAAATGAAGTTAACTGTTGACACAATACAGTAACATGAGCTATTTAAATTAGCTGGTTAAACCTCATTGGCTCTTAGGCGCCCGGATAGCTCAGTTGGTAGAGTGCGCGCCCATATATAGATGTTTACTCCTCGACGCAGCAGGCCACGGGTTTGACTCCGACCTGCGGCCCTTTGCTGCATGTCATTCCTCCCGCTCTCTCCCCTTTCATGTCTTCCAGTGTCATGTCAAAAATAAAGGCCGAAAATGCCCCCCAAAAAAATCTTTAAAAAGAAAATGTATTGGCTCTTACCAGTGTATCTCCATGTGTACTCAGCTATCCCACCAATCGGTCCCAAAACGTCCCAGTTAGAGAGGAAATGCCCTAAACATATTCTTTGTAAATCTTTACAATCATTCCCAGAAAGAACCAAGCAGGCCTGCCTTGTTGCACCATCCAAGTTTTCTTTTTTTTTTAGCTGAACTTTTGTGGCAAACAGAGTTGGAGAACGGCAACACACAGAGAGCAGAAGATGAGGGACATCACATGCCGGATGTCAGACTTTACCCTAGAAATGTACTTCTGTCGATCCAGACTAACCCTTAGTAGACATTACAGACCAGTATCCTGAGTTTGACCACATTCAAGATATGCTTTTTACATGAAATATAGAGAAACATTGATCTCCCTGTGAGTCAGTTTTTTTCTCGGTTTTTGGTCATGAGTGGGGGTGCAGGCATGACTGTGGGTGCTTTTTTAATTATGCTAACTTATGCTTCCTCGCGTCCTGTCTCCTCCCGTGACCCGGAAATCAATCCGCCATCATGGAGGATCTTCCAAACCCGTGAATGCACCACGGTGAGACAAAGAGGCTTCTGACGGCGCTTATAGCGAGGAAACACAGGTGTATCCTACACGGAAGTAGCGTGACTTATAACCTCTATTTTCCACTGGGCGCGTCTGCGCTAGAGCTGTAATCGGCCCAAGCCCGACAAGTACATTTTGATTGACAGCTTTTTAAAAGCCCGAACCCGTTTACAGCCCGACTGTACAAAAGGCCGTCTATCAGCAGTGATTAGAGTGTCGGAGAATAGTGCGGACACGCGCTTCACACCGTGAGCAGGCACACGCACCACTCGGCGGAAAAGGGAGAGAAAGAAAAAAGAGACTGCGAAAAAAGGAGCACACAGCTCCTTTGTCTTTCGTAAAAAATTTCTACATTTTTTAACATCATTTATTCATGACTAACGGAGGCTATAGGCCACTTGGAAGTTGGAACAAAGAAATGAATTAAGTCCTCCAGAGGCCAGCCTCCGTTTCACCTCCTCAGCATCCATTTTCACGCTAATCGAAACGCATCACCTGACCGCTCATTTACCCCACAACCCGAAGCACAAGCCCGAGCCTGAGCCCGGCCCGAGCCCGTGTAAAATAATAGAAATTAAGACCGAACCCGGCAAAGATCTTCAGCTCTAGTCTGCGCTGCGTTCCGCCACCCCCGAGTGATCGCAGCCGTTCAAGTCAATGCTTTATATTCCACCAGCGGCGCCACAGAAGTGCGCGTGAAGCGTCTCTCCCCTCCGCTAAAGATATGCGCCAGGTCTATTTTCACGCGAGCAGCCGGGCCATTCGGACTTGAATCATCACAAGCACTGTGCAACACAACTGGAACTTCTGAAAAATGGCCCTTAGTACAGTTTCTAATATGGGGAAATTAAATTAAATGAACAGAACATTTGAGGCACATGATGCAAAGTAATGAAAAACAAATGGCTTCGCCAATTTTTCTGCGAAGAAGTGACTGAAGTTGCTCAGCAGTGGCACAAAACTCTAAACATTATGAACGTTTCCTCATTAAAATCTGCAGCTTTGCTGTTTTTCTGTCTGTAGAGAAAATCCTGATTTACCCAAATTCCCTTTAGGATCCTACAGAAACTCTCTGTTGAACCATGAAGAAAATAATAACACAAACTATGAAAGTATAATGTTGTGCCTCTAGCTGCAGTCCAAACCCCAAATAAAAACAGGCAGCTTTTATCTTTCCCATATCTCCTCATAACTCTTTGAAGATACAGAGCTGCTTTATCCGATTCTTAATATCCGAGCAGAGCCACAGGGGTCGATGGTGTGTTTCTGTGTGTGTGTGTGTGTGTGTGTGTGTGTGTCCGTTGGCTGGTAGTGTGTGTGATCTTCAGGCTCGGCAGTGCGCTTCGAGGCAGTGCGTCGGCTGCTGTGAAGGGTCTGCAAGTCGGAGTCCACTCGGTGGAAGTGACAGTTGGCGGGTGGCGGCGTCCTGCTGTCGCCGGGCTCTTTTTGGTTCACTCTCACGCTGTTTTACTGCTGAGATGCTCTATCATGTCACATATCACACAGAAATCCATCTTTTCAGGCGTCAAGTACTTTGTTTGTATCTGAACTACCAGGATTACTATTTACAGCTCACAGAGGAGCTTATAGAGACACAGAAGATGCATGTTTGCCAATTCAATTTGTCATCTTAAATCTATATTCGATCAATCGTTCTTCTGATGGCGATCAAAAAGACCAAGAAGAGAGTTGTGTCTGCGAGGAGGAGGAGGAGGAGGAGGAGGAGGAGGAGGAGGAGGAGGAGGGACGTGCAGGGACGTCAGGAGAAATCTGTGGGGAAGACACTGCTTCAACATTTTTTAAACCGGCGACAGATTCTCAACTCACGCACAAAAGGTGAAAAGAGAAGGAAGTATGATACATAACTGGTTGCTTTGATATTAATCTGATATGCGCGCGCACACACTCACTCACTCACTCACTCACTCACTCACTCACTCACTCTCTCACACACACACACACACACACACACACACACACACACACACACACACACACACACACACACACACAGAGGTCCAGATCGGTGTGTAATGACATTCTCGTGCCCTGCGCCTGCTCCTACATCAGTTTAGTAATCACTCCACATTAACTGTGTGTGTGTGTGTGTGTGTGTGTGTGTGTGTGTGTGTGTGTGTGTGTGTGTGTGTGTATGTATGTTTGTGTAACTCTACCCTAGGCAGAGCTGTCTGTGATCCAGTCCATTGTTTATGAATTAGCAATCTGGCTTGCAAGCTGCATTTAGCCCATCAGGGTCAGCGGTGTCCCCGGGCTTCTCAGAAACCAGAGCAGAGACATAGAGAGAGGACAGCTGGTCTGGTAATATCATGACAACGTCCCCCCGAGTCACAGAGGACAAGTTTCTCTGGAAGCATTTAATGTTTGATCAACGACAAATACCTGAGAGGAGAGAAGAGAAGACGCAAATTGTGAGACGGCTGTCAGACCTGTGTCTTTAGTTTCAATCATTCAACAAGTTAGAGCGTCCCCTGCTGCCTGGGGACTCAGCTGAGTGCACAGTTTACAGGAAAGACTATTTATTTACAGTAAAGCCATTTTTTTTTAAAGTTTGAAAAACTTGACAGTCCTGAATACAACTTATTTTAATAGAAAAATGTAAGGTTTCGGAAACATTCGTTAAAAAGTTGGTTAAATGTGAAAAAAAGTCCTTAAAACATTAATAAAATAATTTTCCAATTAAAGTAATCTTAAAAAAATCATTAAAAAGCTAAGTATTCATAGCGTCATTAAAAAAAACAGAGTCAAACTTAAATGTTTTGAATAAAATGTCATTCAGAAGAGTTTCAAACGAATGAAAAAGCCCTTAAGAGATTTAAAAAAGAAAGAACAAGCCGTGTAACTGTTCCAGCTTCATCAGGACTGACATCCTCCAGTTTCTTTTACTGACACTACACTACTTTCTTTAGACAATAAAAACTACACAATGAGTATGAAGACTTCTCATTCTTTCCTCCCGTCTTCATATTCCCTCCTCCCTCTGTCCCTCCCTCTCTTCGTCCCTCCCTCCTTCCTCTCTCTCCCTCCCTCCATCTCTCCCTCCCTCCCTCTGTCTGTCCCTCCCTCATTCTCTCTCTGCCTCCCTTCTTCCCTCCGTCTCTCCCTCCCTCCCTCTGCCCCTCACTCCCACATCCTCTCCCTCCCTCCCTTTGTCTCTCCCTCCCTCCCTCTCTCTGTCCCTCCCTCCCTCCTTCTCTCTCTGCCTTCCTTCCTCCCTCCCCCTGTCTCTCCCTACTTCTCTCTCTCCCTCCCTCCCTGCCTCCCTCCTTCTCTCTCTGCCTTCCCCCCTCCCTCCCCCTGTCTCTCCCTACTTCTCTCTCTGCCGCCCTTCCCTCCCTCCCTCTGCCTCTTCCTCCCTCCTTCTCTCTCTGCCTCCCTTCTTCCCTCCCCCTGTCCTTCTGTCCCTCTCCCGGCTGTTTGTTGAGGACTCAGTCAGTCCTGTCGTCTGGCAGCGGACAGGCTGAGCGCAGCGATCAGACAATCTGAGACTTCCAGGAACTGAGGCAGCTTAACAGGGCAGACTGTACCCAGGGAAGGCTCTCTGCTCCTGGGGACAAGCAGCCGTGTGTGTGGTGGATCGGTGGCAGGAGCTCAGGGTCCGCTACCAGCAACTAGTCTGGACTTGAAGGATCAGTCTCCTCTTTGTTATCGGACACGATGGAGCTACGCAGAACTTAATGTTCTCTCTGACTTTTATGGATTCTTTTTCATACAAGAATAGGAAGGAAGGCTGTTCATTTTACTTTGGATTATTCAGAGGAAGACAAAATGAGTTGCAGTGTGAGTTTGCTCATTGAGCTCAGATAAATGTGTGCGTGGTGTGCACGTAGTTCCACAAACGTTTTGTTTGTGTTTGCTTTTAAAGGCAGTTTGATAGTTTGTGACTCAGCAAGCCCGTGCTGGTGAAGGAACACTCTACCCCAGATAGCTCAGATAACTGTGTGTGTCTCTGTCTGCAGATAAGAGCAGGTGCTGACGTAACACACACACACACACACTCACACACTCACAGACACTCTGGCCATGCCTTTGTATATTTAAAATCAGTGGTTTGACTCGTGCAGGACTAACTGTGGGACAGTTTTCTGTGGAGTTGGCGTGGCAGATGGACAGAACAGTTTGTGTTTGACGGACAGATGAGCTGATCCAGTACGGAGGATTATTTAAGATTACAGATGAGCCTTTTGTCCCAGGACACAAGATGAAGAGGAGGAAGGAGAGAGCAGGAGCCCCACACCTCCACCTCCAGTAAGAAAGAGAGAGAGAGAGAGAGAGAGAGAGAGAGAGAGAGAGAGAGAGAGAGAGAGAGAGTGTGTGTGTGTGTGTGTGTGTGTGTGTGTGTGTGTGTGTGTGTGTGTGTGTGTGTGTGGGCTTGTTTAACTATATTCGTGGGGTCCAAAAACCGGGAGTCCAGTATACTTGTGGGGTCCCGACAGCTTTGTTGGGCCAAAATGCTGGACCCCACAAGTTTAACAGGCTTGGTTTTGGTTAAAAAGACTTGGTTTTAGGATTAGGGTTAGAATGAGGTTCTGGTTAGGGTGAGGGTAAGGGTTAAGGTTAGGTATTTAGTTGTGATGGTTAAGGTTAGGGTAAGGGGCTAGGGAATGTATTATGTCAATGACGGGTCCCCACAAAAATAGTGCCACAAACCTGTGTGTGTGTGTGTATGCATATCCATTGACAAACCAGTTATGTTTCTTACTTCCTTCTCTTTTCACCTCGCTACAGTATGTTTACATCCAAATGTTCATGCACATTGAATAGAAAACTTTAGGGGGAAGAATCCAGAATATCTTTAAAAAAAAAAACACTGTCTCCAGTCAAGCAGCTCTGTCAGGCTGTACTTGCTAACATCAGCACACAATAACATTGCACATAATATTCCGGTTTGTGCTCGTACTAGTTATGCATCAAACACACTGATTTCCTTCTTTCCTTTTTCAGAAATCTGGAAACATTTGGCTGTAAACATACCGTTCGTCATAAGATAAGATAGACTTTATTAATCCCACACTGGGGAAATTCCCTTGCTACAGCCGCTACATTGTTTTTTTTTGCACACATCAGAATGAGACTAATATAAATGAAATAGACATACAGAAATATACAAAAAAGTAAAAAGAATAGAATGAGAGTAATAATAATAATAGTAGTACAATGTGCACTATAAACACCTTCTATCATATATAGACCGGTATAAAAAATACTATATATATATATATAAATAAACAGATGCGATAAGGTGCGGGTGAATTGAAATGCCATACTGCACAGTAGAAGGTGACAGAGATAAATATATAATTGTGCATTTTGCAGAATATTGTCTGCATACTCTGTCAGGATGGATGTTCTGTTATTAGCTGTAAAATTAAATGTACTGTCTGCAAACTATAATACCTGCTGAATATCTACAAAAGTAGACTTGACAGATTTGCGGGGAAAGAGAGGGAGGAAGAAGGATCCACCCCCAAAAATAAGTGCCTGACAGGCCTATATTGTTTCTGTAGCTATGCATGTCACTCCCACTAGTTATATGGGTGCGAACAGTTCGGCTTACATTCATTATACAGTACATGCATACTGTACATACATACTGAGTCGGTGGAATAAAAACCCATGAGGGGACAGAAACATGAGACAGTATCAGAGAGACAGAGAGAGACTCCAGCAGGCTCTCCCTTCAAACACTGACAAAAACTGTGAGGGTCATTCATACACCCATAATTATAATTCCAACATTTAATTCAGGATACTCAAACATGATAAAAAATGCTCAAATAAAAGTAGATTCATTACCAGTTTTTAGTTAACCCTTGTGTTGTCCTTGGGTCAAATTCTACCTGTTTTCAAAGTTTTTATATCAGAAATATGGGTTCCTTTGAACCAAAATGCCCAAAAATGACATGGATGCATGGATGTACGTTGTATGGAACCCATACAACGATCTTTGCACGTAAAATTAATGATTACTATTATTGAATTTTGGGTGTTTTATTCAATTTTATAAACATGTTTAAGTGGTTTTGAAAGAGTGTCGTGACTACACGTCACTCAACATCCTCTGATCTTAACTATTAGTCAAAATAATTCAGAATCTCAGCTTTTTTAACTCCAAAATTTGGTATAATGTCATATAAATTAGGTTTATTGACCATGAATTTAAAAATAAAAAGTTGAAAAAAGTGACAAAAACATTCACTTTTGACCTGGATGGACAACAAGTTGCATGGTCGATGGGAAGACAACACAAGGGTTAAGTATACACTTAGTATACAAGTTAGTTAACAAGCTTCCTAAGAATAAGAACCAACCAAGGCACAACAAGTCTCTCTGGCTGCTTTTGTACGACCCCGTTCTGGATTCTGATCTCGTTTTTTTTTTTTTTTTTTAAATAATCCTTTTTCAAACGGTCTCAATATGACCTCATCTCTTCCCAAACTCGCCCTTTTATCCCGGTCAAACTGCTCGCCGCCGATATATGCGACAGCAGCGCTGTTTGTCCACTGGTTTGCCAGATGGCTGGGCTTATTATTGCAGCAGGCATTTCATCACGAAATTGGGTTTCATTTTGTTCCTGCCATGGCCGTGCTGAAACTGCAGCGGTGCACCACAGATGGCCCTACATTAAATTATGTAGGGGGAACTCTGCATATACTGTGGCCCTTGACTTCCCAGCAGGTGATCTCACCCATTCTGCCCCCCCCACCCAGCGGGGAAGGGGACAGAGAGACCACCACCATACGGTCCTCACGCCCTGCAGGTCTGCGCCAACTGCCATCTGAACTCTGCAGCCACGGGAAGATGTTTTTTAGAACGTTGTTTGCTCTATAAAATGTCAGAAAATGGTGAAAAATGTGGATCTGTGTTCCCCAAAAGCCCAAGACGACATCCTCAAATGTCTTGTTTCGTCCACAACTCAAAGATATTCAGTTTACTGTCACAGAGGAGAGAAGAAACTTGAAAATATTTACTTTAAAGAAGCTGGAATCAGAGAATCCCTTGTTTGAAAGGCTTTTGACTTTCTGACTCCACACACATATGTTTTCATAAGACTGTACTCTGTGAAGTTTGGTCCAGAACTTTCTGTGCAGCCGTTTCCAACTGTGATAAGTCAGTGTGGTGTGCGAGGCTCCCTGCCCGCTGTGAGGGGACATCTGCAGGCAGAGACGGTACGGATCAGTGCGTAGAGCCTGGCTCTGCTGCTGCCTCCCACTCTGAGCTCTGGGCCTCGCTTCAACAGCATGAACTCAGTACTGTCAGTCGCTGGGAAGTAAAGCTTCTAAATCATGTCTACAGACACGACTAAAAACAGGCACGCCAAGAGTTGACCTTTTTTTTTTTTTGGAATGAACAACATATCTTTGAAACTAGAAAATATTTACATTTAAGAAGCTGGAATCAGAAAAGTTCTCCCTCAAACCGATTTAACGGATTATCAAAAATAGTTACAGGGTTGCCCCCAGAAAAGTTGGCTAGCCCGGTGGCAAGTGTCTTTTTTTTCGACGAGCTCTCAGCTGGGGCCGGTCACAGACTGATGGCAGTGTTGATATAGAGTCCAATGGAGCTTTTTCACAGCAGACATTTTGACTTGTCTTAGTAGGAAAAGCACAGCTGAGATTGATAACCTTAATGATGGCTCAGTTCCATCAAGTGTCCCAGTGAGCTATTTCATTGAGTCAGCATGAACAATACCAGGGCCTCTCCTAAGTGGAATGCAGCCATCATTAATGGTTTTGAATACACCTGTGCTTTTCCTACTATGACATGTCAACATGTCTGTCGTTAAAAAAGGTCTATAGTTCCAGTGATACCAAATAACGAGACAAGAATTTAAAAAAAGCTATAAGACATACTCCATATGGTCCTGAATCAAGTCAGTGCTAGAAGCTAACTGGAGATTTGAAAATATGACTACACCTAATTGTCCAACCGAGACACTTTTGCGTGATTTTCTGTGGAGAAACTCCACAAAGAATCAGCTAATTGGTTAGTTAACAAAATAATGTGAGTGTTAGCCGACTAAGACGGCCCGGGACGGGGCTTTTAAAGCCTAACTTGGTCTGGTATGGCGAGTAGCTTTTTGTGGCTAATGTTGGCAGACTTTAAAGATATATTGTTGTGTAATTGGCATAGTTGTTTAATGACTTCTTCCATATTTTGTACTTAGTGTTTAGTTTTAGTGTAATTTGGACTTGTGGTCACAGTGGCTGCTGTTCAGCAGAAGTTACATAGGCCCAATTTAAGACATTAGTTTCTGGGAACTTATGTCAGGTGTTTATTATTTTAGATTGAATAATAAACGGTCAAAACTGTAAAAATGACATGTAGTCCTAAAATTGTCCAAAAAATTGCACACTATATTACATGTTAAGGTGCAGCTGGACAGATACAGGAGACAAGTTAAATAACGATACGATACAACTTTATTATCAGTTAAGACTGAATCTTTTTGCGTTCCCGAGCAACTCCGTTCAAGAAAAAGGAAAAAGAAAGTACACACAAAGTTAGACAAAAGTTACACATATTGTACAAAAGATGAAAAGACATCCACAGCCACAACAAAGAAACGTGTTTCGTGATATCCCCGGATGTTAAAGAACAGATGAATTTTTCCACGCAGAGTTCTAAACAGCTTTTTAAATACAGTCGAACATTGATGTCTCGTCCCAAACACACACACACACACACACACACACACACACGTCCCTCTGTCCTTACCCCAGCTCTCTTCCTCCCCCTTCTTCATCCTCTCTTTCTTCTACTCCTCCCCTCCCTCCTCTGTTGGCAGAATCTGGTCGCCGGCTCAGCTGCGTTGCCACGGCAACAGCAGCCTCCTCCAGCACCTGCTGTCCCCCACTTCCTTTCATCCCTCGGTCGTTCAGCCCCCCGTCGTCCCCCCCTCCCCCCTGTCCTCCTCCTCCCCCTCCCTCTGTTCCTTCGACGGCCCTCTGTCGGCCCCCGTTCACCAGCGGGGGAACCCCTTCCTCTGGAGGTAAGAGACGTGCTGCTGTGTCACCCCAAAACACACCTGTTTGTTTTGTTTTTTTAGTAAGTGTGTGTGTGTGTGTGTGTGTGTGTGCGTGCGTGCGGTGTATTGTGTGTTTTCTGCTGTTTGCCTTACCAGACTTTTCTGACCTTCTGTTTCCGTCAGCCAACATTTGCGTTCAACATCAGACCGCACAGCTGAAAGGGCACAGAGAGGGAGCAGCACAGCCCTGATGAGCTGGTGACACGAGAAAACATTTCACTTTTTAGGTTGCTCTCACACCTATTTGGTCCGTTTAAAACAAACTTGGCTGGTTTGGGGGCAGGGGCGATTCTAGGATCAAACCTTTAGAACATTATTGAAAAAAGTTTGCGAACCACTGATGTAAAGGATGATAACTTTCAGAACCACCAGCTACCGCTGATACAACGGAGGTCTGTAGCCGGCATTACGAAGCTCTGTAGCGGCTTAAACAACTAGCAACTGTCGCTCGGCGCCATGGAGCTCGTAGTTAGCCGGCGTCACGCGACGCGTATTTCGTACAATATCATACAGACCCATTTTCAGCCGCCACTGTAACGTTGAACGATATATAGTATATATCCGATATATAACACGGAGGTCCAACATGTCTGACGACAACAATATGGCAAAATATCTGATGGTATTGTCTCAAGGTATAAATCAGGACTTTATTATCCCAGATGGGGAACTTGATCTGCAGTCAGAAGTGCAAGATAAAAAAAGCACATACAACAAACAACGTACAAACAACGTAAAGACAACAATACAAAGATACAACGTACAAAAATGTTTCCTGTACACAGTTTTTTGGGGGGCATTGGCATTTTAGGCCTTTATTTGATATGACAGCTGAAGATGTGAAAGGGGATAGAGAGCGGGTTAGGGTTATGACAATGCAGCAAAGGGCCACAGGTCGGTGTTGAACCTGCGGCCACTGCGACAAGGAATGAGCCTTTGTACATGGGGCGCACGCTGTACCAGGTGAGCTATCAAGGCGCCCCTCAGAACAGACTTTTAAACCATACTACAGGAGCAATCCTTAAAAAAATGTTTTTGCAAATATTGCACAGGGAAACAAAGGAGTTTTTACGCCCATTGCTCTATTCTACGGCCGTGACGTCATATCGGCCGTGGAAAGACGCTGATTCCTCCAGCCTAAATGCATTAAAAGTTTACCGAGTTCCTAAAAAAGGTTCCTGGGTTCCTGAAACGGTGCCTGCTGTGGACATAAAATGGCATTTACTTAAAGATAAGGAAACACCAGCCAGCTGTTCATAGTCAGGTTATCGGCAGGTAAATATCACCGATGCGAGTCGTTGGTGGAATCAGCCATCTGCCGATAAACATCTGTCCACGCTCCCGCTGTATATTGAGGTCAATAAGAGCTGCATGCAGCAACAGAGGGGTGAGAGGAAGAGAAGAGCATCAGGGAGGGAGGGCGCTCTGCCGAGCAGAGAGAGAGAGAGAGAGAGAGAGAGAGAGAGAGAGAGGGAGGATCTGAGAAAAGAGAGAGAGGGAGAAAGAGAGAGTAGACACCCCAGCAGCTCGCACACTCTCACTCCCGCCGCTGTGACAGGTGGAAGCCGGCGTCTGTTTGCCGGCCACGTCCCCCTCCGTGACGAGTGTCAGAGCGATGGTCGCACGTCTGTGTTAGCATGTCTGACGCCTTCTGGACGGTGCTCTCCAATTTCTCGCTGCCCGAGAGAAGCATGCTGCGGCGCTCCAAGAGGTACGCGCTGGTTTCCACTCCATCCTTTCTCATTAGTTCAGATGTTTTTCATATCTGGTAGCCTGCGTATTTCTCTCCTCGTCGTTGCATTTTTTGAGTCTCGGTTAGTTTCTCTCTCTCTCTCTCTCGCGCTCTCCGTTTTTCATTTTCTTGCCGCTCCATCTTCGGCATCCTCTCTAGTCCTCCTCTTGGCAGGTCTTAGATGCTCAGCAGGAGTTGCTGGATTTGTCTTTTGATGGATGGACACTGTCTGACTGTGTGTGTGTGTGTGTGTGTGTGTGTGTGTGTGTGTGTGTGTGTTTGAATGGGAATCACATGAAACACTGCTGGTATGTATCCCAGAGCTATGTGTGTGTGATGCAAGTCCAGGTTGCAAGGCGTGATTTGACGTTTGTGCATGCGATCATATGACGTAATTTCTTCCTCTTTTTCCTGTCGTTCCCTCAGCTGACATCTCCTCTTCCTCTCCTGTCAGTCAGTAACAGAAGTGTCTTCTCCAGCAGGAAAAGAGAAGCAGAGACAGAGCTGTACTTTTCACTTTGAAGCAGCAATTTTCTTCCTCCTCCCTGCCGCCACACTCACATACACGGACAGATTTCTTCTCCTCGCCTCCTGTTGTCCTCAGCGGTGTTTTGAAAGGGAAAGCGGTTATGAAGCGACTCCTGCATAGCAACAGTTTTTGGTTTGGAGTGGATGGAGATTACAGCTCGTGTTGAGCTGTAATCAGGACAAAATTGATTCACTGGGAGAGAGAGAGACCCTCGTTTTAACACCAGTTATCACATTCAGATGTGAAGTATAGTAATTCTTCATCCACCCATCGCTTCTCTTGCTGTTTTCTGACCTTAATATATCTCAAACATACACGTCTTTCCACAGACATGTTTTTGGCTTATCCACCCATCAGGCTCATTTTCTTATGCAAGAAGTTTCCATATATTTTTTCTGTATGCCATCATGAAAATACAGATATGGAATATGCAATGTCCGGTTTGATATTTAGATTACATTCTGTTGAAGACAAGGTAATTGTGTCTGCACGGCAAACTGTTGCGTCTTGTCGACGTAATGTGCTTCCTGACATAGCTTGTCCTCTATTTTTTTTGTCGCTGACCAGATGCCCACAAGTGTCAAAATCATCGCAGGTTGCTGCAAGAAATAAACATCTGCAAAGATGCACATAACGCCTCCGATCATCAACACAGAGAAGGGTGTTGATGCATAGTGGTAGGCTGATACAAACAGCTCCCAAATCTTAACAAGCTTAACAGTTGGACTTCCTGTTGGAGGGCTACGCTAAACCAACGTTAGACCCAAAACCCATACAAGAATGAAAGAAAACGTTTGCCAAAGGTTGATTTTTGGTCTTCCCATCCCCGTGCTTGGTTACCGTCACATGGAGGCTCTGTGTGTCGGAGTTTCCCCGTTAGCAAACGTGACCTCCTGAAAAACACGACAAACATCAGACTGTAAGGGTCATTTAGGTTTTACAGTTCAGCTAGACTGTATTGTTTTGAGGGGAGAGTTTCTTCTTACCATGTCTTCTGTCACATATAAAAAAAAAAAAAAAAGAAATGACACATGGACTAAATAGGAACTAGGGATTCTCATTCAACAAAAGAAGCCATCATTCGTAATTGTTAAATTTGACCTAAGCACACGCAGCTGCAAACAAAATGATCAGACATAAAATCAGTCTAAAATAGTTCAAACTTTGATATTAAAAGGGAACTATGCAGTTTTTTTTAGCTTAATTTACCTTAACTGAACAGCTTCGGAGTCATTGGAACGGTCATATGACTTTTTTCGGGTTGAATGGTGGTCGTCTCGCTCCCCCCTAGTGCCTGTGAGCGGAAAAACCACCCTTGCAACTTCAGGCCGGCCTCAGCGTCAGGAAGTATGGCGTGATATCAGGTCTCGCCATGTAACGAAATGCTTCACGGCACTGCACACATACTCCCATTCAGGAAACGGCTAACAAGGTAGTGATGGAGTTTTTCACACTATCGTCATGGCTGAGCCGGCAAAAAAGAAGCAGAAAGCTAGGAAAGCATTATCGGAGGAACTGAGAAAGAGGAAACGGAAGACTGACTGAGAGAGGAGTCAGACACAAGTAAACATAGGAGCTGCCAAATATCTATTCTGAAGCTGTAGGGGGAGCTCTATAGAGAAACCTGCCAGCAAAAAGAGAGAAAACAGCCAAGAAATGGCCAAAACTGCATATTGCCCCTTTAAATCTGAAAGATTAAGATGGTAAATCTAACCAGATGGCTGATGACAGCTATCAGTACTTGATGTTTTTGATGCACATTTCTGTTCATCCCAAAAAAAAGCATTGAGGTTCAAAGTCTACAGTAGTCCTATATTAGCATTAGCATGTTGTCATCGTCCTATTTAGAACGACAGTTTTGATTTGCAAAAAGACCAATGCTTGCCTCTCTCTTATTGTTTGTAATGTGTTTTTCCTTAACCCACGTAGTTCCTGACACTAACTCAGAGCGAAGACACCTGTGAATATAAAGAAGAAACTCACACACACACACACACACACACACAGTCACATACTCTAGTGCGGGCCGTCACATTGATTTCCTGTGGTGGCTGTAACCCTCAGACCAACATTATTGACTGGACTGTGGGAAATGAGTTTCGCTGTAGATATTATCCACATACACTCGCCTGCTGTCTGATGTGTGTGTGTGTGTGTGTTTGTGTCTGTCTCTATGTCAGTGTCAGGTAGTTATGTTTAACGCCCACCCAGCTGTTTGCTCATCGCTAGTTTTCCAGCATCTCTCCTCTCGGCTCTGTTGACATCACATCCCTGTATGTCCGCTACTGTGACTGTGTGTGTTATGAGTTTTTACAGTTACACAGTTATTACATTCGGAGGTTATATGTCGTTGCTCACATTGCAGGTAAAACACGAGTAAACACATGTGCAAACACACCTGCCAGCTCTATGTTTTTCCTCTGGCTTCTGCCGTTTTACTGAAGTGCGTAAATCCCACAAACCTCAAATTGTGGAATATCATATACACTTCCACGAAACCTTACTACTTCGTTTTGTAAGTTTTTAATGACAATTTACTTGGAGTTATTCATTTGGACAACGAAATACGATCGTGTCATCGCAAATCTCCAAAAAACAAACAATGATATCTTATATATACAGTATGTTAAGATCAATATCAATCTCATGTCTGTGTGCTTTGAAGCTACAGTCAGAACGTGGTTAAATTAGCTTAGCATAAAGACTTGTAGCTTGTTTGTATACTGACTAAGGCTGGGTATCGCCAATGGTTTCCTGAATCGATTCTATACCGTTTCACACGGTCCCCATTCACTTACATTTCCGAGTCCATTACAAGGAATTTTCATGAAATTACAACACCAATTCTTCTCGGATTTTAAAGAGATTCTCATAGAACTTCTGCTGTAAATTGAACAAGCAAGAAGCAAAATAGTTTTTTAATGCACCAGGTTAATGTTTACATCAAGAATTGACCCCGGAAAAGGGCGTCAGTTCACCACAATTTCATTAATTGAAAAGCCATATTAAACTAAATTAAATTAAAACAGAAATCACGTTAGGGGGCAGGGAGGGACGGGTTAGCAAAGACGAGGCATCCTTGCCAGACCGCTCCCGCAAAGAATGGACAGATGGAGGTAGCCTAGATTAAAGGACAAAATATAGTTCTTAAACCTGCATGACTCACATAGATAGGCCTATCAGTCGGCCTATGTAGCTAAGGTGCATGGCAATATGGAACCTTGGAAAACACTGTCGATTAATCCACAACAGTAAAGGAAGCATTAAACAATCCACACGTCGCCTTAATGTAACAGACAAATAAACGTATTAATGTAGATAAATGAGACCCTTGTTACTATGGAAAACCCTGTTGAGTCTTCCACGTCGCTATTTGATCCATTTAAGAGGTGAATTTGAAGTGCAGCAGTTAAACTCCGCTCTGTGATACAAATCCTGGCGGGGATAAGTACCTTGGCACGGCCCAGCTATCGGTGTCAGAATGCGGAACGTGTGTCGCCTACTTTAAGAGAAGATTGACTAACGTGACAAATGTCAACAAAAAGAAAAAATCCTCGACCGGCCCAAAAGTGAAGTGGCCCACCGGGAATTCTCCCGATTACCCACCCCGGGCCTGCCCCAGATCGATTTTATTCGGAGAATCGATTATTATTATTTGAACCCAGCCCTATTACTGACTGGTCGAAGCTATGTCTTAATAAACAACAGTGTAACCTGTGCAGCGTCTCCGGCTGTATCGCAGCTCAGCAGATACGGTCGGTCTGTGAGCCTCCGTACGGACACAACGGTATCAAACCTGGCAACCTGACTGTGACGACAAGCCGCACGCACTCACTGCACCGACTGTTCAGCGAGAAATAGTTCAGCATGCAACTCCATGCCTCAGCTTCAATGTCAAACATACGAGTCCCCTCAGCCTCAATTGACGTTTTCCAAATTTTACAAAAATGTTACAGTTCTGTTCACGCACAGATTAATGCAGATATGCAGCATGGTGATCAGTGAGCTTTAGAGGTGTTAGGAGGTGCACAGAGCCAGGTTACACATGAGTTTGATATCGATCGTCTAATCTCATCTCGGAGAGAAAGCAAATAAGCATATTTCCCATGATGTTGAACTATGGCGGACAGCTCAGAGGGAGTGCTTTGTTCCAGTAGGGGGAAGCGTAAGGACTTCTTAGATTCACATCCTCGCTCGGGTGAAAAGCGTGACATATTTTATCCGACGTTTTGGTCATAAAAGCTGCTTCAGCCAGAGAAAGAAATGCAACTGAGCAGCAGCAGTCCGTACCTGTGCTGCTACCTGACAGGCTGCTGCTTTGATTGCCACTCAAAAGCCTACTTCTCACGCACACACAAACACACACTCGCACAGAAATGGTATCTTAAAGCAGTTCTGTATAATGGAAACATGTTTCCCAGCAGGGATCCAAAATGCCTGCAGGCGAATAAAGAACTAGAGAAGCACAGTTTTTTTAGAGAGTGAAACTGCTGCAGCAGGTACAGTACATATGTCTATGAAAGTCAGAAGCAAGTATACATTGAGGTAATGTTTAGTCTATATTGACGACGTTTCAATTCCGCGATTGCTCCAGTGCCGCGGGAATTTCGGCCGGATGTCCGTTATCTTCCTCTTTCTTTGTGTTGGCGTTCTAAACTCCGGTGGATTTGTGAGGACTATGGTTAACTGCTCCTCAGATCTCTGCAGGGTAAATCCAGACAGCTAGCTAGACTATCTGTCCAATCTGAGTTTTCTGTTGCACGACTAAAACTACTTTTGAGCGTACACATGTTCCACCAAAACAAGCTCCTTCCTGAGACTATTTAGCAGAGGCACCGTTGCTCCGTCCGGCGATGAGCACTGCCCAACACGATTGAGACTCCTTTGAATGTGGCATGCCAGTTTTTCCCTCGACAAAGATTACCCTAACTTTGGGGCGTCATTTAGCACCCTTCCCAAAAAGCTAGCATGACATTTTTGGAACCAAATGGAAGATTGTCTGATTTCATATGACACCAATATCTTCTTTATCTTCTTTCTAGCATTAAAATGGAGTCAGCGGCCAAGAAGCCAGCCAAATTGCACAAGCAAAAGGCAGAAGCTCAAATATTTATTTTATTGCATTTTAATGCAGAATTGAGGGTTATACATCCATGGTGAAGAAGCTATATGAAAAGATTGATTTGGGGATTGTATTAATAGATATCAGATGACTCAAACAAAGATTTCAAGTGGAGAATCGGTTATTTTAACCCAGCCCTACTAATAACTTCATAAAAAGGAACTGATATGTAATTGTGAAGCTATAGAGGCTCATTTTATATTCTTTCTTTCTCTCTTCCTATTTGGTAGCTACAGTATTATAGGGAAAAGGAGGCTGAGTTTAATTAGTACACTCCTTTTAATTCCAAGTCATGAGTAGTGTAAGCTAGAGAGTCTTTCACACAGCAGGTCAGATGCTAATGGAAAAAATGTTAAATGTGTCTGCAGGGGAGCATAAAGGGTTTAAATGGATCTCTGTCAGTCTTTTCAGATTTTAGCAGTTTCTTTTCGAGGAAATTTCTTTAAATAAAATGTGTAAACACAAGTACCAAAGCTTTAAAGTTCAGGCAAAGTTCAGAATCTCTCTCTCTTCTCGGAAAATTCAGAAGAGGTAAATACCATTAGTGTCCGTGTGTGTGTGTAAGATGAAGAAATTCCCTGAACACACATCACTGGATATCTGGCAGCTCATCCCTTATATGTACAGGTGTGTGTATGTGTGTGTAGACCACATGCTACGCTCAAACTGCTGATGCTGCACATCTCAACAGATGGCAGGACAAACACACACACACACACACACACACACACACACACACACACACACACACATACACACAGCATGACATATGACAGAGACACACATGACATATCTACATCACATGCAGAAGTTATTTGCCAGGTGGGAATGTGAATTAGACATGCACCCAGATCAAACACCTAATGTTGCACACATGCACACATGAACTTGTCCACAAACGTGCTAACCCTTACCTTTTCAAACCTTATTCAGATGCCAAACATTACTTAAACCTTAAAGTCTAAAAGTCAGAGTGGTTCACACAAATATAGGAATGTAAGTGCACACAAATGGCAAAGATGAAGAGCTCCAAAAACAGAGACGTCTCGCTGATCATTTGACTGTAGCAAATATTTCAGCCCTAATCGCTTCTCGTGTCTTGTGATCATCCAGGCGGGATCGGCCTGTCAGAAACGCTAACACTACACAGCTACATAATTACAGCCAGCGGGTGTGATGGGCCAATTAACACCACACACACACATGCTCTAAGTGCACAGACACCTGCTGGCACTGCAAGAGCCTGTCAGAAGTGTGCATGCCCATTTTTTTCACAAAATACAGTCGTAAAGGGAACCCATTTCCTTCATAATTTGAACATTGGTTTAAGTTATTTTATGTTAACAAATAGACAAAGACAGAAAATAAACCAAAATACTACAAATATACTGCAGAATTAGCTCAAAAGCTAAATTCCATCTGCAGTACCCTTATCGTCTGGCATCTGCTCTCTGACAGGTTCGACAGAGAAGACATGCGCTCTTGGAGTTTGGCAACCTGAGACTGTTACAGTTGGAAAAAGGAAATCATATTATATTTTACAAAAATGACACGTAGTTCTTCAGCAGGAATTTCTACACAATAGGTTTAACTTAATCACTAGTAGATAGTTTGTCATCCATCTGAGTTAAGGTGACCAGACGTCCTGAAAATTTTGGGAAGTTACGGGCAGTTGTCCCTAATCCCTGTCCTGTTTTTAAAATTAGACTACCACGCCCACCCCCAACTCACCTGTCACAAATTATACCCATTTCATCTGGTCACCTAAATTTGAATGCTCAAGTGCATATTTATATTCCTAGACATTATCAATAAGTGCAATTCACATTGACAGTTTGGAAATTGTGATATCTATGTATTCTTGCAATACAAATCATTTTGTCCACCTGTAAAGCAAGTTTCAGATTTACAAGGTGTTCTTCGGAGACGCCATGCTGATAGACGTTACAATATAAGACTGTGCAGTCAGCAGTGTAGAGCCTTTCATTGGTGTGGTACAATATCATCATTATATGTGATGAAAAGAACAGGACCCAGAGTAGATCCCTGGGGAACACCTTCTAGATACAGTGATTACAGTGGCCACTGAAGGTGTGATGGTTTACACTTAATCATACTCTGCCAGTGTGTTTTGGGAATTGTGTGTCTTTTAAAAGACTTCTCAGTGAACCTTGAGGCCTCATCACAGCCTCCTCTTCCATCTGTCATCTCCTCCGAGTGTAACGAGCCTCGCCTCCCGTCATTACGCACACGCTTCAGAGAAAACAACAAATTGGGGAAATCCTGTGAGCCCGACCTGTGCTTGTGTTGGAGCTGTTAGGTGTGAAGACTGTCGCTTCAATTTCTCCTCTTCCCTTCTCTCTGGGGACGTATGTCACAGCTTTGAAGCGGTTTGCTCTTTTGTCTTCAAGCATCATTCGTACAGCAGTGTGCGCACACACAAACACATACATATACACACAACAAATACACAGTCATCTCAGCCCAGAGGGGAGCTGAGCCATTTCACTGTAGGATCCAGCTCATAATGACTGTTCAGCCATAAGCGATGGAGCCTGGGTTGATGTTTTCTAATAAACCACTCCAAAAGAACTGAAGCACACAAAGCTCATATCACTGAAAAGAAAAAAGCAAGTTAGTTGTCACGGCATAACCACAACTCTGGGAAGACTTGATATTATCGTTACATGTCAAGGAGCTCCAAAGCATGGTTAACTATGTTTTAATCTACAGTACTACATAAATACTCGGTTCGCCAGGCTGAAAGGAAGGATGAAGTGGCTTACCTTTGTCCTCGACTCCGGGCGCCATTCACACAGTGCAGCGTCAATCAGCGTTGACACTCCGTTGATAGTTCATTTGTAGACATTTAAGACATAACATTAACACAACTCGATGGGGGAAAGAGGAAAAGCCTCAGTCACTCGACTCTCAGCAACGCATGTCCCTTTTCCTGCGACTGTCTGTCTGATTAACTTCCGCTTTGTAAGCTCTATGACACAGATAAGCCACACCTACCTCAGCCTGGCGACCAATAGGAAAACCATTGTGCTGTAACATAGTCTGAACCCAATGCCTGACATTATTTCAGCTCTAATAAACTTTAGTTTGTCCATGACCAAGCTTTAAAAACAAGTTTACGGGTGCATTGATTTGCCTGAATGAAACCGCATACAACAGATAAAAATGATGATTAAATACTTAGGCACGCATATTTTAAAGTATAAAAGGATGTTGTTGCCATGGAATCGTCTATAAACGTTTGTGCTGCAGTAGAGAGCTGGCGGTATCTTCCATGAATATTGTGTTATTAAAATGTCATTGACTAGGGACTTTGGAATCGCTGCTGTTTTCTCCACTTGAAGATCTGTGACAAATTACAGTAATTGTCCATTCAGGGCTTCGGTACCCGGTGTTCAGATCCTTCTATTAGGAACTGATGGAGTGCCTCATCTCTTCTGTATTATTATTATTATTATTCCTCTGACTCTGTATGTAAATGTAGACAAAAGTCTTGCTCAAGATGAACTGAATACGACTGTGTGTGGCGTGATGGCAGCTGTGTGTGTTTGTGACTGTCCTCTGTTGTGAAGGACAGACTGTGTGTGAAGCAACATCTGTGATTTCAGCAGGAGTACATGTCGCACACACCCCCACACACACACACACACGCACGCACGCGCGCACACTGTCTGGTTTGTGTGATCAGGTGTGTGTCTGACGGCCAGAGTGGACACCTTCTGTCACTGAGGGGGGTGTTTGGTATTTTTTGGAAACGGTACTAATGACTTTAGAGTTTTACATTCAGGAGAGTGAGTGAGGTGGAAGTGTGTTTTCCTAATGTGTGTCTGACAAGTAGAGCTGCAATGATTAATTGATAACTTGTCAACCAATAAATTAATCACCAACTATTTTGGTAATCAGTTTGAGTCTGATTGCAGCTTCTTAAATGTGACTACTTCCTAGTTTCTTCTCTCCTCTGTGACAGTAAACTGAATATCGTTGAGTTGTGGACAAAACGAGACATTTGACGACGTCATCCTGGGCTTTTGGGAAACACTGATCCACATCCTTCACCATTTTCTGAAATCTTATAGACCAAACAAGTAATCGATTAATCGAGAAAATAATCGATGGATTAACCAACGAATGATTGGTTACATTCAGAGAAGCCAGCTGCACAAAATCTGTGAGGTTCATTGCAAAGCTCCTTGAAATGCTAGCTGTGACAGATTTAATGCAGATGATACAGTTGTTTGTCTTTGTCGATTTAAAGTCTTCACTTGGATGAATTCACTGAACTGCGTTTGGTTTTTGTCCTCAGCTGTCGGACGAGCAACAGGAAGAGCCTTATTGTGACATCCAGCACCTCCCCCACCCTGCCACGACCACACTCGCCTCTGCATGGACACACAGGTAACACACACACACACACACACACACACACACACATTACCTTGTGCAGTATCCTTTTCAGCAGTTTAAAAAGTAATGATATGTGACAGTTTTTCAGCAACCGAGACTGTGATTTTAAATTAAAAGTTTAGCCATGTTGTGAGGATGTAGCCTCACAACGTTAACTGTATTAATTCACAATGATTATCCACAGTGTTTTAAAGCAGTCTGCCCAGCAATTGTCAGGATTAGGGCTGGGTTTTAAAAAAATCTTTCCGATTTAAATCGATTTTCATTTGAATGCTCCGATATCGTTTAATAAAAGTCATAGTCATCCTCTCTGTCTCTGGTACATTATTGAATTAGAAGACCAAATGGCTAGCTTGTCAAGAAGGGGGCTAAATAAGGCTCCAAAGTTAGGCTGCGTTTTGGCAAGGGAGTCTGCGGAGTTGCACTTTATAGTGTTGACTGCTGTAGTGTGTTCACGTTAAATAAAAAAGCACATTCATGTAATTGCTTTGGGGTCAATTCTTAAAGGTGCTGTAGGTAGGATTGTGAAGATTCAGGCTTGGCCAAAAAATGTGAACATTGACAACTTCTCAGTCCCTCCCCCCCTTTCTGCTAAAGCCCAAAACGGTCTCCTAAGCCCCTCCCCCCACAAGGGAGAATGAATTTGTGTGCATGAGCAGTGATTGACACGCAGTTAGACACCCCCCCTGGCCCTGATTGGTGCATCTGAACAGGGAGCAGTGGATCTTTGCTAATCTCACTCCAGGCTGTAGGTGGAGCCAGAGGAGCTGGATTTATTTTTTAATGACCTGCTTCATGTAGTTCTACTGGAACATAGGGTCAGTTTCAGCAGTTTTAGAAGTCTTACCTACTGCACCTTTAATGTAATCATTTTATACTTTTAACAATGCACCAGGTTAGAGGGATCCTTTCATGTCCAAGCTAAATTGGTTTTGTAACTGAAACATCTCTTATCAGATTTCTATTGAAACAAATTGAATCGGGACCTTGTGAATCAAAATCAAAAGTATTCTGCAAATCAGTGGCGATTCCCAGCCCTTGTCTGGATGGCTCGCTCTGGACCAAAGTGTTGGACACACAGACATCACCCTCTTTACGCACCATTGATGAATACCTTACAATAAATTAAAGAATCATTATTAATTGAAGGTGTTGTTGTGTCACCTGTCTCTGCTGCAATGTTCTTTTGTTCCCTTATCTGCCGAAAGGCATGCGAAGTAACCGCAGGAGAGCTGTGCTACATGAAGTCGTGTTGTTTACCATCACACACTGGCAAAGCTCAATTATCAGCTCAGACTGCACACTGAAGGCAGCACAGCGAGCTATTTGATTGCATGGATTAACGCACGGGCCGACATACTGAAGGCTGCGGCCCCCAGATTGTCCAGATTTTTGAAGAGACTTGAATTGGTTGATATATTTTGAGAGTGTCTGTTTGAGTGACAACGACCTCCAGCTCTGCCCTTCTCCATTCAACTGTTGACTTCACTGTTTCCCTTTAAATGTAGAACGTCATAAAACTATCAACATGCGCTCATCTTGCATTGATTGATTGGGCCATGCGGGTATAAACAGATCATATAAACTCAGCTCGGGACAAATTGATACTTACAGGGCTGTTGGAGCAACTGGAATTTGAATTTCTTTACATTTTACAGATTATTAATGAAAAAGAAACAGATTGATTGAAGAAACTATTGATTTCTGACTCTTAAAACCCCCTAAGACACAGACACACACACACACACGTACGTGTGTGGTGACAGATGAAATGCGCGCTGACAGGAGTTTTGATGAACACGTTTGACAATGCGTGTAAGACGAGCACACAAAAAAACACAAATCCACCCACACCCTTCACCCTTCAAATGTAAAGAGGGAAAGATGGAATAGAGATGAACAACAGTGATATTGATTGATGGTTGACTGAAGGGGAGCGAGCAACAGAGTAGAAATATGGATTGGAGGGACAGAGTGAAATGGATTGGTGACAGGGACTGAATTGGAGGAGAGAAAGACGGCAGGATGGATATGAAAGATGGTAAAATATCGACAATCCGATCTGTCTCAGAGAGAGACAGCGCTTCTCGTTAACTGTGTGTGTGTGTGTGTGTGTGTGTTTTACTAATCTGACAGACAGTCACACACTTCTCATTTCCTGCTCAGGAAATATTGGAACTTACCAACCTGTCAGTCACAGCAC
The DNA here is from genome assembly GCF_031162955.1 of Sander vitreus. Classification (NCBI taxonomy): domain Eukaryota; kingdom Metazoa; phylum Chordata; class Actinopteri; order Perciformes; family Percidae; genus Sander; species Sander vitreus. The sequence goes on from NC_135863.1 coordinate 1,023,044, forward strand.
AAACACACACACACACACACACACACACACACACAGTTTGTTGGACTAAATGGTTTTGTTGATACTTGATTTTTCTCCAGAAAGTTCTTCTGAGCTCTTAAAAATAAAATACATGTACAAACACAAACATACTGAATGTGTATTAAGCCTTTCAGTCCAGTTGCCTGTTTGGGTTCACAGTGTGGAGCAGTATCCGTAATGCTCCTTCCATCCTTCCCATCTCTTCCTCTCTTTTTTTACTCTTTCCTGCCACCAGACTGCTGTGGCTGCTGTGTTTCCATGGAAACACTGCCACCAGTCTCGCCGTCCACCTCCAGGTCCTGTCTTCTTGTGTCCCAGACCCTGCAGAGGGAATCAACACTGCTAATTAAATATCACTAATTAATGTTGCTTCAGTACACAGTTACAGTTACTGCACAGTGAAGCATAGATAGATAGATAGACAGATAGATAGATAGATCCTTTATTAATCCTTTACAGGAAATTGCTTTGCCTCAGCAGCTTCAAGACAAACGTAACACCACACATTTCCTCAAATATCTTCCATACCTATTAAGTTAAAATACAGTAAATAAATACTACTATCATAAGTGCAGAGTTATTTCTGTGCATTATAGCGGCTGGTAAGAAGGACTTCCTGTATCTCTCAGACTTGCACATTGGTGCTGCTGTTAATCACCTTCAGGTTGTGGAGTGTGTGTGCAGGGTTGGTTATTATTGATCCCAGTTTGTTGTTTGCCAGCAGGTGGCAGAGGTCAGAACTCTGCCACCTGCTGGACCGTCTGTAGTTCAGCCCCAACCACTGAGCCGGCCTTCTTGATCAGCTTGTCCAATCTGCCACAGCAAAAAAAACATACGCGCACTGGCCACCACTGTACGAGAGACAATGCGCAGCAAGGGTTGGCAGATGTTAAATTACCTTAGCCTAGGGCTGGGCGATTTTGGGGGGAGCGCACACCCCTATTTATTATATTATACTATATATTCAACAACAATAAAACGGATGTGTGAGATGAAGCTGTTTTCACACATACAGGTAATTCACTTCTCGTTCCTCGCTTAAAGTTCAAATCATTTGGACTTTAGTCGCTCAACCTTGCCCCTATTTTCACCTGTTGCTGAGTAACGTACATTAACATCCCATGGTCTCTTGAATGTAGCATACCTGTAGCAAGCTCCTTCGTAGTAACTAGCGGTAAAAAAGCCGTCGAAGGTGCTACAGAGCGGCGATTGCTAGTTGTTTAAGCCGCTACAGACCTCCGTCACAGCTCGGTCGTATCAGCGGCATTTAGTAGATGTGTTGAGCCGCAACAGAGTTCCTCAACACCACCTCTGGTGCTCCGCATGGTGCTCCTTCAGGTCAGCTGTAGTTGGTGGTTCAGTTATCCGAGAATAGGAGACTGTCAGCTGGGTACAGAGCACCGCGAGCTGCCGGTCATTTCGGCGGAGATTAAGTAATGAAACGACTAGTTAAGAAAAGAACTAATGTTAGTCCCTTAGAAAATAAAGTCGGCTTTGTCCCTTACGGTACACCGCCTCCATATGGCTCCTCTAGTCCAGCTTACTGTCAAGCTGCACACCAGGGTACCTGTGGTTGGCGACCACCTCCACCTCAGTGCCCCTGATGGTGATTAGTGTTGGTTGGGTCCTATTCCTCCCCCCTCCTGAAGTCCACAACCATCTCCTTGGTGTTTGTGGTGTTGAGATAGAGGTGATTGTGCGCGCTCCATTCCACAAAGTTGTTAAGTGTCCTTCTGTACTGCTCCCCATCGCCCCCTTTGATGAGGCCGACAACTATGGGTCATCTGAACATTTCAGCAAGAAGCAGTTGTCGGTGTTGTATTGGATATCTGCTGTGTAGATGGTAAACAGGAATGGAGCCAGCACAGTTACTTGTGGCGCCCCTCTGCTGCTTAGGATGGTGCTTGAAAAACCGTTCTGTATGCGCACATATGCTGTGGTCTGAGGAAGAGATAATCCAAACACCACAGGACCGGTGATGGATCCCGATGTCTTCTTTTAGGATTCAGTGTTTGAATAAAAGCTTAAATAGGGTGTCAGCCTTTTGCTTAGTTTGAAATAACCTCCACAGAAATCTACACGTTCACAGAAACCTTTATCTAGTCTAATCCAAAGCTGTGATATCTCTGCGTAGGCTGGTACTTTACAAAATTAATATGCACCACTGGAGGCCATTAAACCGTTCCCTTCATTCCCACAGGCAGTCTTTATTCATAGATGATTTCTTTTATTTTCCTTCTCGTCTTCTCAGTCTCTCATTCTGGCCCTTCATAAATGTCATCATGGTTTCAATCACCCAGCCATTTGCCGCTAATCAAATGGAGATTCCTCACAGTGTAATATCCTGAGGGGCTGATGAGGCCCAATCCTCTCCAAAAAAAAAAAAAAGAGACTTTTATTAAATGTTGAAAGTCTGCATAAATCCCACGTTTCTGCTCTCGCTCCCACTCCTTTCGTGTCATCTGCGTCACATCTACTTTCTTTTTCTGCCCTTCTGGCACTCTCCTCAACCTTTTTCCAACGACTCAACTTCTCTCTTTCCTTTCTCGCTGAACTTTTCCTTTGGTAAAGGCCAGCAGATGATTGGCAGCTGTGAGTGCGCTCTGACTTCTGATGTATTCTGTCAAACAATCCGCCCGCTCGTCTTTGTAATTGTAATGAAGGACAGGAAAAAAAAGACGGCGGGGATTCAAGCTTTTTCTCTCATGCTTGTCACACACTCCTGAGGAAATACAGGGTTGTTGTTTTTACGCCTCCTCCCCAATTATAGCTGTATTTTGTTATCCCAACCACACTCTCCCTGGAGAGGCAGCGAGACAGAGACGCCACAAAGCAGATAATACATTTGCATGTATCTCATACGCCGCTATATTTCTCAGTCTTTGCCAAAGTAGGTCACAGTCACTGCAGTTTGCAGCACAAAAACCTGGTAAAAATGTGACAGCAAAGCATCTCGTATACCTGTAGCGACGAGACCGCCTAGCAGGTACTCTCAGCTCTCATTCACATTCACTTCATTATTCACTTTTTAAAATACAATCCGCAGAGCGATTTCTGTTTTTTTTTTCCCCGACAAGAAGTGGAAAGCATTATTCAAATAGACGTTAAGAGGGATTTTTCCCTGAATGTCAACATGCTTTGAGCGACATTGCCATCAATACTGCCGACGCTGTCTTTGCTGTTATCACATCAGTATATATTTACGTTTAACATGAAGTATACTACTGCTTGAGTGCAGTACATTTTCCACAACTCTCTCCCCATATGTCAAACAAGGGTGATCCAAATCACGTGACTTTTTTCTAGTTGAAACATCCATGTGTACAGACGAGGCTAGCAGCAGCAGCAGCAGCAGCGCGGCGTCAGGCACGTTTCTGGTGTGCAAAGACATGGAAACGCCACGCAGCCGCCACGCAACAGAAACGCCACGCTCACGCCACGCAGGCAGTGTGCAGGAGCACTTAGGGTTAGGAAAAGATTGCGGGTGGGGTTAAAAGACATACGTTTATTAGAAACATGCGACATGAATGGAACAGGAACCCCGGTCTCCTGGGGAAAAGTCCCATGTCCACAAAAGTTGTTATCTGACTTTGAGGGCCACTGACCAAGCGTTAGTATGTTGATGATGACGAGTAGGGAGGGAGAGCGGCTTTTGCAAATATAACCTGAGGCCCGACCGTCACGTATACCCAAACACACCATTTACACTTCACTGCTGTGTGTGATTGTTCTTTGCAGAGGAAGATGGATTCCTCTGTCTATGAATGAGCCTAACATTGACTAATGGCGCACACACACACACACGCACGCACACACACACACACACACACACGTATACCCACACACAGTTGGTGACAGTGCAGTGACTGGGCCTCATCAACAGCCACATCTGTTGACATTTCCGAATGCCTTCCTACAAACGTACATGTGTCATTAGTATGAGAAAAAAAATTAGATTGTAACTGTGTCGGGCTCGGGTTGGGCTCGGACATAAATATCTTAATGCCTCGGTTACTGCTCTGTCGGACGTGGGCCGGACTCGGACAGAAAAATGCAGCCCGAGCCAGACTCTAATGCCCACATGCTGGTGGAGCCATGCGGCGTGACAGTGCAGTGACTGGGCCTCATCAACAGCCACACTGAGAATGTTTTTTTTTTTTTTAAACGTAACTTCAGCTACATCCACACAGTGATCATGCATGAGACATTTCCGAGCAGTGCAATGGACACTAAGCAGCTTCTGTTTGACTAATAGGCTACTTGTTCACTCGAGTATGTGCATACATGTTCTGCAGCTACAGACAGAGATTCCCATCAGACAGAAAGCAAATGCTCACATTAATATTCGAGCTTCTGTTCTGTCCAGACGTGTGGCTGAGGAAAATGCATAATTGATGCGGAAATGTCCCAACTACTTAATCTCTTGTCCTCCGCCCTCGCCGTCTATCACCGCTGAATTATTAGTTACACGCCGACAATCAGAGCGCTGCGTTTTCCCTGCAGATGGACTGGCCTTGGATATTTGTATCCATCACGCTGCGTATTTTATTTATGGCCACGCCAGTATGCTTATTGAAGAATCTCAGGTTAATTTAGAAGAGGATTATCTATTTTTCTGGGTGTCAGTTTCACAGCAAATCATTGAGTTTGTGCTGCAGATGTTGTATGTTTCCTCCCCTGAAGCACAAAGATAGATGCTTGTCTAGCTGTTTCATGTTCACTGAATTATTCAGTGTGACATTGAGTTTTTGTTAGCTCCTTCGCGAGGGAGTTTGGGACTTTTTTGCTCTAACCAATCAGTAGCAACACATGCATGTGTCCTTCCACCGACCATTTTAAGTCGACATGGAGGTTGCATTAAAGGTCCCATGGCATGAAAATGTCACTTTATGAGTTTTTTTAACATGAATATGAGTTCCCCCAGCCTGCCTATGGTCCCCCAGTGGCTAGAAATGGTGATAGGTGTAAACCGAGCCCTGGGTATCCTGCTCTGTCTTTGAGAAAATGAAAGCTGGGCCGATCTGGAATCTCCTCCTTATGACGTCATAAGGGGAAAGGTTACCTCCCCTTTCTCTGCTTTGCCCGCCCAGAGAATTTGGCCCCCCCATGAGAAAGAGAGACATCATGGCTTGCAAACGAGCAAAGTGGCAGTTGGTCAGTTGTGTTGGCGTTCTAACCTCCGGTGGATTTCTGAGGACTATGGTTACCTGCTCCTCAGATCTCTGCAGGGTAAATCCAGACAGCTAGCTAGACTATCTGTCCAAACAACCTTTGAACGTACACATGTTCCACCAAAACAAGTTCCTTCCAGAGACTATTTAGCAGAGGCACCGTGGCTCTGCACAGCGCTTAACGCCGCCCAAGACGATTGTGATTGGTTTAAAGAAATGCCAATAAACCAGAACACGTTTTCCTCCCATCCCGGAACGCCGTGTGGACTAGCCAGACCGTCCTCCGCAGCGCAGACGAGGAAGGTCTGGCAAAGTCAGACTAATGTACGGTATGCCGGTTTTGTCGCGGTTAGGGAGGGCGAGAGAATTCGGCTTGAATCGATCCGTCATATCCAAACAGACACATTCTCGTTTACTCGTTCTGCTCCTGTTTGAGGGCCAGAAGAAGATCAAAAATGGAGGCAGGATGTAGGAACAAGCAAACGACTTGACACGCGCTTTCATACAGAGGCCCATTATTTTCTCTTTTGTTTCGTAATTGGTCAGGTTTGCTTTGAACATGCAGCAGGAATATAAGACTGTTGCACCTCAAATCAATCTGGTCTATGTGTGTTTCTAGTCTAATTGTTTATACTAGATCTTTGCAAACTATCTCTGTTATTTTGGAAATGATAAAATATGTCCCACTCAGTTCAGTTATGTTTATTCAATAGCTCCAAAACTGTTCATCCTACAGTGATTTGTTTCCAAACAGCTCATTTCCTGTGCTTGTTATCGGTTGCTGAGGGAAATAAATGGACACACAGGGTTTCTGTTTAGTGTGCTTACCTTTTATTCTCTCTCCTCTTTCTTTCCTTTCCTCTCTGCTTCTTCTCTCCCAGGTACCAGCCCACTGGACAGCCCTCGCAACTTCTCCCCGAACACAGCTGCACACTTCTCCTTTGTGCCTGCGCGCAGGTAAGGCACACAGAAACCCTCTTAGATGTGCAGGGTCACACCTGGAGAACAAAACAAAGTGCATATTGTAGGTCAATTAGGATGAAATTGGAATGAGCAGAATCTGCAGCTTTTTAGTGCATTTCTCTACATGTATCCTAACATGTTTAGCTGTACAGTTCAATGGTAAATTCAGTATTTTTCAACCTGGACCCTATTTTCCTATTATTAAGCAAGCCCCCTGCAGTCGGCAGAGGCGAAACAAGCTGCAATGTAAGGTTAACGGGCAACCGTGCTCCTGTAATTGCCGTCCACTTAAAGTGCTGTTTTTGCCACTGACAGGCTCAGATTATTATTCTAAGTGTCTGACAACATTATGAGGGGATCCCTACAGAGATAGACCTTTTTGTTTAAGAGTAAGATCTTTTTAGTTTAACATGAAACTGCTATCGCCAAACCCACCAGACTCCCATTTAAATAAACAGTAATTATATCCTGGTACAACACACTACATTCAAAGTCGACAGAAACAAAAGTAAACTATCAAAAGCCATCTTGGTTCGTCTTTCCGCTGTTCGAACAATCACTACTCTGGTTTGGTTGAAATAAACCCTTAATTCTTCCGTTTACATGTAAAAATTTGCTGGCTCTATACATGCTAAAAGCACTGTTTATTTAAATGGAGGCTGGTGGGTTTGGCAATGGAGATTTCAAAGCTGTAACTTGTGAAACAAAAAGGATCTTACTCTTTAACAAAAAGGTCTATCTCTGTAGGGATCCTTTCCATAATGTTGTCAGACACTTAGAATAATAATCTGAGCCTGTCAGTGGCAAAAACAGAACTTTTAGTGGATGGAAATTGACTGTACACAATTGCCCTGAGTGGTTACATTGCAGCTTGCATCGCAGCTGCCGGCTGCAGCGGTCATGCTCAATACTGGACTTATTTCAAACAATATTGTTCCTATCAGTCACTTAGACACAAACACGTGGGAAAATAGGGTACAGGTTGAAAAATACTTACTACATAAGCCTTTAATATAAAGCACCATAATCAGACAGAAAGTGAAGAAATTGAAGAATGGATGAGCCGTACTTCAGCTTTAAATGTCTATCTTTTTCTTTTTTTTACGGCTGTGAAATGGCTCAGTGTCCTTGAGAGCCGAGCTGCTGCTGATGATGATGATAGTGTTTGAGCTGACGAGGAGGTAGATGATCACTCTGAGACTGTCACTCAAACCGGGATTAATAAACCTCTTATCTGTCTGCACAGATAGTAATTATTTAGAGAGAGAGAGAGAGAGAGTGAGACAGACAGACAGATGGATGGATGAAGCATGTTCAGGCAAAGCCGTGATTTTTTTTTTAAATCCAAGGTAAAAGAAGATGGTACGTAAAAGTTTGGGGAAATGTAAAGACATGCTCAGCAAGCCTGCCTCTTAAATCTTCATTAAGATGATGATGATGCTTCCATGGTAACACACCTTTTCTCGACACAACCGAACCCCCCAGGCTATTTCCACGACAACATCATCAAACATTGCGTGGCAGCGGCGCAGTAGCCGAAAAGAGCTTTAGCATTGATTTGAAATGGAAATCCCTCCCTGTCCGACTGCTGACCTCAGTGCTGCTCTGCAGACACTGTTACCACAGTGACACCCTGTGGTGGAGGCTGATATGACAGGTCACTGATTTGAGGCTCTGATGTTTAGGAAGTGCATGTAGCTCTCAAACTGTTAACCTGATATACGGAAAGTGTTTAAGCAGTGTGCAACAGTCAACAATAAACACATTATTCTAATGTGTTTCTAAGTGTTTGGCTTTTTATATATATATTTTTTTTTCCTCCTTTCTCTACTTAAAATTATTTTTGGTTTGGCGTTTGATCCTGATGAAAGAGCACAGGTCTGGAAAATAAATAAAATAATAAGGGTGTGAAAAATAATTGATTCTTAGATGCTCTTTGGTTTTATATGTGTTGATTTTTATTTCAAAGTTATTGTTTCCAGAGAAGTACAAATCAGAAAACAGAGTGTTTTGGTTCCTTTGGACCTTTCTCAAGACTATGTTCCTCATTTTAGTAGTTAGAAATGATTAAAAAAAACAATCTTTCCAGACTTCTTGGTCTTCATATTATCCTCGAAAGAATAATAAACAGGAATAAATAACATTTGATAGCATTGAGCTGAGTTTGAAACATTTTTTATTCTGTATTTATTCATATGCATGTACTATTTTTTATTATAATAATTATGTGTTTTAGACCTACATATTATGTTATTAATAATAATATAATTACATATATGATTATAATAACATGATGTGAATTTAACATTTAGTTGGGTTGTGGACGTTTTTTAACTGAGGTTATGATGGGACAGGCTTGGTGTGTGCGTGCGTGCGTGCGTGCGTGTGTGTGTGTGTGTGTGTGAGACAGTTACAGCTGTTAACAGCTATAAAAAGAAAACCACTGTCTTGTCTCCCTCACAGTCACGGACACAGGGCTGACAGGTAACCTCTCAGTTTTGACCTTCGACCTTTCTCCTCCACTTATTCTGCTGCCACCTTCCTTCCTGCCCTCCGCCCTGCATGACTGAGCACACACACACACACACACACACACACACACACACTCTGACTAACTTCCAAAAAAAGTACCCTGCAGGGTCTCCTCTTATTTAAGTCAAACACTGCACATGTATTTGATTTTCTTTTTTTTTTTCTTTTTTTTTTTAAAGCAACAAACTGCTGCTTCCCATTAACAAAAACTCTCTGATCATTGGAGTCATTAGAATCTGTAGGACCCAAAGTGGGGAGATGGGTCTCAAAATGTTGAATAAAAACTGCATTAAGTTATGGTTGTTTCTTAGGATGAGGCTGATGATATGCCATATGTTTCCTATTGGCAATAAATCTCATGAAAAGACCAAAAACCAGCAGTGAATGTGTCTAACAAATACTGTGTGTATCACAGCCTGATATGTCATAAAAACACATCAGTGGAACACACTGTTGCACTGTAGAGCTGCAAAGATGAATCGATTATTTGTCAACTATTAAATTATTCGCCAACTATTTTGATAATCGGTTCGAGTTCTCTGATGTCAGCTTGTTGAATGTGAATATTGTTCTAGTTTCTTCTCTCCTCTGTGACAGTAAACTGAATATCTTTGAGTTGGGGACAAAACAAGACGTTGAGGACGTCTTTTTGGGAAACACAGATCCACATTTTTTTCGCCAGTTTCTGGCGTCTTATAGACCAAACAACTAATCCATTAATGGAGAAAATAATCAACAGATTAATCGACAATGAAAATAACCGTTAGTTGCAGCCCTGTTGATAGCTGACATGTTTCTTCATCACCATGAACACACACACTGTGTCACTAGAGCACCAAAATGTGGATTCATCCGCCGCCGAAAATAGTCCCCGACAAACACATTTCCTCCTGTTTGTATGATTAAAAACTAGGGTGAGCAGCTGTTTTCGGACATTTCTGATGAAATCATGTATTTGTGTATTTAAAGATTACCGTCTTCAGTAGTAAATTAAGTAAAGTTTATTTGTATAGCACCTTTCACAGATAAAAATCTCAAAGTGCTTCACAATAAAATGTAATACAATACAACAAATTAAAATACAAGAACATTTAAATACAAATAGAAACATAAGAAACAACCATAAAAAAAACCCTTGACTACCTAAAAGCCTGCTTGAACAGCAGAGTCTTCAATTGCTTTTTAAAAGATTCGACAGAGTTCACACAACGTAGAGAGGGAGGCGGTTCATTCCACAGCCTCGGAGCCACTGCTGGGAATGATCGATCCCCTCTAGTTTTAAAATGAGTGCGGGGAACCACTAATAGCCTCTGACCTAATGACCTCAGACGACGGGTGGGAGTATGAAGCTTTATCAAGTCAGAGATGTAGGGAGGAACTTGAACGTGCAGGGCTCTAAAAGCAGTTACGCACCGGGCCGATAATCGGCCGTTGGACAGTGACTCGAGTCTGTTCGGTGTGTCCGTGCCGTCGTCCGTCGGAGGAGCTGTCGGCCTTCATTTTGGCCGACCTGACATGCTCAGTTGGAGACAGGGCAGTCGGGACTCACCCGGAAATGGCGAGCAGGATGAGCGTGACTAAGCCTCTCAAAATCTGACGAAAATCTTTTAAACTGACCTTTGTCGATCTGAAGTGAAGCCAGATTCAGAATGAGTCGCCAGTAATGGCCGTTCGAAAAATCCAAAATCCGGAAGCAGCAGCCAGATGTGACGCGTTCGTCCAATCACCTGCCGGTTTTCATTTTTGGGCGACAATACAGATTAGCGCCGCATGCTGTTATGGAGACGTATTACGTCTCGTCTCTTCGGTGTGTTCCGTGGCACTTTTTTGACCAACTCGGGGAGACTGGTCTGTCCAACTGCCTTTTCTGCCAACGGTCCACCGTCTGGTTGGTGTGTAACTGCCTTAAAAGTAAGGACCAGGATTTTAAATTGAATTCTATACTGGACTGGTAGTCAGTGAATTGCTGCTAAAACAGGCATGATGTGTGCTCTTTTGTTAATGAGGTAAAAGCCTCGCAGCAGAGTTCTGAACAGCCTGGAGACGGTTAAGCTCCTTCTTACTCAAACAGGTGAAAAGACTCTTACAGTAATCTAAGCGAGAGGAAATGAAAGCATGAATGATCATCCCCAACTCACCCAGTAGGACTTGAGGCTGACGGACACAGACATGTTGTTGGTTTGAGTCTTTATGTGGGTTTTGTTGACAATGACAAAAATACAGAAGAACAGCTGGCGTACATTGTAATAAATCAAATCCTAAAGGTGTTTGACGAGTGTAAAGTCCAGTGAGGAGCAGACAGGTCACACTAGGGCTGCACGATATGAGGAAAATATCTAATTGCGATATGATTCACGATATTGGAGGGAATCATAATTGATTTCTCATTATTCTCACTTTCATTGAATATTGATTAGCGTGATTTTTGCGAGGATCTGTACCAAACAAAGAATTTTTTTCTTTAGTCTGATAGGATTTGTAGGCTGGGATGTCTCTGCAGCAGCAGAATACTTAACTCAGGATGCTTTGACACATACGTTGCCTTTAACAAATATTTCGTCCCCTTGAGATTTGAATATTGCACTAGTCCGGGGTGTCAAACATACGGCCCTTGGGCCAGAACCGGCCCACCAAAGGGTCCAATCAGGTCCACTGGATGACTTTGCAAATTGCAGAGAAGTAATTCATTCCAATTCCAAATTCGCCACTTTAATCTCAAAGAATATCCGAGTTCTTTTTCCTTATATTTATGACGTTAATCTTAGAAATCTTAGAGTTTTTTCTCTGAACATATCCCCTCTCTCCCGCTCTCTATTTTTTTTTCCTACAACGGCTGTAGAACGCTGTCGTTGCAGAAGCAACTTGCGTTTGCCAACATCAAGCTGACAGAAAGCACTAGTCCATATTGCGATTTCGATAAACTTGTGATTAATTGTGCAGCCCTGGGTCAGAGTCGACTCCCATCATGCTGCTTGTGTCTCAGCGGATCCTCCTCATGGCTTTTGCCTGCACTTTTGACTCCATGTTATCCGTGTGTTTGCATTTTCCCTCCTTCAGCTGAAACACTTTATTTTTGCTGTGATGACGCTGCTTCTCGTTGATATGGCACACCCTGCACTAAACCTTCCATCCTTCTTTTCTTATTGTAAAACAGTTATATTGTACATAATTGTTGGTTTGATTGGTTATCGTGTATTTTGAATTAATTGTTTATTCCCTTTTATGTTTATGTAACAAGGCAAATTCCCTGTAAGGGTTGTTTATTTGGCAATTAAAGGTGCTGTAGGTAGGATTGTGAAGATCCAGGACTTAGCCAAAAAACATCAACTTCTCAGTCCCTCCCCCCCTTTCCGCTAAAGCCCAAAACGGTCTCCTAAGCCCCTCCCCCCACAAGGGAGAAGGCATGCGTGTGCATGAGCAGTGATTGACACGCAGTTAGACACCCCCTCTGGCCCTGATTGGTGAATCTGAACAGAGAGCTGTGGATTTTTGCAAATCTCACTCCAGGCTGTAGGTGGAGCCAGAGGAGCTGGATTTATTTTTAATGACCTGCTTCATGTAGTTCTACTGGAACATAGGGTCAGTTTCAGCAGATATGACAGAAAGGGAGTTTTATAAGGCTTACCTACTGCACCTTTAATCCGATTCTGATCGGATTTGGATTCTGAAATATGTGTTTAAATAATTTATATTAAAAAAATGTCTCCATGTCTTTATTCTCCGTGTCTCCCTCAGGACGGATGGCAGACGCTGGTCTCTGGCCTCGTTGCCTTCCTCTGGCTATGGCACCAACACTCCCAGCTCCACTGTCTCGGTAAATATCTCTACTTTACTCTACTGTACGTGTCTGCATTTAAAAAACAAACAACAGAAAATATACTATCTGCTGCATCCAAGGTTACTATAGTTTTAAATTTGCAAGTAGTTTTTTTTATTTTATTTCAGTTTGGGCTTTTCAATTAAAGGTAAAGCGATGTCACGCGTTTTTTAGGCTACAACATTTTTGTCACATACAGCAAACATCTCCTCACTATCTGCTAGCTGCCTGTCCCCTGAACACACTGTAAAAAACATCTCCTCACTATCTGCTAGCTGCCTGTCCCCTGAACACACTGTAAAAAAACGCGATCTCTGTAGACAGCCCAGGCTCCACAAACACCAACAAAAACAAACTGGTCAACCTGCACCACCAAACATAACAAACAGAGTTCCAGCGTTCCAGCCAATTACCGTCAAGAAGGATTTGGGGGTGGGGGTTGGGGGGTTAGTGCGCGGAAGCACAGAAGGGAGGGGATGAGGAGGTGGGAGGGGCGAGCTCGTTTTGTTTGAAAATACTTCAAACGTCAACAAGTAGTAACGTCACCCAACATCGCTTAGAGCACCTTTAAGTGAGGTGTCAGTGCGTTTTCTAGTTTTAGTTTAGTTTGAGTGTGTTTTTGTCAAGGCCAGGTGTAATGTCTCAGAAGTACAGTAAGTAGCTATATGCTGTACATATATATATATATATATATATATATATATATATATATATATATATATATGTATTTACATACAAAAATACATGGTTGGAGAACTGTTGGAATGGCCATGATGTGTAATGTTCAACCTTAGCTAATTTAGTGGCTAATGTGCGGCGCAGCGCCATCTCCTGGAATGTCAATGTCAACCCTGTTGCTAAAATTATTCACATTCATTTTTATTCTATTTTTACTACTTTTTTAACCTTGCAATACATTTTCAGTTTAGTTTTTTTAAAATGTAGTTTCAGTTTTCTAAAAATATTTTCTGCTCTTTGTTTTTGTTTGAGTTTACTATAATAACTCTTGCTACATCTGACTTCACTGCAAAGCAACAAGCCAACAGATCCTCCCTCAGCTGTAATACAGTCCCTCGTTCTCTCCCTTCTTTCTCCCCCCCCTCAAGTGTACTTCTGCTTCCCGCTCTGTTTCTCCTCTCTTTCCTTTCTCCATTCCCAGGGACATATCATCACTCCCTCTGGTCTAATCCTTCTCCTTCGCCTTCTGCTGTTGCTCCATCTCCCACCTTCTTAATACCCCGGCGTGCGGCTTCTCTGTGCCTGCCGCCTGCAGAATGAGGCCCAGCATGCATCAAAGGCAGCAAGCCGAGTTAGCCGACTGTGCGAGCTCTTAACATGTAGACACAGACTGCTAGCATGCCTGCTAGCCCCCTGTTTGTACCGAGTGGGAAAATAAATGACTTGTTAGATGAAAAGGACTTCTCACAGTGCCCAGTTATGATTGGTTTGCAGGGCTAAATACATCTAGATATTTAGGTTAAACGAAATGAAATATAGTCCTTAACCCTCCTGATGTCCTCAGGGTCAAATTTGACCCATTTTCAAAACGTTTCTAAATCGTAAATGTGGGTTTCCTTCAACCAAATTGTCAAAAAGATAAATAACGTGGGTGGTTCCATACAGCGCTCTTCACAAGTTAAATAACTGATCAGTTCATTATTTTCATTGATTTTGGGTGTTTTATTTAATTTTATAACATTTAAAGAAAAATTGATTAAAGAACACTGAAAAAAGTGACAGGAATGTAGGGGGAAAACCAACAATAACGTGCAGAAAAAATCGACAAAGACATTGGAAAAAGTGAAAAAGACCTTCGGGAAAAGTGAGAAAACGTCAAAAAGTGACAAAAAATGTCGGAAAAGGCTTCAAAAACGTGGTCAAAACAAAAATGTCCAAAAACATCGACAAAGAACTTTGGGAAAAGTGACAAAAGTGTCTGGAGGTTTGAACTTTCAATTTTGACCCAGAAAAACTAAAAGTTGCACGGTCTACGGGAAGACAACCCGAGGGTTAAAGGTTAAATGCTGTTGGACTAATGGCTAAATGTATCCTAGATGTGTAATAAAACGTTGACCCAGTTTTGATCCAGATGTTTGGCTGTGGCCCACCAAGTACGTTTACATGCACACTAATATTCCGCTATTATTCTGAATATGACAACATTCAGAATTTGATACAGGTCATGTAAACAGCATATTCCATTTGCTCAGCTCTGTGCGTTGCTACGGTTGTTGGACACAAAGCAACCAGCCGACAGTTTGCAGGGCTGCGGGAGAGATGGCGCAGTGGATATGACACATGCCTTTGGTTTTGGAGACGCGGGTTCGAGTCCCACTGCGATACGTCAACCAATGACATATATAGCAATTGTAAGTCGCTTTGGATAAAAGCGTCAGCTAACTGACATGTAATGTAATGTAAGATGCACGGCCAAGAAGAGAAGAAGAACACAGCTACTTTTAAACATTATCAAAGACTTGATTATCAACAGGTTTTTGGATATGCACAAACATCTCAACGCCGTCCTTTTCAAGAAGCTGGTTGAAGGAATGAAAGAGGGACGCTGTGTTCGCACGCTCCAACAAGTCCGCCACCGCTGGTTAACTTTGAAAAAGTCCTATTTTGCACGGCTGCATGTAAACGGGAATATTAGTGGAATATTCATTTTCATTATCTGTGTAAACAGCTTAGACGGAATATCGTCTTTTTCCAAATAAGGTGAGCTCTTGTATGCAACAAAGATGAATCAAAGATGAGAGTCACGCTGACTTCCATCATCTCATCACACATTAAGGCACACGTCCGGAGGCACAGTTATCATATCTCTCTGACTTTGTGGCGTGATCTGAAAATCAGTGATTAGATTTTAGTCTCCAGTCACTCAAAACGGCGTGAAGAGATGACCACAGCGAGGAAAAAGACATTCCAATGAAAACAGGAGATGCATCGTTTCTTTTTCTTTCTTTTTTTTTTAATTTTTTTTATTGCATTTCACTAGAAATTCCAGATGAAAGTTCGTTCTGCAGTTAAGCACAGCTTTCTATGCCCACCCAACCCCCACCCTCCACCCCATGGCGCAGTGCTCCATGCTCAAAGCAAATACACACACACACACACACACACACACACACACAAAACAGGGTTCATAATTAGGTTTTTTGTCCACAAACCAAATGGCTAGTGAATGTTCAACTTTGACCATCCACTCAATAGGTTCCTATTGTTTTTTTGGCTGGTGAGTGAAGCAAATCTACCAGCTGGTAGATTGTGCTAATTTTGGACCCTGCAAACACACAAAAAAGGATATATATATATACACACACACACACACACACACATACATATACTAATACATAAACATACCATACACACATACACCTGCACAGACGTGTTCTATTTTGAGCTCTTTACTCCCCCGTCCTCACCTGTACCTTACTCCCCTATCTTCCCCCGGCCTGGACTAGCCCTAGCGTTAGCCGTTAGCCCTGGCCTGACCCCGCAGTAGCTCCAGCGCTGGTTGTAATCTGTGCTCCCTCTGTGCTCCTCCTCTCACAGTCCTCCTGTTCATCTCAGGAGAAGCTGCACCAGCTGCCCTTCCAGCCCACTCCGGACGAGCTGCACTTCCTCACCAAACACTTCAGCTCCGAGAGCATCACAGACGAGGAGGGACGCCGCTCCCCCGCCATGAGACCGCGCTCCCGCAGCCTCAGGTAGGAGCGCTGGCAGAAGTTTACACTCACAAAAGGATTAATCATATATACATTGCATTGATTCATCCAAACAACAAATCCAAAAAAAACTATTCTGCATCTACAAATATAAGTTCAGTCAATTTAGTTGGATTTGCACTCCAATAATTTCTAGTTATAATACGTTTGTTTTTCATTTTTGAGAGAGACTAGATAACACAATGCAGTCCTCTTCAACACCACGGCAAATAAACATAAAGTCCAAATAATATCTCTGACCAATGGGCCAAACTAAATTGAACATTATTATCTTCATAAAGGTAGAAGAGTTGTATTTGACTGTAATAAACTGGGCTTGTACTTTACTAACTTTAGTTTTATCACGGCTGAATGTGAAAACTTGACCTGGAGTGAGTTTTGGTAACACTTTACTTTATTTTACTTTACTACATAAGAGTGACATGACACTGTCATGAACACGTGACACTGTCATGACACATGAACCCTAACCCTAACTTGTCATGACAAAAACAGAATGACACTTACTGACAGTAGCGTTATGTCATAAACATTTACGACTTGTTTATAATGTTTATGACACGTCCATGACAGTGTCATGTCACTCTTATGTAGATACCTTCAAGTGAAGTGTTACCTGAGTTTCTTCTGGAACAAAAATGAGCAACGTTAGCCTGGGTTGTGTGAGTTTGTGTGCCAGTCTCCAGAAAAGGTCAGACTCGTCCCGCAGACGTGTCCGTGGCAGGTCGGAGCGAGTAGAAACTCCTCACTCTTTATATATATACGTAGATATCAGTGGCACTCACCTGTCCACCTTTTATTCTCACCGTTCATCTCCAGATCAAATGTCTTCTGTCTTTATCTTCTTTCGTGATTCTCCATCTGCGTGTAGATGTCCTCTTCTCTATCTCTCTCTTCACCCACACTTTGTGCATCACCTCCAGCTCTTGTCTCAGCAGCTTTATCTCTGCTTCTTTACGGGCAGATATTGAATTCTTTCATCCTCTGAGATGAAAGAAGACCGACCGAGTTGCATGGTGTGTATCTGATTAGAGTCCCACTGAGTTTGCTGACTGATGTCAGGCTCTGTGTGTGTGTGTGTGTGTGTGTGTGTGTGTGTGTGTGTGTGTGTGTGTGTGTGTGGAGAAGTGCCATCTCATATAATCCAACCCCACCCCGTGTCCTCATATAACTTCTCTTCCTCTGAAATGAAATCATAAAGAAGTAACAAGATGGATTTTTCATACAGAAAGTAAAAACATAGAAAATGCAATGTTCTTAAATGTTCTTATCAGAAATGTTACAAAAGTTGATGAAAACTAAAACTCTGCAATAACAGAGTAGGCATGGGCCTGTGTGAGATTCTGACGATATGATAACCTTGTTATCATATCGCAAAAATATCACGGTTTTCACTGTTTCACAATTACAGCTTTAAAATGTATTATTTTGAAACACACTGCACACTGGCAGGGAGACCGATTTCTAAACTGCACTTTCTGTCCTTGAAGACTCATAAAAACTAGCCTGACGTGGTCATACTCAGATTCTAGTCAGAATATGAGTCTGATGCTGCTCCATTGGGCTGTGATTTAGAGCTTAGATCTGGCCCAAAAAATCAAGCCCGACCCAACCCGAGCCCGTGCACGTTGTGTCCGAGACCGGCCCGGCCCGACACATTAACTGGAATTATGAGCCCGAGCCTGATTTCAACCTGACACTTTTTTAATACGTGGGCCGTTATAACTGACGTTCTCAACTACAATTCAGAGTTGTTTAACTCAACGCATTTCTCTGTGAGGGCTTGTTTCGCTCTCATGCTTGCAGAAGTAACAAAAGAGGACGTTGAAGGCTGACTGTCATCTTTTCTGCCACGGCGAGCCTGCTTCATGTGTCTGTTCATCATCCAAGTCCCCGTTTTATTTGCTGTCATAGACGAGCAGCGTGCCACACTCAGCCTAATGCACTCGACAAAGCCGACACATATGTTGTCACTGCCCACGACTTGTTTCAAATGGTTCCATACCGCCGACCTTCCTCCAAACTTGCTCAAAGGCAATTCTCCTGTTTTTCCATGTTGCACTTAAGCTCCACCATACAGCCCAGCAGGCCCGGTGTGATGCTCCACCATACAGCCCAGCAGGCCCGGTGTGATGCTCCACCATACAGCCCAGCAGGCCCGGTGTGATGCTCCACCATACAGCCCAGCAGGCCCGTTGTGATGCTCCACCATACAGCCCAGCAGGCCCGGTGTGATGCTCCATTATACAGCCCAGCAAGCCCGGTGTGATGCTCCACCATACAGCCCAGCAGGCCCGGTGTGATGCTCCACCATACAGCCCAGCAGGCCCGGTGTGATGCTCCACCATACAGCCCAGCAGGCCCGTTGTGATGCTCCACCATACAGCCCAGCAGGCCTGGTGTGATGCTCCACCATACGGCCCAGCAAGCCCGGTGTGATGCTCCACCATACGGCCCAGCAGGCCCGGTGTGATGCTCCACCATACGGCCCAGCAGGGCCAGTGTGATGCTCCACCATACAGCCCAGCAGGCCCGGTGTGATGCTCCACCATACAGCCCAGCAGGCCCGTTGTGATGCTCCACCATACAGCCCAGCAGGCCTGGTGTGATGTGTGTGAGAGGAGGAGACTCTGTGCATGACACGTGTTGCATTTTGTAACTATAGTCCAACTTGTGTAACTTTTTGGACACATTTGTTACTTTGGCCTAAATATAGCCTATATAGATAATATTTCTGATTATGGCATAGCTTTCTCCCCACCCAATTAGGCTAATGAAGTAATGATAAAAAAAAAACACAAATGCTTGATCAAGGGCCCGGCCCGGCCAGAGGATAGTGGCGGAAAATAACGGGCAGAGAATCTAAACTCCACTGTGATTATGGGGCGTGTTTCAACCAAACCAGGAAAGAAAATGCCTCTGCACTCCATTGGATAGACCATCTCCGATTGGCCAACACTACGGCTATGTTTGGACGGAAACGATCTGAAGAGAAAACGCATATGTGGCGTTGCGTTCTCACTTTTTATTCTGCGTTTAGACGAGCATTTTGGGGAAATGGATGTAGGATGTAGGTGATAGTGTGAAGCACTGCCACACAACACCACCAAGTCCGCGCGCCTGCATAGAACCTTCCTTCTACTTCTCTCCCTAGTAGCGCCAAACCAAAACAGTCCTGCCAGTCAAAATATATTGACATATAGACCGAATTTCTTCAGCAGTATATAGGCAGGCTGTGGATACCCAACGGTGGAGTGGCCATGGGCGAGTAATCACTCTATATTTTGATTTATGTAACCAAATATGGGGTGGGTCGCCAGCCACCACAAAAATACATAACACAGCAGATCGGAGCAGACTTTTGCGGTTTTTACCCTTTAGACTACCCTTTAGATTTCCACTCTGGATGGTGGTTTCACTTTTTTTGCATATTTAAACGCCAAAAACACCATCAGCGTCTAAACGAAAGGCTCATCTGATAAAGTATTTTGTCGTTTTCACCCGCGAGCGTTGTCGTGTACACAGGGCCTACGTTTCTGTTAACCCTTTCCTTGACTGGGTTACAGGTGCATAGCATCGGCGACAGACACACAGGATGTTAGACCCGTTTCAAGCCCTTTGAACCTGTAATTGCCCCCCCCCCCCAAAAAAAAAAGGGTCTAATATCGCCAATGAACCGCGGTATACCTTGAAACTGTTAACCGGCCTATGCCTATTACCGAGATGAAGTAGACTGTGAACAAGTTAACACATACATGGAGGTGACTTTGAAAAGTGTTTTGCGGCTGCAGCCAGCAGCTACACCCCCACCCACCCACCCCCCTCATGTGCCAGGGTGGATGAGCCTGACATCATATTACTCCGCCAGCAGTGAGTGTCATTAAAAAGCTCTTAGCGAGCCGTCCACAGACTGTCTGCAAGTGCAGATAAATAACCAACAGAAGGGGTAGGCTGAGGATTAGGGGGCCGGGTTCTATTAGCCAGTTCACTTTTGGATCCAGTTCCAAGTTGATAAAATGCCCAAATGAAGAGACTAGTGTGAAGAAAGTGTAGCAGGATGTGAAGAGGACGTGGGGAATGAGACAGACAATATGGAGCAGAGAGAGATGAAGTGAGTGACTGACCGACTGAAAGAAGAAGATTATGATGATGATGATGGGACCCAGGGGGAGGAACAAGTGTGTCTGTGTATGAGGGAGAGTGAACAAATGAAAATGAGCCGCAGAGCACAATTATATGCTAATGTTACGACTCTGCCGTGAGTGATGGCAGCCACCCTTTTTTCTTTTTTTTAATCATCATTTAACAGTTTCTCTGTTCGTCTTCTAATCTTTTATTCTTCCCCTCTCAGCACATTCATGTCATGTTTAGTTTCTGAAGAATATCTATCCACTCTGTCCACCATCCACTCTTCCATACATTGGGAAACGAGCAAACCACCTCCATCCATCATTTCATGTGCAACCGCTACAGGCTGCAGTCGCTGCACCCCATTGACTTTCTGTCTGGAAAATCACCTGCTCTTTTCCATCATACATATCAGTACTCATGTAATAATACAAAACTGTCTCTTTTTCCATGTGGTGTCAGAGTAAGCAAAAAATCTCCAAAATACCACAGAATCCAGGATGTACTCATGAACCATTTGTACATATAGAGAGGCGAAGTCCCTCCCCTTCCGGTGGACCTCATGTGACCTTATTTCGGAAAAAATATGAACGGTAGTGAACAGGGAGAGGCAAATTTTTTTTTATCTCGTTTGAATTGAGCCATGGATTACAAATATGATGTTCGTCAATTTAAAAGATCATTTTTCAACTGAAGAAAGTCTCAGTTAGCCGTAGGTTTGTCATATGACCACTTAGTTCAGTGTGAAACCGCTCAGTGAACTACATCTCTCGTCTCGCGCAATTTGCGTCACCTAGCTTGATGCTCAACTTGCTAGCTAGCTAGCTTAGCTCTGTTCCACAACACATGTAACGTTATCTCACCTGATGGGTTTGATCCAGTGAAGTGTTTTCAGCAGATAAGATCCTCTGCTCATTTGAGTAACGTTACATCCCCGGTACGATACACGCAGACATCGTAGCTTCAGCGAGACGTCATCCATGCGACTTTGAAGTGTGATTGTTTTACGTATTTTTACAGTCTTACCGGCAATTTCCACTGGATGCGTAACGGCTGCGGATCCGCTCCGGAACGTCGACGGAGTCATTAGGTTTCCATAAAGTCAGTGTGTGTATTTCCACTGACTGCAGAACGGCTGCGTCCCTACTCCGTCCCAGCTCCGGCGGTCCACAGCCCTCCGGAGCAGATACGCAGAGTTTCTGTTTTTGCCGGACGCCGGAGAGCTCCACAGCAATTCAGCACACGGCAGATAGTGCGGGACAGGAAGTCGAGCACAGAAACAAAATAAACATCCGGTTAATTTTCAAAGTAAAATACACCGTGCTCACGGCGGATCATATTTCCCTGCACCACACCTTGAAAACACAGCTCAGAGTTGTTTCCCCTCTACTCCTCTGGATGGAAACAAACTGTTGTCGGTTTTGTGGTTCTATTCTACGTGAATTTGAGAGATATTGTGGGTCCTCGTGACTACAGCTGTCAGTCATGGCCGCAGCAGACGTTCTGCATCCAGTGGAAATCCACCGTTATACTTCAACAGTTTAACAATAAACGGAGACTTTCTTGACTTGCGAAATTATCTATTAAACTGATGAACACCATATGTGTAACCCATGGCTCAATTCAAACGGGATCAAAAACTAATTTGTCTTTCCCCGTTCACTACCGTTCATATATTTTTTCCGAAAGATACAGTAGGTCCCATGGACCGGAAGTAGAAGGGCGTTACTTCGGCTCTCTATAGCTACAAAAATGAACATTGACTGCTGCTGTACAAGAGCACTGTGGGCCGCATAGAGAGGAGGTCAGGGTGGATGTTTTGGGTCGTGAAACAGCGGGGGAGCAGAGTTCACTTCCTGTTTTCAAGGCAAGGCAGCTTTATTTGTATAGCACATTTCAGCAACAGGGCAATTCAAAG
Organism: Sander vitreus; assembly: GCF_031162955.1. NCBI lineage: Eukaryota > Metazoa > Chordata > Actinopteri > Perciformes > Percidae > Sander > Sander vitreus. Next base: position 1,045,322 of record NC_135863.1, read on the forward strand.
TGCTTTACATAAAATGTTAAAGAGCAGTTGAAAACAATAACAAATATATAAAAATGGAGAAAATAGATTATAGGACACTAGTGTGTGACAATGTATAAGCTCTTGCTCTATACATGTAATTCACCCCCAATCCTGGCCGGTCCCATTGGACTTACTTTTTAATTCTCATTATATGCTTGCTTAGGCTACGTTCAGACTTCAGGCAAAAGTGGCCCAAATCTGATTTTTTGGAGGTCAAGTGACCAGGTCAGACTTCTTCAGAAGTAGTGTGAACACTCACATCTTGCCCAGATCAGATTTTTTTCAAATCAGATTTAGACCACTTCCATATGTGGTCCTGAATCAGACCCAGGTCAAAAAGGATTTCATGCGACTTCTACGTCAATCTACATCGACATTTGTCACAATTATGCACCCCTAGACACAGACAGTAAAATTAAAAGCTTGACTAGGCCTACAAAATGGAGAACAGTGATGGAGCAAGTCACTGGAGGGAGAGGGAGGTGTTAGACCTAATTAGTGTATGCTCATTAATGTTATGGCTGCCATTACACAAACATTTTGAAATAAAAGCGATCCTCCATAACCTCCCTAACTTTAGTACAACAGCGTGCTGCGTTTGATGTCATTGTTATTGTTCTTTTGCGCATGCGGGTCAGTTCAAAACCGCAAACAGTTCACACTGGAATCTGATATAGGCCACATCTTAAACAGTGTGAACAGCCAAGCAAAAAATCAGATCTGAGCAAAAAATCCGAATTGAGCATTAAGACTTGCGGTGTGAACGTAGCCATAGATTGTCATACAGTTCCAATTTTCAACAATGTAACTTCAATAACAATAAAAAATATAAAAACATAAAATACGACAATAAACGTTACAGTGCAGTATAAGAAGTGAACAATTATTTAAAGAAAGGCAGCATCCAAAAGAAAGGTCTTCTGCCTGAACCTCATCTTGGGATGAAGACACACACACACACACATACACACACACACACATACACACATTTTAACTATTTATGTCCACATGAAGAAAATGGTACAGGGACACAAATATTACAGATGCAGTACAATACATACGCAAACTCATGGACCAGTGACTTGCAGCAGGTCTTCACAATATCCCTTAATAAGCCCAATACTCAGTTCTTAAGGGTATAAGTAGCAACGTCTCCGCCATATGTGGCGGCTGCCAATGATATCAGATATGGCACAGTACTTTGCAAGCTGTTTAGCCCTCTTTTTGGCCATGCCAAGTTGTTGCAGCCCTCTTACTACCAAGCTGTGTGTGTGTCCTAGGCTACCAAATATGAAAACGAGTAGTCAGCACCTATAGGCTAGCTTTAGAGGCAGTTTATCATTACATCCAACACACACACACACACACACACACACACACACTCACACTTCTCATCCCCGTTCTGCAGGGTTCTCTGTCACGGTCAATTAGGCCTCTCATTTCCCAAGTCGCCCACCTCAGTAGTGAAGCATCAATGTTATTTTCTCTCTTTCTCTCACACGCAGCCTCCTCTCTCTCCCCACCCGCCTCACCGCCACCATCTGATTCGCTGTCTCATCTGATTTACTTCAATTATCCTCTCTACCAATAAGCTCGTTTGCATTTTGAGTGCCTTTTGTCGCATGTGACATCACCACTTAGCTAGGGGAGAAAAAAAGCCTTTCCAATGTTTTAATTATCCACTTTTATGAAACACCCTCAGGTTTAAATTGATATTCTGTTTCATCAAAATTTCCTTTCTTTCGCGCAGTTTTTTAACTTGTTGCCCCACGCTACAACAAAAGTAACCCCCCCCACAACGTCTTCCAAGATCCTCGTTCCCAAGGTCGTTCCTCAAAGTAATGACAGACATTTTTCGCCGGGATTGCCGCGAGGCCCTTTTTATTTCCCATTACAGTAGAAATATAGCCGCGTTCAAATTAGCCTTTGTCTGGCTTCCATGTGTTATTCATCCCGGGGATTTCTCTTCGACCTCCGCTGCAGCGCGCTCTGAACGGAAGCTTTATTATAATAAAAAGGCTCAAAGCCACGAGGAATAACACGGAGGAGGAGGAGAAGACGTTCTCTGTAAATTAAAAATGTACATAACAGCCTCTGGCACTGAATCCATCTCTGTCAAGGCTAACCTTTAATTACTGAGCCCCGTGGCCGAGCCGGCTGTCCACACTCCTGATAGATTTTCCTTTTTTTTTTTTTAAACACGAACATGAAGGAAGAGTTTCAAAGTTGAGCATGCTAGAACTGAGAGGATTTACATGCAACAAAAACTTGTGCGTGTGCACGTGCGCACAGTTATGGTGTGCTTTGTTTAAAGGGTCAGTTCACCCAAATTATAAAAACTTACCTTTAAATAAATGATCTTTTAACAGAAGTAGACTAATTTAATACAGTTTTTATTCTCTTATTAAATCTAAATCCTTCTGCTGTGCTCTTCTTTCCAGCAGTGTTGGGTTAGCTACGCAACACTTCCTGTGGGTTTCTGCTTCCTGTGGGTTTCTGCTTCCTGTGGGTTTCTGCTTGGGACAATACAGGTGAAGTTAGTCCAAGCTGAAGAGGTCGTTACTAGTCAGTGCTCTATTCACTGATTAATAGAAACCTCTTCAGCTTGGACTAACTTCATCTGTATTGTCCCAAGCAGAAACTCACACACACTTAAACATAGGATACATAAAACACAGTATAAAAATATATATAATGTGGAATAATACATTTGTGAATCTTGAATATTTGAATGCTGTATTCACCACAAACTAAAGTCTAAATCCTGTATTTGGGTGGAGGCAGACATCTCAGAAACACATATCACACGTGTGTGTGTGTGTGTGTGTGTGTGTGTGTGTGTGTGTGTGTGTGTGTGTGTGTGTGTGTGTTGGACGTAATGATAAACTGCCTCCGTGAGGGTTCGCTCGTATGTCACATTCAGGCTGCTCTCATTCCTATTAAACTGGTAATTGGACTTTGAGCTGCCGATGGATGACTCAAAGCATTACCTCATTGCACAGGTCGCGCGTGTGTGCGTGCGTGTGTGCGTGCGTGTGTGCGTGCGCGTGTGCGTGTGTGTGTGTGTGTGTGTGTACGTACCGATGACTCATACTAACAAAGACATCTGGAGCCCCAAATTCTTTGACCTCACCTACCTTCCTCTCACTCAGTCTCTCTCTGGGAGTGTTCTATAAAATACTGTTGGTTATATATTTTTATATTTTGTTCTATTTATTTAGTTTGGTTAGTTCTTTATTTTGATTCATATTGTTTTTATATTGTATTTTTGTGTGTAAAATATTACTTTGTCTCACCAATCCACCATAAAGTCTTATTGATAGGTGCGTAGTACCGACAATATTCAACCCTTTATTAACGATGTGTCGTTCCTAAATCAAGTAAGATTTTGTGAGTAAAGAATGTTCAGGTTATTAACAGGAAAGGGTAGCAAACACTAAAATTGCAGTTGCAATATTTAGAAGGAAATGTTTATAGTCATAAATGGATGGAATGAATAATTCAGCAGGCTAACAAAGCCTAATATTGCCTGGAATGAAATTTATCTCCCATCTCACACACACACACACACACAAACACAGCCTGACACCTGTCTTCATCCCCTATTCTCCTGAAAGTGAGACTGGGAAAGGTCAAGGATATTGCTGCTGTCTCTATTTTGTCTTATTGTAGGCGGGGGGGGGGATGATTCCCAAGAGGGAGAAGATGGAGTCCGTTGTGTGAAAGACGGATGAATTGGTATTCTGTTGAAGAGTAGAGACTGAAGGAGGCATCACTGTCAGTTTGTCAGGTCCCGAAAACCCCCCTGAGAACTGACGGACACTCGCTGCAGTGAGGACAGCCTCGGTTTATCACTGACAGCTACACACACACACACACACACACACACACAAACTGTGTCCGAGGTCCGCCGGTCTCCTGAGGCGTTACCTTTATGTGTGTGCAGCCATGCAAGTCCAGAGGTTATCATGGTCTCTAGTTTACACCGCTGAAGACACACATATTATGAAGACCCCGAGGTCTCGTTAGAGTGTGTGTGTGTGTGTGTGTGTGTGTGTGTGTGTGTGTGTGTGTGTGTGTGTGTGTGTGTGTGTGTGAGAGTGACCATCGTCTGGCATTTTTATTCCCCTGTGCTCGTGTGACCTGAACGATCCTGCATGTCACATGCAGTCTGGTTAGTGGTTTCTGCAGCTCAGGGACAGGCAGCACTCCCTGTAGGAGAAGAAAGAAGTTCACCCAGGAGTTACCTTTCAGAAAAACTAGTGCTTTTCTGACTCAAATGTCATGATACACATTGTGCTGTTATTCTTGAGTTTCGAACCTTTGAAATAACCCAAAATATAGATACTTATACCATAAGTCTGTTGTTCTACAGAGAGAGTTTTTTCTTTCTAAGAAACTGTTTTTTCTATAATCATCTTGTTAGCCCTGATCTATTTGTTCAAACCATTTATATGTGCCAAGATGTCACCCCGTTCATTCCAAGAAAAAGTTGCTTATTCACTCAATTTCTGCCATAGAGCATTACTCCTAAATTCCACCAGGCGCGCCTCTGCTGTGTGCCGCGACGCAGCGCGTTTCTCACGTGTCCCTGAAGCAGCCAGGTGTGTTTTTGACGGTGCTACCTGCCTGGTATTCAAAAGCCAGGCGGGAAGTGAAGGGCTAGAGCATCAATTTTCTTAGATTTGAATTAGACTCCCGATCATACATTACATCACTACACTATTTTAGTAACTAAAACACAGCCACACATCTTTGATCCGTGCCTTTCATAACTGGACTTAATGGAAGAAACCGCTAAATTATGTACACTAGAGCTGAAGATCTTTGCCCCGTCGGGTTCGGTCTTAATTTCTATCATTTTATACGTGCTCGGGCCGGGCTCTGGGTTGCACGGTAAATGAGCAGTCAGGTGATGCGTTTCGATTAATGCGAAAATGGATGCTGAGGAGGTGAAACGGAGGCTGGCCTCTGGAGGACTTATTTCATTTCTTTGTTCCAACTTCCAAGTGGCCTATAGCCTCCGTTAGTCATGAATAAATGCTGTTAAAAATGTAGAAATTAGTCATTCTTTACAAAAGGCAAAAGAGCTGTGTGCGTGCGCACATTTGAATAATGTCGGGCTGTAAACAGGTTCGGGCTTTTAAAAAGCTGTCAATCAAAATGTACTTGTCGGGCTCGGGCCGAATTCTGTCGGGCTCGGGCCTTGTCGGGCCGAACTTTTACGGCCCGATTACAGCTCTAATGTACACTACTTACTTTTACTTTAGAAGCATAAATATGCAGGAAAAATGATCAAAACAACAAGATCTGTGAGTTGGGCAGGCAAATCGCTTGGCTTCTGAGAAGCTCTCGGTGTGATAGGACGCATGGCGGACGACGGAACAAAACCACGGCACAGATGGAGGTAGAATCCCGGGGTTAGAGTCGTTTTCTGCATTTCAATTTTTACACAGTCCTATCGGCTCAAATTATCATAGCGTAGGTTCAAGTTTGAATGATGAGGCGATATGGAGGCTGATTGAAATCCCTCCTGTATGACAGGCTGCTTCTATTTTATTTCATTTCTTTATTTCACAATCGCACATTTGAGGTTTTAAGGCTTTACTGAGTGTCTCCACTCACCTGTGTTTGTCTGTTTTTTTAATTCCAGCCCCGGGCGTTCGCCTATCTCCTTCGACCATGAGATCGTGATGATGAACCATGTGTACAAGGAGAGGTTTCCCAAGGTTGGTACGGCAGAGACACACTTCCTGTACATAACACAGTCACTGTGGGTGAAACAGAGAAGGACCAGGAACACACAACAAAAACCTGAAAACAAGTCACTGGAAAAAAGTTTAGTTTCCCTTAATTATGTGTTCTGAAAGTTGGAGTCCAAAACCAAGTTTTAATAAGAATTTCATGTGTGTTTATTGACTGTTAAAAAGCTACAGCAATTAGACTTGCTTAACCAGAAAACATGAACGTAAAGGCTCTGACACACCAACCCGAAGGCCGAACGTCGGCAGAAAAGACAGTTGGACTGATCAGTCGGCTCCCCGAGGTCCAAAAAGTGCCTCGGAACACAGCGAATCGACGCCGACTTGAGCGACGTAATACGTCTCCATAACAGCAGGCGGCGCTAATCTGTATTGTCGCCCAAAAAAATGAAAACCGGAAATGACGGAACATCTCTCTAGACCTAGTAAACACGGAGCATGCTGTCGTTTCATTACTCGCTGAACGGCAGAAAATACGATGGCTAGTAATAAGAAGATACTGGCGGTTTTCTTGTGCACTGATTCACTAGTCAAGGGCTCAGATTGGCCATTGAGTCCGACTGCCCACCTGCCGCTTCAACAAGTCAAATCGGCCAAAATGAACGCCAACAGGTCCTCCGACTGACGACAGCACGGAACACATCGAACAGACTCGAGTCACCAATTATCGAGCTGGTGTGTCAGAGCCTTAAAGGTCTAGAAGAGGAATTAGTTTATAACTGATCAGTTGAAATGGTCTCAGATTTCAATCTTTTATGATGAGTTTTTGATTTCGATTCAATTTAATCATGTGTCTATGTGAATACGGTATTATGACTGGATGCTTATAGTATCATAATATGGTGCATGGAGTATTTTCTCACGTGTTTCACATATTTTTATTTTTTTTATAAATGAAGCATTTAGTTAGAAGCGATTCACTTTAATATATGACATCATCCTGTGCACATGCAGTTTTTGGTCTGTAGGTCTGGTATGTGTGTACCTCTACTGTGACTCATCTTCTTCCCCCACCCCCCCCCCCCCAGGCGACGGCTCAAATGGAGGAGCGTCTGGCGGAGCTGCTCAGCTCCTCGGCCCCGGATAAGGTCTGCCCGCTGGCCGACGGGGTCCTGAGCTTCGTGCACCACCAGCTGATAGAGCTGTCCCGAGACTGCCTGGAGAAAAGCCGAGGGGACCAGATCACCTCGCGCTACTTCTACGAGCTCCAGGAGAACCTGGAGAAGCTGCTGCAAGACGTAAGTCCAGCAACAGCTCGTTCCCATTCACTGCCTGGCAAACACACACTCGAGCAAGCAAAGAGTCTGAAAAGAAAGACAAATTGAACTCCTCAAGATGGAATATTGGAGGAGAGAAGAAGATATTATTTTATTGAAAACTCAATGGAGGCGTAAACACATTTTCAACTCTTGTTCATTCAATAATTTAACCACAAAAACTGAAACACATCTATATTTTTACATTTGTCCTCACTTTACCAGTTTCAAAGATAGAGAACCGTCTTAAATTATGATTACCTTCTCTTAATTAAAACAAAAAAAATCAAGACAGACAGGAAGGCCGTTTCCAAGGTTTTTAAATATACAAGATCTGGAAATTTCAAGATTCTGGCATTTGATGAAGACATCATGACTATGGCAGCCTCCCAGTCCCGCTCGGTTAACCGCGGAACAACTCACGGCGTGACGCGCTCCTTCGCTCACTCATCATCGTTACAACCGCCAGTCTGTGTGAGGTCACACGAAGGCACGAAGACGGAGGCCCAGCTGCAAACACGTAAAGCTTCCTCGGCTCTCCCATATGCCTTCACACACACACACACACACACACACACACACACACACTTGCTCTGTTTACGGCTGACCGTTACAACTCTGATTTGCTAATGGCAGCTTGGCGTGATGGGACCGTGTCGGGACAGTTTTTGTGTATTTCTGTGCGTGTGAACACCAAAATATATTTACATGTGTGTGTGGCAGTGGTGACATCTCTATTAGCTCAGTTTTCCAGAGCCGGCGGGGGGGCATTATGGCTCCCACCGGACTCATATTGACCTTCTGTTCTACTGGGACACACACACACACACACACACACACACACACACACACACACACACAAACTATCTCTCCCTCATAGACACAAACACACACACACATATATGCAGGCAAGCACACACACACAAACACATACATACACACATTTCCCCGATTTTAATTTCACACTCCAGCAGTCACCGGGGGCTGACGGATGACTCTCCCAGACAAACAGGAGGGGTGAAGGAGGTGCAGTCACAGGTTTTTTTTTTTTGTTTGGGATGGGCGGGGATTGAAGGGGACTCCTCTGCTTCTCATTGGCCGGCCGGCTCACGGGGAGGGAGGTTGGATGTACTGTACGTGCATGCAGCCTGTTCGAATGCTTTTGGAGGGTGTGAGGAACTGGACTTGGAGCACATCTGGAGAAGACGCCGAAGCTGCAATGCGGGCTAAATGATGACATCATCAATTAGGCGGCGTTAGGCTGTTTTTTTTGGGGGGGGGGTTGGCGGTTGGCCAAGTGCGGCAGCAGGTGGACCAGACCTACACAGGATAGTAGAGGATGGAGGACATGAGCAGGTGGACAGAGGTGTGAAAACAGCCTCCCCGCCTGCATCTTTTATGGAAATAATTCCTGGTTTTGTGGTTTTGGTTTTTTGGCGGAAGCATGTCTGGCGTCTCGTGGCAGAGGAGGCGGGAGGAGGAGGAGGTGCTGGAGGATGTGCTGAGGAGGAGCAAGTGGAAGGTGTTTGCTCACAGCAGGGAGGAGGAGGAGGAGGAGGAGGAGGAGGCAGACTTTACAGTTGAGTCCATTTCGGTTTGATTCGGTCAAGCTTTATCGGAACGTCGAAACTTGTTTACGCTGATGATGACAAAGACGATGAGTCTTCGTAGCTTCTCTGTAGTTTCACTCAGACGTCATTTAATGCTGTTAATTAAATAGCGAGAGTATGTCAACTCAATATAACTTTGAAATCACTCTCAGCCGCTTTAGTTCTGCTTTAGGTGGTTTTAAACGATGCCTCTGGAGCTGCTTTCTTTGTTTTTAGTGGGTTGTAACTTCCTGTCATACTCAGGCAACATAGTAGTGATATACACAACAAGTCCTTGGAATTGTTTTTTAATTAATAATTACAAAACCAGCTTTTTGTTGCTTGTTTTGAAAGACGTGTGACCGCTTCTTGTGAATATAATCCAAAAAGATAATTGAGCGTGTTCCAGAGGTCAATGACAAATACATTAAATATTAAATCTTCTCGTCATCAGTCAACTGCTGTGGGTGTTTTCATCTGCAGCTTGTTAATAATTCAGACTTTTAAATGAGCCATGAAGTCATTTTTACTGGTGGTATGTCAGAGGGATGTATTGTATTCTGATGAATTATTTTGGATCAGTTAATTATGAATGCGTAAAGGGACTAGAATATACATAAAGCTTGTACTTTACGCGTGTGGTATACACATTTATGTTTCATTTAGTGCCTTTTAGATGTTCCTCTTTGGGACATTTAGGACTGATGAATGGTGCCTTCACTGCTCGGCTGACAACTTTGAGGACTGTTGGACACCCAGATGTTTTAGTCGTCGGCTCAGCCCTTCTGTAGCTGGACAGTGATCTAAACTTGGTCTTAAATGCTGGTGGTGATCAGGTTAAAGGGTCCGTTCACCCAAATCACAAACAAATCATTTGCTCACCTTCCACTCGTGATATCTGACCGTTAAGTCACTTTTGGTTTCATGCTGGGCCGGTAATATGGATATCAGGGTTTTCCCTCCCATGTGAGCATCAAAACTAACTAAATGACACTCAGATTCTTAGAAATACGCAGATCTAATGATTGTAGTTTGGTCTCCAATTGGACTTCTTTAGCAAGTATTGGTTTTAAGCTTTCTGAGTGTTATATATTTACCATCTGCTCTAGCTTTTCCAACGTTTGAGACAAAGATATGGTGATAGTAGTGCTCTAAAGCAGAGGTTCTCAGACTTTTTTTCAATAATGTAATACTGTACCCCTTTTGAATTTTTTTAAAAGCCAAGTACCTCCTGAGCAGCACAAAACATTTTGGATAGAAAACAAAAGTCTATATAAAGAGGAACAATACAGCGCTGGCAGTGATAGATTTACTAAACAACAATCTTGTAACTCAGAAACACTTAAATGCTACATTTCAAATGTTTAGAATCCATCAATAAATCCATTTATTATTACAGCATAATTATTTGAGGAATTATGCATGACATATTTTTAAACTAACACAGATTTGCAAAAATCTCACGTACCCCCTGCAGTACTCCAAAGTACCCCTAGGGGTGCGTGTACCCCAATTTGAGAAAGACAACATCGGCCAAAAATGCGCACCTAAGTCTTTGACAAACTATATCATTTATTAGGGTTTACGTCACTTTGTACTGAATCCTGACATTGATATGTGTGACGTTGTAAGTTTTCTGAAACCTCAGTTGAACAGCCATTTATAAAAAATAAGTCTGATTGATTTTAAAGGAACATTTCGGTATAAACAGTGAAGGAAAATGCCTTAACAAATATCAATAATCTTACGGTAAATATCTTCACATACAACCAGGGTCGGCTTCATTTCCCCAGGTTTTTAAAATATAAGTCTGCCTCCCAAATCCAGTGGAGTGATGAACTTCTTTCATGGAGTCTACTTGTCTTTCTAGAAACAGTGTCAATGATTTGGGTCACCTGACCCTTTAACTGCAACGACTGCTGATTAGTTGTCAACGATTCAGTTGATCGACAACTATTTTGATAATCGATTAATCGGTTGGATTTTTTTATGAGAGAGAAAAAGATCAACATTTTCTGATTCCAACTTCTAAAACGTGGACATGTTCTAGTTTCTTCTCTCCTCTGTGACAGTGAACTCAATATCTTTGAGTTGGGGACAAAACGAGACATATGAGGACGTCCTATTGGGCTTTTGGGGAACACTGATCCATAGGTTAAAAAAACCCGATTCACAGTATGTAAATGTAGTTACTTTTTCATGTGATTGAAAAAAAAAAGATTTTTGGAATTCTGTGAATCGATTTTGAATCGGTAGAGCTTGAATCGCGATACGAATGTGAATCGATTTTTTTTTGCACACCCCTACTGATCCACATTTTTCACCATTTTCTGACATTTTACAGACCAAACAACTAATCAAGGAATCGAAACAATAATCAACAGATTTGAAATAATCGTTCGTTGTAGCCCTGAATGAAATCATCCTTCTTCTGTCTGAATGTAGTTTTCATCGGTCCACTCCTCCTGGGCTTGACTTGTCTCAAGTCCTTTGTCCTCCTTGTGCATCCATTCCTTTATTCATCCATCCGTTCCTTCCCTCCTCATGTCGTGACCCCATTACAGAGCTCGCGGGAGGCCGACTCACCTCTCCTCCTTCTATCCTCCGCATCCGCTTTCATCTTTTATCTCTCCTCCACCTTTACCCTTATCTCCTTCGCCCTCCTCTCTCTCTCTCTCTCTCTCTCTCTCTTTTTCTTTTTTCGCCCTTCGTCCTCGTCCATCCTCGTCACGGGGGCTCTTAGAGACCTGCAGGGCGGTCGCCATGGCAACCTGCATCCAGGCCACGCTCTGCTGGAACCCCTGGGAAGACCCTGTTAGACCCCCGCAGGTCACCCGAGGGCAGAGGGGGAGAAAGGGCAGAGTGCTAACTCGGCTCTGGCGATCGCTCACTCTGAACCTTGAGCGTGTTCGTCAGGGCTCACGTACAGCTGCTCACATCTGGCTTTAATTGGCTCTCAGCGGGACTCAGGTGGAAATATCACCTGCTTGGAGAAAGTGATGGGGCGACACAAACGGTGACGTCACCTCCCGTTCTTTTTCTAAGGGAACGTGATGCTTGATCTCCTGGAATTTGGCATGTTTTTACTCTTATTTAACCAGGAGTAAAAACTCATTGAAATTGTTTTTATTGAAAGTGTCTCTAAAAGTATCTCAGAAAAAAAATGTTGCCCGAAAAGCCAGAAGCAATAATGATTTAAACGGAACTATATCGAATGTGAAATGAAGTTACTTGCGTACAGACTTCCTTTTCTCTAAACGATGCAAGGGAAGCTTTTTCCAAACAACGTTATATGTAAACACATTGAATTTTAATATTTTCCATGTACGGCGACAGGATATGTTTGTCCATCCATCCATCCATCTTCATCCGCTTATCCGGGGTCGGGTCGCGGGGGTAGCAGCTCCAGCAGGTCTGTTTGTGACAAACTAAAATCCGCAGATTATATCATTATTAAACATCATATACAGGTAACACATGCATACAAGCTGTTAAAGCACATCGTCTACACTGTGTACCCACCAGGGAACAATGCACCTTCCACAGTACACATGCAGAGTAAATATAGTTAGTCTGTCTCACACGCGCACACACACACACGCACACGCATACACTCTGACTGGTTTATTAGCCGCCGCACAGTGGGAAACGTCCCTCTGCTCTCCATTACTTAATGATCACTGGCCTGTCCAGTCACCTCTCACACACACACATTCACATTCAGTCTCCTTCACGCTTACATATACACCCTAATACTTATTTAGGTTGCACATACAGTATATAGACACCCCCCCTCCAGGTTTCATTACAGTTATAAATTATTCAGGAGGGGGTCAGGGCCCCCGAGCCTCCAGCAGACAGCTCTGTTAAACAAACTGCAACGAGCTGCCAATGCTTTGTTAATGAGCCTCCTCTCTGTTAGCCTCTCTGACACATACAGTACATACATACATACATACATACATACATACATAATTTCTTGTTGCATTCACACACACGCAAGCATGCACACACACACATTACCCCCCTGAGAATGAAACATGTTTTACAGTGGGTAATTGTTACAGCTTCCACTTTATACACACACACACACACACACACACACACACACACATTAACACACATTTCACTTCCACCACATTTCTTCCCGGGGATCAGTGTTTGCTCCAGATGCGTTTCCAGTCAGTTCCAGTGGATTGCTGGGTAAATTGCTCTGTCTCCACACTGCCAGACATTTCACGCTGGATATCAGGGAGCGAGGCGGAGGTCATTCTGATTTAGATTACCTCCCAGGTGGCGCCGTCCGTGTGTCCTTAAACTGTCCTGCTTTATTTGGGAAGGACAAACACAATGCAGGGGACATTCGGGGACAAGATCTCGTCATGATGATAACGTATCCAAAGTATGATGAAAAACAATAAATACATATTCTTGTGAGGGACAGAACCTCATTTAGGACATTCAACATTCTCATGCTAAGCAAACTCTTTCTCCTGTTGTCTTTGTGTGTCCAGGCTCACGAGCGCTCAGAGAGCGTGGAGGTTACCTTCGTCACACAACTCGTCAGGAAGCTGATGATCATCATCGCCCGGCCGGCGCGCCTGCTGGAGTGTCTGGTGAGAGAAACGGCGACTGACTGACTGACTGATTATGGTCATATTGTTCATACGCACACAACTAATCTGGAAGTGTGGAGTTAGAACAAATGAGCAACCAGACATCTGCTGCAAAGTATTATTTGATGCGGACGTCCACTGCAGGCGTAATACGGGGCAAGCAGCGGCGTCCGTGGTGTGATGAGGTTAATCCAACATTGCAAAGTGAAGTCATAAAAAACACATATTTTTTCCGATTTTTTTTCCTTTCTTAAATTTGTGACTTTAGATTTTTTTTAGATTGCAAATGAGTTGTTAAAACAATGGAGCAGATGTAAGTGTTTGTGCTTGTTACATACCTAAGACTCCACACAGTCACCACAAGTGGCCGAGTCAGTTTGTCACAATGGGTATTGTAATGCTTTTTCACCCATTCTAGCACACTTTGTACAACGTAAAAAAATAGTATAAACACAAGATATTATTGTAGCTTAACTTGTGTTGAGTACAAAAAAAAGTCAAGGTGCTAAAATACTGCTTAAATTTGATCAAATCAGAATCAGTTTTATTGGCCAAGTATACTTCAGGGTTCATACGTTTTGAAAAAACCTGGAAAAGTTATGGAATTTGAAAAATGCAAATCCCAGGCCTGGAAAGGTGGGAAAGTCATGGAATTTTTAACACAGCATAATAATAAGTGTTTAACATACATTGTTAATTGTTAAACCTCTGAGGGTAAACTTTAACACAGATTTGTATTCTTATTGTATAATGTCGACTGACATTTTCAGGGATACATAGTCATGGAAATGTGCCAAAAAGTCATGAAAAAGTATTGGTTAAAATACGTATGAACCCTGATACTTATATACACAAAGAATTTGATTTTGGTTGTTGTTAACTCTCTATACAGAGACAAATAGGAATAGAGACACATACTGTACAATAGAGACCACAATATAGGCACATATCAAGATAATATACAAAAATACAAATATACAAATAAGACATAATATCAAGACAAGTACACATGGAGTGGGATGTAAAGTGCAAAAAGTAATGTGCAAGATGCATATTGGAATGATAAGTGTGTAATGTGTAGAGAAGAGGGTGAGTGGCCAAAGTGGGGATGACCCCACTTATCAGTGTTCAGTAGAGTGATGGCAGTGGGGGAGAAGCTGTTCTTATGTCTGGTTGTTTTTGTGCGCAGGGATCTGTAGCGCCTGCCAGAGGGGAGGAGGTTAAAGAGAGTGTGTGCAGGATGTGTGGGGTCTTTGCTGATGTTTCCTGGCCGCTTCCTGGTCCTGGAGGGAGGGCAGAGAGGCACCAATGATTTATTTTCAGCTGTCCGAATTGTGTGTTGTAGTCTGCGTTTGTCCTGTTTTGTGGCTGCCCCTGAATTGACAACAATATCAGAGAATGACAACATCATCTATGTCTGAAAAAATCCTCAGACCCCAGAGGGATCGCAGAGACTTTTTTCCCGCTTTTATTTATTTTTTCTCACAATTGCCGTAATACGCAGTCATACACAGGAGGCACATACTGTAACACACACAACACATGCAAATAAGTCTTATGTCAGACATACGTGTTGCTTTAATCATGTGTCATATTAACAGAGACTAGTTTTGCATTTTAATCACACTACTGCACTGTGGCGTGAATTAGAGTCTGCTTGAAAAATATAACCCAGCATTAACTGGAATTGCTTTTTCATATTGTACAGCTCGACTCCACGCATGGTTAATAAACAATTTAGAGTTTCCTGCTCCCCCCGCTATGAAATGATTCAACCACAGCAGTTCATTTATTAAAACCGGCCTAACGCGCACACACTCATTAACACCTCTCAGCTGGAGCGGCAGGGTTTTACATGTTTTGCGGAGGCACTTTGTCCGTCCTCCGCACAGAGCGCCTTCTCCGTCAGTTTGGGTTGAGATTGTGCACAGCCGGGGTCAAACCGCAAGGAGGGAGAAAGTGAAGAGGGGAGAATAGATAAAGACTTTTTTTTTCCAGAGAAAAAAACAAATGCTGAAGGCCGAGGGGTAATTGGAGTGGCAGTGGAGGGTGAGACTTGGGGGGGGACATTGGCAGTTTTGATTAATCACATGCAGCTGAAGCTGTGACACCGTACAGGATGGGTTTTTACAAATGGAAGCACACAGATAGAGCGGGGGGCAGGGAGGGTGTGTTTACATGGATTTGTGTGGGTGTGTATGTGTGTATGTGTATGGGTGTGTGTTGCAACAGCAGTGGTCTATACGTCTCTGTCAGAGGACACAGGAGTGCGAGAACAAAACCCGTCCGTCCTTGTTTCGCGTTGTCTGTCCGCTCATCGCCCTTCTGCTGATGCAGAGGCCAGCGTTTATCGTCCAATCAGAAGGCTGGTTTACTGTTGGGCTTGTTGTTGTTGTTGTTGTTGTTGTCTTGGAGGTTGGCTGCAGTCAGGACCATTCGGCTCAAATCCAAGAACGCACGTTAAAGCATTTCAGACCAAAACTGACAAAAACTTTGAAGACCACATTTTGAATCACTTGATTTTATTGTGATGAGAAAAGGGAATCACCAGTTAAAAAGTTAAAAAGTAGCTCTGCTTGCTCTCAAACAGTGACTGCAATTGACCCCAACTTATTATTAGAAAAGAAAATGACTCTCTACGTTTAACATCTTGGAGCTTCAGGGGATGAATGTTTGAAATCCTATTACTCTGTCAGTCTATCAAAATAAGTTACTTGGTTCTCAAGTATAATACATCAAGACCATCTGCACACGTGGGCCAAACTAAACACAATCAGTGACTCATGACATTAATCCTTTTTTTGTAAATATTTATTGTTCTGCCATTTTACAAACTTAAATTTTGGCCTTTTCCTTTTCCCCTGTCCCTCCTCCCTCTCTCCCTTCGCTCCATCCCTCCTCCTTCCCTCCTTCCTCCCTCCTGTCTCCCTCCCCTGCAGGAGTTTGATCCCGAGGAGTTCTACCATTTGTTGGAAGCAGCAGAGGGCCATGCCAAAGAGGGCCAGGGCATCAAGAGCGACATCCCCCGATACATCATCAGCCAGCTGGGCCTCACCAGGGACCCCCTGGAGGGTAACGCCATCTCACTCTCCACATTTCGTTTTTGTTGGTGTACAAGTTTATTCACTAGGATAAACCCGTCGACATCAACCATCTCGCTTTCGATGGGCTCCTCCTAACATACAATACAAAATAGAGCCAGACCAATTTATCGACGGGACGATATATTCGGCCGATATTAGGCATTTTCCAAACTATTTATAATGGCCAATAAATGAATATATATATGATATATTATTATTATTATTATTATTATTATTATTATTATTTATTTATTTATTTATTTTATTTTTTATATTCATAAGAATCTTTTATAATGACAAATAAAGTGTTGGCGTTGCATAGTTTGTTCACCAGAGGGCATTCTACACCGTCCCTGTTGGCAAACACTCAGAACTTTAATATATTTTGATGTTCTGTTGTGACAGAACGCATTTACTTTCAAACTGCATTATCATATTATTTTGAGGACTCTTAAATAACTACAAATAACTAATGTTAGGGAAATCTGTTCATGTTTTGCTACGCGCTTCTGGATTTTCTGGCCACAAAACATTTTTCTTCATCATTTGTCTTAATATCTCATGTTCTTCAGAGTGAATTTTCTCTGTTGCCATCAAGACATCGTCACCTGCCTTTAAAACTAATCGCCACTCTAATTCTTTTATCCCTTCTGAAATTTGACTTTTAAATGGATAAAAGCTATTTGTTATTATTATTTTTTAATTATTATTTATCTACTCTCTAGGGTGTAGGTCTATATGTTGGCTTGTGTGCTGTTATGTACATGTGTGTGTTGTCTGTAATGCTCTTAAGTTATTGCCCCTTGTGGGTTTAATAAAGTTGTTGATTTGAATATCTTGTGTCTGTCTGTAGAAATGGCCCAGCTGAGCAGCTATGACAGCGGCAACCCAGAAACCCCAGAGACAGATGACTCAGTCGATGTAAGTACATAATCATATCATTCAACATTTACTAGGTGTTATGTCTGTCAGCATGAAGTTGATTAAACACTCTGCAAGAGGACATTATCTAAGATTGACTTTCTCTTTAAAGGGTAACTTTGTTTTTAAACCTGGATGTTTTGTGTCCAGTATTTAGCAAGACCGCTGCCCAAAACAAGCTGCAATGTAAGGTTAACGGGGAATTTCGCACCTTCGATTTCCGTCTACTAAAAGTTCTGTTTTTGCCACTGACAGGCTCAGATTATTATTGTTTATTGTGTATTAAGTGTCTGACAACATTATGGAGAGGATCCCTACTGACATAGACCTTTTTGTTAAAGAGGAAGATCCTCTTTGTTTAACATAAACTTTGAAAAATCACCATCGCCAAACACACGAAACTCCATTAAACACAAAAGTTATTTTATCATCGTAAAACACATTTCATTTAAAGTCGCCAGAAGCAATATAAAACTATCAAAAGCCATCTTGGTTCGTCTTTTCACTGTTCCAACAATCAACACTCTGGTTTGGTTGAAATAAACCCATTTACACATACAAATCTGCTGGCTCTATAGACGCTGAAAGTACTGATTATTTACATGGAGTCTGGTGTGTTTGGCGATGACGGTTTTGGGGCTGTTTCATGTCAAACAAAAAGAATCTTACTTCTTAACAGAAAGGTCTATTTCTGTAGGCATCCTTTCCATAATGTTGCCAAAATAATAATCTGAGCCTGTCAGTGGCAAAAACAGAACTTTTAGTGGACGCTGACTGACGGTGAACATTTGCCTATTATGATTATATTGCAGCCCGGCTGACGGCTGCCAGTTACAGCGCTCTCGTTTAATACCGGACCAATTTCAAAGGTTTTTGTTGACATTAGTCACTTACACAGCAATGCATGGGGAAATAGAGTCCAGCTTAAAAAACAATCAATAATACCCTTTAATTAACATTCATTTTTTTGTTCTTTTGGAAATGTGAACAACCAAAAAGGAAGAGTTTTTAGACGGTGCATAAACACATGATTGATTGTCAGCATGCTCATGTATCTCTGGTGTGTTTCAGGGCCGAGGCACCACTGTCCCCGCAGCTCCTCCACAGCCTAAAACCAAAGCACCTCGAGAGGAAGACTTTGAAAACATCAAGCTGATCAGTAACGGAGCCTACGGGTCAGACAGCGTGCTGATTTTAGAATATTATCGGTGCTTCAACAGTTGATGTAAGGGTTAATGTCCAGTGAGGTGAGATCAGAACGTCGGCTGTGCGTCGGACGGTTCACGCCTCGCCGTCGTCCATTAATACCTGACAATGGACACCTCGAAGGGCATTAACCCGCTTATACCATGGTCACTTGCCAAATAACATATTTTTAAAACATAAGTTTATATTTTAATTTGTTTTACAATCGAAATCTAAAGTTTTTACAAACAATAACTCTTTCTAACTAACTGTTTTCCTGGTTACGCCTGAGGGTTTGACTAAAACCTGGAACAATCATTCCCATCCCATAAGATTCTTATTCCCAGCTCCAGGAAATAGGAAGGACCTTAGATACGACTTGCAAACTAGCAACGGGAGATATTTATAGTCCGCTCAGCTCGTAGAACCCTTAGCTCAGCTACGAGCCAGAAAGCTAACGCTATGCTAGCTATGCTAGCTCCAACGTCAATAACATTGTGTACCGTTGGCAATCAGTAAAAATAATTTGACAGTATGTTGAACAACAAGACAAGCTATCCAACCATGTCATTGTCCCCAAAACAACATAACGACTTTTACGAGCAATTTGATCCGTGATGTGTAACGTTACTGATGGCCGAGCCTGAAGTAGCGACCTGAACAGTGAACGAGATGTGAGATAACGGTATTCGCTGTGAAACAGAGTCAGTTCACTAAAACTTACTTTTTGCAGCTTGTGTGTTAGCGCCATCCTGTGGTGTTCAGAGGACGAGGCACTGAAGAACCTCACAGTGTTGGAAATAAAACATTTCCTTTTGGTTTTAATGTAGCGCATTCATTTAGAACAGTAAACAATCAGTTTCACCGGAACTCCTTTAGTAGGTGTCCTATAACGCTTTTTTTATGGACACCCTGCAGCCAATCAGAATCGAGCATTCACCCAGACCATGGTATAAGTGAAGATATCAAAGTGAGTGATACGTGAGCTATATATTACGACTGAAACCTCCGACTGTCTGTCTGTCTCTCCCCGCGCAGCGCTGTGTTCCTGGTGCGTCACAAGGAGACCCGGCAGCGTTTCGCCATGAAGAAGATCAACAAGCAGAACCTGATCCTGAGGAACCAGATCCAGCAGGCCTTCGTGGAGCGAGACATCCTGACGTTCGCCGAGAACCCGTTTGTCGTCTCCATGTTCTGCTCCTTCGAGACCAGGCGACACCTCTGTATGGTGATGGAGTACGTGGAGGGTAAGATAGATGTCATGTTATAGTCGTAGTTTATTGTTACCGGTAGTAGTTGTTTAGTGTTTGACGTGCTGCGTGTCCTCCGCAGGCGGAGACTGCGCCACGCTGCTGAAGCACATCGGAGCTCTGCCGGTCGATATGGCTCAGATGTACTTTGCAGAGACCGTCCTCGCATTAGAGTATCTCCACAATTATGGCATCGTACACAGAGACCTCAAACCTGACAAGTAAGACAGACACACAGACACACTTAAATACATACCATTATTTTATCTCTACCACATTAATCAAATTAAAAGGGTTATAGTTATCTATGTTTACAAATATAAGGTTTAAGAATGTTATTGTACGTTGTATGTCCAAGGTGGTTGCTTTTCAGGAAATTGAAAAAGGGTTTCCCTGGGGTCTTAAAAAGTCTTCAATTTGCTGAAGTATTGTGTTCCAGGTCATAAATGATTTTAAACAGGTCTTAAAGTTATAGTGCGTAGCACCTCAACACCCCCCCCCCCCCCCCCCCACCCCCCATTATACTGAGCAATTTCCCGAAATCACCTCGTCAGTGTTGAAATGTTTGTAAAACCCACAGACAGACGGAAAGGGTGACCAATAGCATTTATTTATACATTTAAAAAAAAGAAAGAAATTAAAGTGTCAAAATATGGAATGGTTTCTGCCTGACAGCGAGAATATTTGTATTGTAATATTTGTATAGCACATTTCAGCAACAGAGCAATTCAAAGTGCTTTACATGAAAACAATTAAAATACAAGAATAAACATTACAGTGCAGTCTTTATATGCTTATATAGATTTCCATACAGTTTCAACAATGCAACTTCAGTATAAGAAATGCTGCTTCCCCCTGTTTAGTTCAGACTCTGGGGACAGAAAGCAGACCTGTCCCAGACGACCTGAGAGGTCTGGGTGGGTCATAGTGTAGCAGCAGATCAGAAATGTATTTTGGACCTAAACCGTATTTTGAAATCAATTCTTTGAGGCACTGGAAGCCAGTATAAAGACTTCAGATGGAGTGATGTGATCCACTCTCTTGGTCTTAGTGAGGACTCGAGCAGCAGCGCTCTGAATCAGCTGCAGCTGTCTGATTGATTGATTGATTGATTGATTGATTGATTGATTGATTGATTGATTGATTAAGAAGGATGAATGCACAAGACAAATTTAGTTTCTCTGTGTATGCTTAGAAATGACAATGAAGGCACCTTTAACCATGTCTTTATATTCTCTCCTGCAGTCTTCTCATCACTTCCATGGGACACATTAAGCTCACAGACTTCGGTCTCTCAAAGATCGGTTTGATGAGTTTGACCACGAACCTTTACGAGGGACACATAGAGAAAGACACCAGAGAGTTCCTCGATAAACAGGTACCAGCTCACATCTTTCCCTCCTTCTTTTTGTCCTATTTGGGGCCCAAAATGATGACGTTTGCAACAACAAACATTGTGCCTAATAGTTTTGTGTCATTTTACAATAAAAGTGATAATATTGAGATAATATTATCACTTTTTATATTTATATATATATATATATATATATATATATATATATATATATAGATATATAGATATATAATAATTGAGTGCAACATTAATTGTAATCTATCAATTATACTTTGTTGTCTCATTTGGAGAGAACTTTTCTTGGACTCTGACACTGACAACTTTAGCTGCACTTAATAAAGCTCCATAAATAGAAACAATAAAAACAACAATCCACATGTAAACATAGTGCAAAGTAAATCAAAGCCACAGGCCACATGAATTGCACACTACATAAACCGTATACTGTGACACTATTGCACAAACCATACGGCCTCAAGAAGCATTATTATTACTTAAAGGGATGGTTCGGAGTAATTTCACCCTAATTAATGGAGGAGAATCGGAGAGCTAGCTAGCTAGCTAGTAGCGGTAGCAGCGGAGAGTAGAAACCATCAGGCAAGTGTTATTTAAATAAACTCCTGCTTAGGGCTGGGCGATATGGAGAAAATCAAATACATATATTTTTGACCAAATACCTCGATATCGATACCGCAACGATATTGTAGTGTTGACTATTGGTGCTTTCACAAAATATTTACACAATGAGATTTTTGATAAATAATCATCAGTAATGTCTAAATAGGTAAATGCAAATAATAGAACAGAACAGTCTGGAAAGTTCAGAAAATGACATCACTTTACTGTAATGCAGTATATATATATATATATATATATATATATATATATATATATATATAATGCAATAATACGATATCCAAAATCTAAGACGATATCTAGTCTCATATCACGATATCGATATAATATCGATATATTGCCCAGCTCTACTCCTGCTGTACTTACAAACTTTCCAATGCCTTGTTTTATGAGTACTGAACCTATTTGTACTACTGTAGAAGTTTGGTACCATTCCGGGCATTATTAGTGGGGTCATTTACGAGATACACAGTTGGTTCCATTAGCGCCTGCGCTAAGCTGTTCGGCTGATAGCGCTAACTCGCCTAATGTTCGACCAAGGGAAAAAAGCTTCGGGGGGGGGGGGTTTGGCTCGAGGTCATGGTGCAAAGGATCCTAGGGTGAAATTACTCCGAACCATCCCTTTAACATTTTGATTGTTGTGGCCACAAATGAGTTTTTAAACCGGTAAAGACTGCTCATAGATTGGCTGAATGAAGAGGTTTTCAGTCCTCCCCATTACCTTCATGGCAGCTGTTTAAAGAAGTTACTGATAATCGTAAAATGTCCATATGCATTTAATGTAGCTGCTAGCCTGTGCAGCTCTGGAACCTTTTTCCCCCTGCTATGATTGTGTAAAATTGGACAGCATTCTTTTCAGTCTTTTTGCAGAAAGATTGCGAGGTCGTATGAATATCGTGGGGATTGGTTGAATTGGCAACCCATTGTTTTTCAAGTCCTGAGTTGATTTTCTGTGCGTTGATGCCTCTTCAGGTGTGCGGCACTCCAGAGTACATCGCCCCAGAGGTGATCCTGCGTCAGGGCTACGGGAAGCCGGTGGACTGGTGGGCCATGGGAGTCATCCTGTACGAGTTCCTGGTGGGCTGTGCACCCTTCTTCGGAGACACGCCAGAGGAGCTGTTTGGTCAGGTCATCAGTGGTGAGTAGCAACGGGACATTTTTGTGTTTAGCCTTTATTGCAATCAATTTAGACCACACATGTCAAACTCAAGGCCCGCGGGCCAAATCCGGCCCCTTGCAAATGTTTTATCCGGCCCCCATATCAATTTAGATTCACAATACATTTCGGCCCATTTTTGTCACTCCTTACTAAGTTTTTGGGCTTTTTTTCAGCACATTTTCAGTTTTTGGGCATTTTCTTCAACATTCTTGTCTACTATATGAGACCTGCAATAATACAGTCAAAGATATTTGACTTTTTCGATGACATAAAAGCAATTAACTCGACATGTCTGGCCCTGGATATGATCCTCATTGTCCACGGGGGCCCTTAGGGAAGCTGAGTTTGACACCCATGGTTTAGACGTTTTACTTAGTAGTATCGTTGTAGAGCAACACCAGTAGAGCCACCAAGGCCCGGTCACGCAGGAGTTCATAACAACCAAAAATAAGAGAGAATTCAATAGAATAAAAAATAGAATGTAAACCATGGCTAAATTAACCTAAATAAGACCTAATTCATTATAAACCAAAAGAAAAGTAGCTGTTATATTAGCTGTGTGGCACATAGACTGTATATACAGGGCACAGCCATCTTGTGCTTTTGGAGTGAGAGTCTGCGCATTAGTGGTCAGGCGGTGGAGCCGCGGTATCAACGTCCCGCCCATACACCCGCCCGACCAATCGTGTGTCAATCCCAGCCCCCAAACATGACGTTTCAGCCAGAAATAACTAATAAAAACCAAAGTTATCAGAAAAATGAACACTTGAACAAAATCAGCGTGATCAGAACTACCTAAAACGTGTGTTTAGATTTTTTTAGATGGCCCGTGTCCCATCAGCAAACATAGAGGGGGGCGGGGTTTATGACCTATACTGCAGCCAGCCATCAGGGGGCGATCCAGATGTTTTGGCTTCACTTGTACAGTCTATTGGCCCTATTTTAACAATGTAAGCGCACGGCGTGAAACGCCTGGCGAAGGTGTGTTTAGGGCATGTCCAAATCCACTTTTGTTACTTTGACGGCGGAAAAAAGGGTCAGTGCGCCGGGCGCATGGTTCAAAAGGGTTGTACTTAGTGTCTTCATTAATCAGAGGTGAGTTTTGGACGTAACATGCAATAAACCAATCAGAGATCATCTCCCATTCCCTTTAAAAGCCAGGCGCGTTTGGACCTTGGAGCATTGCTGTTATGATGGAGGATCTGCACCGTAATATTTGTATTTGTAATCTTCTTCTGTGTGTGCTGCTGTGCGTCCCTGTGTGTGTAACAAGCACAGTGTGTGCGCGCTGTGCACGAGCCTAGGAGCATTTTACTAATTTACTGTTAAAATAACAATGAAATGCTGCGTTATTGACTGTAGACAAGGTTTTTGTTGGTTAATGGCACAATCACTTCCCGCTGCCTCAAGATAGCAATACGCTGGATGGGAAATTGCCAACTGCGTCGGTCTTAAACTAGCAAAGACACTTGCGTCTGGCTTTACGCTGCGCTGTACCGGGTGCAAGATAGGACCCTATGCATCAACCCCTGTGTGGAACCATCTAAACTTGTGTAACTGCACTCTGCTGGAGTATAAACTGCTCCACAAAAGAATGGCCTGCAGTAAAATCTGTGGCTAAAGAAACAACAAAGATAAACCAGAATTCAACCGGCAAATTAAGATTGCTAGACTTTTCTGTACTTTTCCAATCAAATAGCCAGACAAAGAAAATGACTCGTTTGAACTACTAACTCGATTTAAGGGGTCACAAGGGGCCAAAAATGTTGTCAACCACCGATCTAAATTTGTAAGATTAAATGAAGACACAGACACTCAAACTGCCCATTACAAGAACTGCTACTGTAGGTTAAAGTGTATATATACATGTTTGTGTACACAGGAGGTCTAGTTTAAAACAGTTAATAGAAAAACTTCATCCATTTTAAAGCCAGAACATATTTTCTTCCCCAGAAAGTATCCTCTGACCCGCTGGAGTTTTCTGAACTTTACTTCCAAGTCCCTGTGTGCAGAACACTTTTTCTGTGCAGAAAAGAAAGTATTCTTATAATATGGATCAAATGCTTGAAAAAATGGATGTTGTATGTCTGTGTTTTATTGTGAATGTTTCATGTTGGAGCCTGAGGGCTTGCATGCTGACTTGAAATGGACAGATAGAATTGTTTCCCTGCAACGCAGAAGCACAGGCATTGACGGACTGGGAATTAAATCAATTGTGATTCCTCGTCTGCGTTCTTTTCTCCTTTCGAATTCCGTTTGATGAAAGGGCAAGTCAATGATCATGAACCTGTATCGATCCCTGCGTGTTTCTTGATGCACGGTGGTGATAAAGAACCGAGGGTCTGCAGGATGTTTGTCAGTGAGGAGCATCGTGTAGGGCAGAACTCTGGGGGGGTCCCATCTGTGGAACTCATGCAGGAACGATAAACAGGAAGTGCTAAGACTAGCTGTAGCAATGTTAATTTACACCGAGAGACAACATGTTGGTGTGAAGATGGACGTGTGTTTAATAAGAAAAAAAAGCATCTGGGATTTCTAAAATATAGAAATAAAATGCTACTGTAATGTTTTTCTTTTTTCCAACTCGTCTGATTGATTATTACCGTCTTTTAGTTTTTTTGTCCCATCAGACTCAATTCAAGCTATAACACCATGTTCCCAGATCTCAGCAATGTTATCATACCCAATGAAAAATGTGGCTACAGCGACGTAAATAAGTCCTAAATCATTTCATTTCCTTTATCAGGATCTACATTACCTGTAGCTGAAGCAGCAGTTCTGTTCATTCCCGGGGTCCACGCTTAACACAACAATCTACACATGACCGTACACAATCACAAAAAAAAAGGTCGCATCACCAAAAGTTGAACTTTAACTTTATACATGCATGCAAATCAATCTTCTCTGAAAATGCTGGACTCAGTATACCATGCAGCATTAAGATTTGTAACTAATTCCAGTTTTCGTACTCATCACTGTAGCTTGTATGAGAGTGTTGGTCGGCCTTCTTTGCACAATCGCAGGTTGGAGCATTGGTATATTTTTCTGTTTAAGGCCATACTGTGTAAACTGCCTCCTTACTTATGTTCTCTCCTGCCTCCTAAAGTCACCACCAGGAAATGTAATCTTCGATCATATGGGCCAATCATGTATGACATCCCCCGAACGCGAACTGTCTTCGGTGAAAGTACCTTTAAAGTTTTTGCACCCTCATCCGGGTATAAATTTAAATTAGACTACCTACCAACAATGGCACAGTTCATAATTAGGATAAAGGATTAATTGAGTACTAAATGCACATGTGCTGTTACTTACTGAGCGCTGCTGGGGATTATGTTGAGATGATGTTAAATTACCAACTGTCTTTTTCTGTTTTATGTTTGTTTTTTTACTGTATATTTTAATATGGAACTATTATACTGCTGTCTTGGCCAGGACTCCCTTGAAAAAGAGATTCTGAATCTCAATGGGATTATTTCCTGGTAACATAAAGGTTAATACAAATAAAATAAAATAACAACAACACAAAACACAATACAACAACAGAACACAGGACCCTGCAAAAGCATCCATGTAGAACTGACATCATTGATTTTTTTTGTGTTCTTGCTCGTGAAGACATCAGTAATCCACATGTTGTCGCTGTGTTTGTGTTAGATGAGATCATCTGGCCGGAGGAGGACGAAGCTCTGCCTCAGGAGGCTCAGGACCTCATCACCAAACTGCTGCGACAAAATCCTCTGGAGAGACTGGGCACAGGTAACACACACACACACACACACACACCATCCACAAATATAATCCACAGATTAATCAGCAATGAAAATAATCATTAGTTACACCCCTAATTAATTAATTAATTCATTCATTTAACCCTCTTGTTGTCCTCAGGTCAAATTTGAGCCCTTTTAAAAATGTCTATCAGAAATATGGGTTTCTTTTTAACCAAATTACCACAAAAAAAGGATGGATTCCATACAACGCTCTTCTTCTTTACAATTGATCACTTTCATTGAATTTCGGGTGAAAATTGAAATGGTTTCAAATCAGGATCCTGACTAAACTCATCCACTCAACATACGTTCCTCTGATCTTAACTATTAGTCCTAATCATTCATAATTTCTGCTTTTTTTTTACTCACATATTGGGTATAATTCTATATAAATGAGGTTTATTGACCATGAATTCCAAAAAGTATTAATCTTATTGACCCAGGAGGACAACACAAGGGTTAAGCCTCGAAAAAAAAATGGAGGAATTTCCTTATTTGCAATGATGATGTAATACAGAGAAAAATACAAATAGTTGAACACTTAAAGAGCTCGGTTCTCAGTGAAAATGAGACGACACACATGCCGTCAAGGGTCTCTGAGAATGTAGTAAAGGTTGTTGAAAAGTTTTTTCCAGTGAAACTTGATTCTCTTTGTCCACACTTTACTCACCCTTGTGTGTTGGAGTCTCTCTCTGTTTTCTTCTGTGCCGGATGGGCTCTGCTGTGTTGTGCGTTACTCTTTGAATCTGATGTTTTTTTTCTTTCAAAGTGAAGGTGCAGACCAGACTCCTCCAGGTGTTTTTTATCCCAACGCTGGTCAAATCTGAAACCGTAGCTGTCGATGTGTATGTTCTCATCTGTTTCCTCTCTCTGTTCCTTCTCTTTTCATCCCCCCCACCACCGCCCTCTCTGCCTTTTCTCCGCCGCTCCGTCATCTCCACAGGAAGTGCCTTTGAGGTGAAGCAGCACCCTTTCTTCACAGAGCTGGACTGGAACAGCCTGCTGAGGCAAAAGGCCGAGTTCATCCCCCAGCTGGAGTCCGAGGACGACACCAGCTACTTCGACAGTACGTCTTTTACGGCTTCAAAGAAATCTCTGTATCACTGTGATCAGCACACAGCCTAATCACTGTGTGTACGGATACAGATAGCTATATTTTATCCCCAGAGGGCGATTCCGTTTCTAGCATCCACCGAAACATATATACAGTACACATTCATACTGCCAATGAAAAAGCATATGGGAGGGGCGGCCTCTAGCTCACCCAGTAAGAGCGTTCGCCCCATGTTGGCTGAGTCCTGCAGCGGGGCGTGTTTGAATCTGACCTGCTGCCCTTTACTGCGTGTCATCCCCCCATCTCTCCCCCCTTTCATGTCTATCCACTGTCACTATAATAAAGGGGAAAAGCCCCCAAAAAAATAATCTTTAAAAAAAATAAAAAGAAGCATATTGGAAAGTGTGAGATCCAGTAGTATACAAAAAAGAAAAAATATATTGACGGTTTCGCCTGGACAGCTCACCTGGTAGAGCTAGCGCCCCGTGTACAAAGGCTCTGTCTCAGCGGCCGCAGGATCAACTCCGACCTGTGGCCCTTTGCTGCATGTTGTCCCCCCTCTTTCCCTGCACAATGAAGGCCTAAAATGCCCCAGAAATAATCTGGAAAATGAAAAATAAACGTTTCTCTGTGTGTGCGTGTCTCTCTCTCAGCTCGCTCTGACCGGTACCACCATCTGGATTCAGAAGAAGAGGACGACACCAACGACGATGAACACGTGGAGATTCGACAGTTCTCCTCCTGCTCTCCTCGTTTCAGCAAGGTACACGCTAAAGTCTGATTTATGGTCCTGTGGAGGCTCCACGCAGAGCTTTCACCGTAGCCTACGTAAGTGGCCTGAAGTTTTTTTACTTGTGCGCCGATCAATTTAAGAGAATCGCAGGGCCGTCATGTGTGTGCGTGGGGAGTGTGTGGTATAGAGGATGGATACCTCCATGGGCTCGGTCACATCAGCGCGATAAGACATTGAACATTTTAAATTTAAAAAAGCTTATTATGTAGGTGCGCGCCTGTGTTAACGTGCGCTTGTTGCCCCGTGTGAGCCGATGCGCTCATCTGTTGACATTTCCGAATGCCTTCCTACAGTTGCTTAATAAAAGATTTCCACACAAACAAACGTACATGTGTCATTAGTATGAGAAAAAAAAGTTAGATTTTAACTTTGTCGGAGTCGGGCTTGGATATAAATATGTTCATGCCTGTCGGGCTCGGGTCGGGTTCGGTTACTGCTCTGTCGGACACGGGCCGGGCTCAGACCGAAAAAATGCGGCCCGAACCGCACTCTAGTGTGGTAGAGCGAGTGAGAAAGTGACGGCGATTAGCTTCGGAGTGAGTTGCGACTCTAGAGTCACAGTGAGAGAAACAAACAAAGTGTCTCTCCTGTTCTTCTTTCTGACCACGGTGGGAAATCTGTAGCAGGAAAAGTGAACCCTCTCCTTGAGGTCATGTTGTTTATGGAGAAGGAGAACCAGGAAATGAGTCGGGGGGGGAATGCCACGCTACCAAGCCATGGCCGAGCGACGTGTGTCGCCGCGACGTGAAGTAACATTTTGTGAGAGAAACCTGTCGAGCTACGGCGTAGGGTCGGTATCTCCAACGCCCTACGTACGTACCCACTGCGTCTATATACCGCAGAAGCATAACTAATCTGTATATACACTCACCTAAAGGATGAGGAACACCATACTAATACCGTGTTTGACCCTATCCTATCAATATGGGCCAACATTTCTAAAGAATGCTTCCAGCACCTTGTTGAATCAATGACACAAAGAATTAAGGCATTTCTGAAGGCGAAAGGGATCCCCCACACCATTACACCACCACCACCACCCCATTCTCCTCTGACCTCTAGCATCAAAAAGGCATTTTCACCCCCCAGGACTGCAGCATGCTGGATGTTTTTCCTTTTTCAGACCATTCTTAAGAATTGTAAGGAGATTGTCTAGACCTGGACGACACCCCTAAATGCATTGAAGCAGCTGCCATGTGATTGGTTGATTAGATAATTTCATAAACGTGAAATTGAACAGGTGTTCTTAATAATTCTTTAGGTGAGTGTATGTATAATGTGTAATTGTCCGAGGAACAAGTGATTTGAGTTTTTGTTGTGGATCCAAAGTATTTCTTTTCCTAATAATAATATATATATATATTATTGATCATTTTCGCTAGTTTGTGAAATTCTGAGTGAAACATATGTGGCACATTTATCCCCTGGTTGTCTGTCATTGTTTGTATTTTAAAGCAGATTGAACACCAGAAACACAGGGTTCAGCTTTGCTGCAGTGTTTTTGAGGTTTTAATATTTTAGGGGGTGTTTTCACACCTGGTTCGTTCACCCTCTTCAAACATCGGTTCACTTGGGCATATGTGAACGCAGCAATCGAACCCAGAAGCGGGACAAAACAAACAAGCCGAGGTCGTTAAGAAAAGGGTGTTCTCGCGTTCACTTCCAATCGATGTCTGGAGCGGTGTATCAATCAACCCAGCAACCAAAACAACTGGGGTGCTCCGTGTTTGTTTTTCTGGCTAAAAAAAAGATGAGGGAAGTCTTGCCTGAGGTGAATTCTTCCAGTGAGATTTCTGACCAATGAAAGAACTGTATGCTCTCTTCAGGCATTTGTTTACGTCTTTGAGACCGCTTTGGACCAGTGCTGGTTGTTGAACGAGCGTGAACACAAGCTAACCAAGAGACAAATGTATCATTTTAGCTCCTGAATTAGAACAAAGAAAACAAGCTGTATGAAAACACTGTAGAATAAAAAGAAATAGATTGAACAGGGTCTTATTATTGTGTCTACGTGTAGTATATCGCGTGTGCTTGAGAAGCGAATACAATAATCAAGATTCACTTGACAATTTGACAACTTGTCGTCTTCACAGGTCTTTGGTCATGGAGCCATGGAGTCTGTATAAATATTTCTATAATCTAGATGTGTTATTCTCAGTATTAAAGTTGAATTCCCTGTATAATGTATAGACTCGGGACACAGATAGTTAGCTTAAGCTTTGATTACCTTATAGTTCAGGAATGTTAGGGACTGTTTTTCTGTACCAGACGGAGAGGTGGAACGGCAGGGGGTGGCTCTTGGATCTGTGTGTGTGTGTGTGTGTGTGTGTGTGTGTGTGTGTGTGTGTGTGTGTGTGTGTGTGTGTGTGTGTGTGTGTGTGTGTGTGTGTGTGTGTGTGTGTGTGTGTGTGTGTGAGAGCTGCAGGATCTGCCCGGAGACGGGAGGGGGACACCTTCAAGCAAGATGATAAAAAGATTAGGAATTTTGTTTGACGGGGTTCATAATCTGACTTAGACTTTGCTGACTTGAACTCCGAATACTTTGTCTGCGGTTAGGGAAACACACACAAAACAATTGTGTTTTGTAAACTTAAATGCTGGACTTCAGTAAACTTTGTTGACTTTAATCTATCGTCTCAGTTTTGATCCCTGAGTTCTGGTGTGATTAGTCTCATTAACCAACGCTCAGGAATTAGAGTGTATAGATAACTGGAGTCAGATCTTCCTCTGGCTTTCGGGCCAGTACTTTTCCCTGAATTTCTTCAAGTCACAGGTCCAAAAAGGTTGCTGTAAAGGTGGCGTCATGTTTGGGAATGATTCAAACGTGAAACGTCCTAACACATGCGCCATGTTGTGTGCAGGTGTACAGCAGCATGGAGCGTCTGTCTCTGCACGAGGAGAAGAGGACTCCTCCTCCCACCAAACGCAGCCTCAGCGAGGAGGGAGGAGAGCGCATCGACAGCCTGAGCGGACTCAAGTCCAGAGATCGGTCCTGGCTGGTGGGATCTCCAGAGATGTGAGTTTCTCCATCTCCATATGTAAAACCACACAGCTTCGGCCATTTCTAGACTTCCTCCTGTCCCTTCAAATGGGTTTCTTTTTTTGAGTGTACACTTTTGCGGTTAGCATATTTTTTTTATTTAGGTTGTTTTGTTCTCCTGGAGCCATATATGTTTATCACATTTTTTGTTGTATATGAGAACACCACAGAGTCTATTAAGGTTTTTATACTATAGACCAGGGGTGTCAAACTCAACTTCACTTAGGGCCCCACTAGAAAATGACATTTAGGGCCAGACATGTATAGTTTATTGACATGCTTTTATTTCATCAAAAAAGTCAAACGTCTTTGACTGTGTTACTGCATGTCATTAAATTTTTCGTCATTTTTGTTGCTTTTTGTTTGACTTTTTGTTGCTTTTTTTAATAACAAAATTGCTTTTTTCATCATTTTTGTTGCCGACTTTTCAGTCGCTCTTATCGACTTTTGTCGCATTTCTGTTGACCAGGCCGGGCTCGGACACAACGTGCACGGGCTCGGGTAGGGTCGGGCTTGATTTTTTGGGTCTGATCTAAGCTTTACTCAGAAATGACCGTTTACACAGCCATGGTTCAAGTTGTCTCAGTGTGGTATTGTGTTTCATGTTGCTGTGTTTAAGACAGTTGTTGACATGTTTCTCATCTCCTCTCCAATTCTGCCTCCCCAGCCTACGGAAGCGTCTGTCTGTCTCAGAGTCGTCCCACACAGAGAGCGACTCCAGCCCGCCGCTGACCGTCCGGAGACGCTGCTGTTCAGCCATCATTGAGATGCCACGCTTCGCCATCTCCTCGGAGGAAGAGGCAGGCCAAGGTAAAACACTGGAAGGATATTGTGATGGCCTGGGGGGTCACTAGCTGTCAGGAGGAAACTCTCCCAGAAATAGTGGACAGATTGAAGACCGTTGTTGAAGCTGTTTTCAGAGAAGTGCTATATGAAAAAAGTGTCTAATATCTGACATGTTAGTCTCAAAGTGTTGCTGGGGTTTTGACATTTTTTACCTTCTCCACGCACTTTGGAAGAAGATGAAATTGTGACAGAAATCCCTGCGCTGCTTAATATCTGACATGTTACGCTGCTCTTTGGTTTGCAGTATGTACAGTGTCCAAGTGAGGGCATCTGAACACGTCATAGGTACCAAACGGCAGCCGTAGATGCACATTTTCTGCACCTTACACCAAGCCTTGAAATTGATAAAAGTTGTGCCCTAAACTCCCAAAATATAAAGAGTTTGATTTATAAAGGTAGCCTGTCAGACAGAGACAAAGTAGGTGAATGTTAAAGTGCTCATATTATGCTTATTGGCGTTTTCCCTTTCCTTTATTGTGTTATATATCTTTTTTGTGCATGTTATAGGTTTACAAAGTGAAAAAGCCCAAAGTCCCCCCCAAAGGGACTTACCATCTCCAACAGAAAACACTGTTCACAGACTGCTCCAAACAGCTCTGTTGTAGTCCAGCCTTTACTTCACTTTGTAACACACGTTATAATGCTCACCTAGCTGCTAGTGCGGCACGCCCTCATACTCTGCTTCTGACTGGCTAGTAGTCCTTACATAGCTACTGAGCATGTGCGACTCCCAACAAAGATTGAACAGAGGTGAGATGTCTCACTCTGTAGCTAAAACAGAGAGCTCAACACACAGGGTGAAAAGAGGAGCTGCAGCAATGTGCAGTACAACAAAAATATGGTGTTTTTTGAAAATTAAACCATGTAAACCTATTCTGGTACAACCTCTAAATACAATTATGAACCTGAAAATAAGCATAATATGAGCACTTTAAGTTGGCATATCACCTTATTTTTTGGCAGCTAAAGTAACCGTAAATAATTTTTCCTTTGAAAATGAAAACCGAATATAGTGAGCTGCCCGATTTTGTTAATAGGTAAATTAAAATTAAATTGAAGCAAGATGTATACATGTATTTACTGTCCTGTAACATGTTCAAACAATTATGTACTACTATGCACTAAATGTTGAGGAATAAAAATTAAAAAGATACTGAGCTGTGGGTGCCTGGTTAGCTCACCTGGTAGAGCGGGCGCCCATATATATAGACCGCAGTTTCGACCTCCGACCTGTCCTATCCAAATAAAGGCCTAAAAATGCCCCAAAGAAATAATCTTTAAAAAAACTGAATATATTGAGCTGTGAAACGAACACTGACTCTGTGTTGTTGTTTGTCTCTCAGGTGCAGCCGGAAGTCGTAAGAGTCCCAGCCTGCTGGGTCTGAGTGCAGTGCGGGGCCCGCGCTGTGACGAGCTGCCGCTCGCCATCCCAGAGCTCCCAGTGGAGAGAGAGCTCAAGCTGGACGAGTCTCCCACCACACCCAGCTCCACCTCCAGTCAGCTGAGCAGAGCCACGCTCACACGTCAGTACAAACAACACACCCTGGAGTCACAAAGACACACAGCTACAAAACACATTCAAACACATACAACAGTCGTTTCCACTTTTTAAATCAGCTGAAAACTTTCTGCCGGATTTGTCCCTAAAATATGTCTTGAGTTTCTCTACATTTGGCCTGAAAAAAGTTCTTAGTTAGTATGAGAGCTGCAAAGATTAATTGATTAGTTTTCAACTATTAAAGGTGCTCTAAGTGGTGTTGGGTGACGTCACTTTTTGTTGACGTTGGAAGTACTGTCAAACAAAACGAGGCTAGCTCGCCCCTCCCTCGTCCTCATCCCGCCCCCTCCCCCTCCATTCTGTGCTTCTTGAAACAGTCATGTTCAAGAAGCACTTGTGGAAGTAGCCTACGTGCTAACGTCGGTTATTGGCTGGAAGACTGTTTGTTATGTTTGGTGGTGCAGGTTGGAGCAGTTTGTTTTTGTTGGTGTTTGTGGAGCCTGGGCTGTCTACAGAGACCACGTTTTTTTTTACAGTGTGTTCAGGGGACAGGCAGTTAGCAGATAGTGAGGAGATGTTTTTTTTTACAGTGTGTTCAGGGGACAGGCAGCTAGCAGATAGTGAGGAGATGTTTTTTTACAGTGTGTTCAGGGGACAGGCAGCTAGCAGATAGTGAGATGTTTTTTACAGTGTGTTCAGGGGACAGGCAGCTAGCAGATAGTGAGATGTTTTTTACAGTGTGTTCAGGGGACAGGCAGCTAGCAGATAGTGAGATGTTTTTTACAGTGTGTTCAGGGGACAGGCAGCTAGCAGATAGTGAGGAGATGTTTTTTTACAGTGTGTTCAGGGGACAGGCAGCTAGCAGATAGTGAGGAGATGTTTTTTTACAGTGTGTTCAGGGGACAGGCAGCTAGCAGATAGTGAGGAGATGTTTTTTTACAGTGTGTTCAGGGGACAGGCAGTTAGCAGATAGTGAGGAGATGTTTTTTTTTACAGTGTGTTCAGGGGACAGGCAGCTAGCAGATAGTGAGGAGATGTTTTTTACAGTGTGTTCAGGGGACAGGCAGCTAGCAGATAGTGAGGAGATGTTTTTTACAGTGTGTTCAGGGGACAGGCAGCTAGCAGATAGTGAGATGTTTTTTACAGTGTGTTCAGGGGACAGGCAGCTAGCAGATAGTGAGGAGATGTTTGCTGTATGTGACAAAAAATGTTGTAGCCTAAAAAACACGTGACATCGCTTAGAGCTCTTTTAAATGAATCTGCAACTATTTTGGTAATTGATTAATCACTTTGAGTCACTTTTTATGAAATAAAAGTGTAAAGTTCTCTGATGTCAGCCCTGCTAAAGTATTAAAGTTTACCCTGTTTTATTGCGTTGAATAAACTTGAGACCTGTATGTCTGAACTTCCTCTCCAACCTTCCCTCTGTTCCCGCAGCGGGCAGTTCAGGCGACGTGTGTGATCGCGGCCACAGAGCTAATGGCAGTAACGGCGCGGCTGCTAAAGCTGCAGCAGACAGCGACCCTCCCTCCACTCCGAGGGCCATCAGCGACCTGGCGGCTCGTAGGGCTCGCCACCGCCTGCTGTCTGGAGACGCAGATAAGCACACGGCGGCGCCGAGCTCCAGACCGCTCAACAAGGTCATCAAGTCGGCGTCGGCCACCACGCTGTCACTGATGATCCCTGCAGGTCAGTGTGTCATGTCAGGCTACATTTTTACACTGTTACGTTTTGGTTTTTAGCCCGAGAACTAATCTCCGTTTAACTAACACGCCCAAACCGCATATCTCATCAACGTTTTTGTATGCTGGGCAGACGTGTGCCGGGGTAAACAGGAGGCAGCATGTATACTCCACCTGTTGCTGGTAGTTGCCATGGTAACGTTACTAGCTTAGTCTCAGAGAACAAGACATCATGACCGATAAGACCCGATCAGGAGGCGAAACGTTGGCGTCAGTGTTACCAAAGGTCTCCGTTTGCGGCCGTTGAAACTGCAACACAACCCCGCAGATTCCAAACCAAAACGGGTCAGAAGTGTTTGAGAGGGGGAAACGCCAGAGCAGGGGGAATGAGAGGGGGAAACGCCAGAGCAGGGGGAATGAGAGGGGAAGCGCCAGAGCAGGGGGGAATGAGAGGGGAAACACCAGAGCAGGGGAATGAGAGGGGAAACGCCAGAGCAGGGGGAATGAGAGGGGAAAGCGCCAGAGCAGGGGGAATGAGAGGGAGACGCCAGAGCAGGGGGAATGAGAGGGGAAAGCGCCAGAGCAGGGGGGATGAGAGGGGAAACACCAGAGCAGGGGAATGAGAGGGGGAAACGCCAGAGCAGGGGGAATGAGAGAAAGCGCCAGAGCAGGGGGAATGAGAGGGGGAAACGCCAGAGCAGGGGGAATGTACTGTACGCCTCAGCGTGAGTGTGGAGATACTGCTGCTGAACGCTGGGCAACAGGATCACATTTAATGTAGTCTGGGTCGACGACGGTTCATTTACCGGATAGTTTTGGCGCCGCCGGAAAGTTCCGCCGGATGTCCCTCATCTCCGCTGTCTTTGTGTTTACGTTAAACTCCGGTCGCGTCGAGGAACAGACCTCTGAGCAACGCGACACGCTGAAAATGTCAAGTTTTGAAGAAAATTTGGATAGTGCAAATTTCGGGGAATGATTGTAAAGATTTACAAAGAATATGTTTAGGGCTTTTCCTCTCTAACTGGGACGTTTTGGGACCGATTGGTGGGATTGCTGTGGACCAAGTACACATGGAGATACACTGGTAAGTCTGCTGTCACTGCGTCCGGAGCTTAGCGCGGCCCAAGACAATTGTGATTGGTTTAAAGAAATGCAGACAACCCAGAGAGTTTTTTTCTCCAACCCCAGAATGCATCTGTGGTGTAGCCAGCTCTATTCCCACAGCGCTGTGGAGATAGAGCTGGCAATGCAAGACTACTTTTACTACTATTTAATGTGTTTTTGCCATATTAAAGTTCTGGGTTTTGTGCAAGATTTGTGTGCCTCTGATGTGCTGATTAGATGTGATTTTCTTTCCAACATCAAGTTGATTTATTGCAGAAAATATAGAAGACTAAAATGAAAGGGAATAAAACAGACCTAAAGGTAATCTAAGGTTATCTGGATCATAAAGTATTCAGTGTGATCCTCGCCGGACAAGAAAAAGAAAGTCTGTTATTGTACGTAAAAAGACTTTATATGGACACCACAAATTCACACAAATGTCTGTTCTCGGTCCGTCTTTAGACCACCACGGAGCCTCGCCATTGGCCAGCCCGATGTCGCCCCACTCGCTGTCGTCCAACCCGTCGTCGCGGGACTCCTCCCCGAGCCGAGACCTGTCCCCGGCCGTGAACAACGTCAAGCCCGCCATCGTGATCCACAGAGCGGGCAAGAAGTACGGCTTCACCCTGAGGGCCATCCGAGTGTACATGGGAGACTCCGACATCTACACTGTACACCACATGGTCTGGGTGAGTCCCCCAGACATACTTACAGAGAGATTTACCCATGACCTGTGTTCACTGTCATTATTCAAACACTTTGAGGTGTCAAGCTCACAAAACATCTTTAATTTAAAGTGCTCATATTATGCTTTTTGGCTTTTTCCCTTTCCTTTATTGTGTTATATATCTTTTTTGTGTATAGGTTTACAAAGTGAAAAAGCCCGAAGACTTACCATCTCCAACAGAAAACACTGTTCACAAACTGCTCCAAACAGCTCTATTGTAGTCCAGCCTTTACTTCAGAGACAAACGTGATCACTTTGGAACACACGTTATAATGCTCGCCTAGCTGCTAGCATGGCACGCCCTCATACTCTGCTTCTGACTGGCTAGTAGTCCTTACCTAGGTACTGTCAGGGCACGCCCTCATACTCTGCTTCTGACTGGCTAGTAGTCCTTACCTAGCTACTGTCAGGGCACGCCCTCATACTCTGCTTCTGACTGGCTAGTAGTCCTTACCTAGGTACTGTCAGGGCACGCCCTCATACTCTGCTTCTGACTGGCTAGTAGTCCTTACCTAGGTACTGTCAGGCACGCCCTCATACTCTGCTTCTGACTGGCTAGTAGTCCTTACCTAGTTACTGTCAGGGCACGCCCTCATACTCTGCTTCTGACTGGCTAGTAGTCCTTACCTAGCTACTGTCAGGGCACGCCCTCATACTCTGCTTCTGACTGGCTAGTAGTCCTTACCTAGTTACTGTCAGGGCACGCCCTCATACTCTGCTGAGATGTCTCACTCTGTAGCTAAAACAGAGAGCTCAACACACAGGATGAAAAGAGGAGCTGCAGCAATGTGCAGTACAACAAAAATATATTGTTTTTTGAAAATTAAACCATGTAAACCTATTCTGATATAACCTCTAAATACAATTATTAAACTAAAAATGAGCATAATATGAGCATTTTAAAAAAAAGTGTTTGCCTCAATTTGAGATTCTGACAATAAAGAGACAACAGAAAGATTTGTTTCATTTTATTTTTTGTTTTTTTGATTTATAATAGGGATAGACCGATTCTCGGCCCTGGCCAATTATGCAGGGTTTGTCCTGCATAGAGACATTTGTGGCGCCCCCCAAAGTAGTTTTAGCCAGCCCCAAAGGGAAATCACCAGTGCCATAATTAGAAGAATTGAGAGAAACAATAGCAATTCAAATCCTCTCTAGATGTGTTTAACAGCAATTTACCAAGCAACCGTTGAACAAGCAGAACATGAACTTGAATAGGAGCGCTGATCTCAGTTTTATCTCCAGAGTCTGGCCATACTGGACTCTCCCGGGGATTTTAACGCTGGTATTTAAATATTAATATTATTTTTTTTAAGCAGCATTGTTAATTTGGGTTTCATTAACTTTGAGACTCAAGCATAATAGGCGTGAAAAAACCCTGATTATTGAGCCGTTTCCTGGCAGTTTGCAGATGATCTGTATCAGCATTTTATTTGCCTGATAACCGATAAAGTTTATTATTAAAAAGTGGTCTACTTTGGCTCGGCTACAGCTCTGTGTCTGTCCCTCTGCTCCGGTTTCACTCACCACTGAGTTTTTCCAAGGCTGGATTTCGGGAAAGAGACTTCAGATACAGTATTAGGGGACCACTAAGGCCTATATAAAAGAGACTTCAGATACAGTATTAGGGGACCACTAAGGTCTATATAAAAGAGACTTCAGATACAGTATTAGGGGGACCACTAAGGTCTATATAAAAGAGACTTCAGATACAGTATTAGGGGGACCACTAAGGTCTATATAAAAGAGACTTCAGATACAGTATTAGGGGACCACTAAGGTCTATATAAAAGAGACTTCAGGATACAGTATTAGGGGACCACTAAGGCCTATATAAAAGAGACTTCAGGATACAGTATTAGGGGGACCACTAAGGTCTATATAAAAGAGACTTCAGATACAGTATTAGGGGACCACTAAGGTCTATATAAAAGAGACTTCAGATACAGTATTAGGGGACCACTAAGGTCTATATAAAAGAGACTTCAGATACAGTATTAGGGGACCACTAAGGCCTATATAAAAGAGACTTCAGATACAGTATTAGGGGACCACTAAGGCCTATATAAAAGCATCGAAAAAGCAGCATGTCATAGGACCTTTAACTACTGATAATAGGTATCGGCCTTGAAAAACCAGCATCGGTCAATCCCTAATTCATAAGAACAATCAATGCACATTACTCAACATTCCTGTAAATGTGTCGGTGTGAGCCAGCCGGCTAATTTTCCACTGCAGTCCTTTGGTCAGATGTTAGGAGAACAGAGCAACAGGTAAACAGCGGGACATTAATACGGGTTAAAATTCACAGACAGAAGACAACATGAGGCCACAAAACAGCAACAGCAACAAAATAAGCATAAGTCATGTGATGACAGAAAGAGAAGATGTTCTTTTTAAACCAACTAGTCCTGAATGTGTTATAATTAGAAGTTAAGATGTGCAATTAACTTAATATAAAATGAGGTACTGTATATGGGATTCCGAATCACTGTCAGGTAGTGCCGGTGTTTTTGCAGTGTGTTGGGATTCTTGTTGTTGACAGAAGATGGCAGTAAACGGCAGCACAACAGGCTCAGTCCATAGGTGTTAAATACATCTGCATTCTTTCCACCTTTCATCCTTCCTCTCTCTCTCCCTCTCTCTCTCTCTCTCAG
Organism: Sander vitreus; assembly: GCF_031162955.1. Taxonomy (NCBI): domain Eukaryota; kingdom Metazoa; phylum Chordata; class Actinopteri; order Perciformes; family Percidae; genus Sander; species Sander vitreus. Next base: position 1,085,328 of record NC_135863.1, read on the forward strand.
CATGTGGAGGACGGCGGTCCGGCCCATGACGCAGGGCTGAGGGAGGGAGACCTGATCACCCAGGTCAACGGAGAGCCGGTTCACGGTCTGGTTCACACCGAGGTGGTGGAGCTCATCCTGAAGGTACGGACACAAACACTGGGACACAAAGTTCATTTCATTCTACTTTCTCTATCCAGTGAAATCACTTCTTGAATGCGCAGTACTGACAGACCCCATTTTGTGTGTGGTCTTTTCCTTATTCTGTGACTAAAGACAATTCCATTAGAAAATGAATGTAAAGTCATCCTAATCCTGACTTCAATATCATTTTGATATCTGTAACATGCAAAATAGAAGTCAGAGACGCCCCAACTACCACGCCTCTTTAGGAGACTAGCAGCAGGTCCTGAGTGGATTCATCCCAACGGGAGAAGTGAACGTGAACACAGATTATGAGGAATTCTCTCGCCAAAGTAAATATTGGACCCATTCTTCACAAGCTACAAATCTCTGGAACATTCTGACACTAACATTTGAGACCTGTTTCTGTCTCAGGACCGAACTCTCGCGAGATCTGGCAACACCGACAAGTCAACGTCAGCTAACGTTTGTGAGCACCCTAACAAAACTTATTTTGTAATGCTAAATATGGCTTTTAGCTGCTTATTGAATGCTAGCAAAAGAAATGTGAATAAATTATTAAATTATACAAATGACTTTTCATCCACACAACGTTCATTACAAATTCCCACGAGGCCACGCCCATTAAGAAATGTGTACCGTTTCATACAAGTGGCACAGTGTTCAATGGTCTTTAATTATAGAGAATCTTTGTAGGAGTCATAAAAAAGTTTCCACTCCAAACTAAAGTACTTAGCTGGACGCCAGCCGAACTTAGCCCCGCCCACAACATTTGAGGTGGGGAAGTTGGGTCTGGACTTGATCCAATGTGGAGCAACTATGCTCGAACCAGAGCTGCTCGGACCAATCAAATTGTCAGGGCGGGCTTTATACGATGATGGAGAGATGATCAACAGTAACGTAATCAACCACGTCACCAAAGAGCGCTTGGGTTGAATTTGTTTACAACAAAGATGGCTGCCGCTAGAGAACTGAGATGTGTAGATTCCACCATCGCGTCTGTTATAGAAGATATTGACAGCGCATTCATTTTAAAAGAGGAACAGAGAACTGCGATCAGGGCATTTATCAATCAGAAAGATGTTTTTGCCGTCATTCCTTCGGGATTCGGCAAAAGTTTAATTTATCAGCTGGCCCCGATGGTCACTAAGAACACATATGTCCCATACTCCGTTGCTCTGATTGGTTGTAGGTCAATTGAGTGCAGAGGCATTTTTTTTCCTGGTTCAGTTGAAACACGCTCCATAAACACAGCGCAATGGAGCAGCATCAGACTGACCACGTCAGGCTATAAAGTAGAGCAACTTAAGCACAAATGTTAGGTGAAACCCATTTACCATTCAAAAAATGTAACGTCCAAAATTGACACCAATAGTGAACAAAAACAAATAAAAAATTAAAGAAAAACATGAAATTCCACATCTGTAATGCTCTGTGTGTCTGTTGTCCTTCAGAGCGGTGGCAAAGTGTCCATCTGTGCCGTTCCATTTGAGAACACGTCCATCAAGGTTGGCCCCGCCCGAAAGACGACCCACAAATCCAAGATGGCGAGACGCAACAAGAAGACCAAGACCAAGGAGGGACAGGACAGGTGGATCACACACAGCCGTGTTGTATCAAACATGTGTTTAAAGAGCTCCTACTATACTCCTTTTCAGCGTCATATTTTTACTTTTGGGGTCTCCTAGAATAGGTTTACATGCTTTGATGTCCAATAAAACTTGTTTCTCATACAGCCCATCGCTGCAGCTCCTCTGCCTGAAACACTCTGTCTGAGCTTTTGGCCCCGCCTTCCTGAAAAGCCCAGTCTGCGCTGATTGGTCAGCTGGCTCACTCTGTTGTGATTGGTCAACCACATTCAAACAAGCCGCTGGGCGGGCTGTACTTGCTCAGGCAGCACCAATGGGCTGCACATTTGAAAAACTGGGCTGGCTTTCTCAATCAGTGACATCCCTAATTGAGGAATTTCAAACAGGAATGTGGGCGAGGCGTTTTCAGTCAGTTAACAAAAAGTGCTGTCTGCGGGAGAGAACGCTCCATTTGGAGTACTTTATACATCTATTACATACACAAAAACTATATAACACACTAAAGGACAGGAAAAATAAAAGTAAAAGCATAATAGGGGCTCTTTAATGTGGGGATTTGTTAAGCGAACTGTTGTGTGTTTTCCCTCGCAGTAAGAAGAGGACGTCTCTGTTCAGGAAGATCACCAAGCAGGCGTCTCTCCTCCACACCAGCCGCAGTCTGTCCTCCCTGAACCGCTCCCTGTCCTCTGGGGAGAGCGGCCCTGGCTCGCCCACACACAACATGTCGCCACGGAGCCCGACGCAGGGCTACCGGTCCACGCCAGACTCCGCCCACTCAGGTGAGACACCCTAACACACAACTAGTGATCACATACAGTGAATGGTTAATAAGCTTTTACCTCCGTTTTGGTGAACCCAGAGGGTAAATATGGCATTTTAAAAGTAGCCTACATTTACAGTAGCTAGCAGTAGACTACAGAGAAAGGGGGATATTTTTATGTCCGTTTCGGAGCGACAGAGGGAAAATATTTCAGTCGACACATTAAGTGGAACTGAAATGAGGAACCCAAATTTGCGTTCTAATCTAGTCCGATTCCTTCCGGTTGGGTAGTGGAACCAGGTTTTGGTACCCAACCCTAGTCGCCGTCGGCGGTACTGTATGAACAAAAAATATTTAGGTGAATAATTGGTAAAAAAATAAATAAAATAAAATAAAATAAAAAATGATCGATTGTAGATAAAAGATGCGATTATAAAAAATCACGATACATACATCAATAGATTTCTTCAATGTCCATTTTTTTTTTTTGTTTATGTTCTGTGAAACAAATAAATTAAACTATTTAGGGATAGGCCGATTATCGGCCCGTTTTTTTGGCAGTTTGCAAATTATCTGTATCAGCGTTTTATTTGCCTGATAACCGATAAAGTTAATGAATTAAAAAGTGTTGTACTTTGGCTCTGCTCCAGCTCTGTGTCTGTCCCTCTGCTCCGGTTTCACTCACCACTGAGTCTGACTTAATGCCCCCCCCCCAACAACACTATCTGACTCTCTCTTACTGGGGATTATGTTGAAAGTTTCTCATTTATTAAATAATTGCTTAAAGCATTTAAACAAAGTTTGGCAGAGAAATGGCAGAAACATTAATAAAAAAATAAAAATAAAACAAAATATATAAAGCCACAAAAACAAATCAAACAACATAATACATGCACTCAGATAACACTTTTGTCGTAGTCACTACTATTAATGTAATGTAATGTATTAATGTGGCCTTGAAAAACCAGTATCCGTCGATCCCTAAAACTTTTAATGTACTTCCTCTTTCCCCCTCAGTTGGCGGGAACTCCTCTCAGAGCAGCTCTCCCAGCTCCAGCGTCCCGAACTCGCCGGCGAGCTCCGGCCACATCCGGCCCAGCTCCCTGCACGGCCTCGCCCCCAAGCTCCAGCGCCAGTACCGCTCGCCCCGACGCAAGTCCGCCGGCAACATCCCGCTCTCCCCTCTGGCCCGCACGCCTTCACCCACCCCTCAGAGCAGCTCCCCCCAGCGCTCCCCGTCCCCTCTGTCCCACGCTCTGGGACAGTCTGCGGCGGGACAGTCCTTCCCCGTGAAGCTGCACTCCTCCCCGCCCCTTGTCAGGCAGATATCCAGGCCCAAGAGTGCGGAGCCCCCGCGCTCGCCGCTCCTCAAGAGGGTGCAGTCGGCCGAGAAGCTGGCCTCGTCCCTCTCCAACCCCCCCTCGTCGCCCTCTGGGGGGGCAGCTGCGGTGGGGGCGGCTGTCGGGAGCCGCAAACACAGTCTGGACATCTCACATTCAGAGTTCAAGAAGGAGATTCTGCAGAGAGAGCCGAGCCTACAGAGCCTTCAGGTATGAGCTCATCAAATGACCTGAAAGAGCATTTGTCTTATACTTTGATATCCTAAAACAGGATTCAACAACAGAGAAATCCACAACCACACAAACTCAGTTGTTATTTTGCCAGATGGAATGTATGAAAAGCTAACGTATCTGTGTGTAGCTGCTCAGTTCACTGTGCATATTGTACGATTTCTTTATCACTATATTGTGTCAAATGTATCCTGTGTCTTGTTCCTCCCTCACTTTCAGGAGTCCGCCAGCGAGGTTCTGCTGTCATCGGCAGGTCGCGGTGTGGAGACGGGCAGCCTGCAGAAACACTCCTCCTCCAACAGGAAGTTGGGGCGTCAGGAAGGGGACGGCGCCCTCAGCTCGGTGTCCGGCTCGCTGGGCCTGGCCCCCGGGAAGAGCAAGCTGAAGGACAAACTGTCGGCCATCCGGCAGGACAGAGCCGAGCGGAGGGAATCGCTGCAGAAGCAGGACGCCATCCACGAGGTCGATTCATCCGAGGACGAGACAGACGAGGGCTCCGAGGACAGCCAGGACGGACGCAGGGCGGCCACCTTCACCCCTCCCCCCCTGCTGAGGCCCACCACTGTGAGAACAGGCCCCGGAGGCACACTGCCGTCCCTCTGCCTCTCCCCCTGCACGCCTCACGCAACCTTCACCCACACGGGGCCCTCCCAGGTAGGCAGGCCCACTCCCTCGCACACCCTCTCCTCTGTCACAGAGACAAAGCCCAGGCAGAGTGCCTCCCCGCTGGGGGTAAAAGATACAAGGTCTGCGGCATCCACAGAAGACAGTGCCAGACAAGAGAGGAAGGTTCTGGGCCCGAGCAGTGCTGCAAAACCCACTCAGGGCCCCCTTCTCTTCCCCACCCCAGGCAGTGCATTCATCTCAGTCAGCAAGGACACTTTCCTAAAGCCAAATCCTCCACCAGACTCAAAGAGTCCCAGGGGGAAGACTGCACCATCGGAGCCCAGGGCAGAGGACCAAACCCTGGACAGCCCTAGATCCACAGTCCCCTCTTCTACGATCACTACAAATACTACCGACTGCCGAACCTCCACCAGTACCACAGACTGCCGGACCGCTGACAGCCAAGAGACGCCCAGCGCCTCCTGCTCCTCTCCTAGCATCCCCAAGGAGAAGAAGGAGGCTGACAACCGGAGACTGTGCGCCGTGGCTGCTGCGAGTCTAAACGCGTCGCCCTCCACTTCTGGCTCCGGCTTTAGTTTCAGCTCCCCAGTTCCGGTCCCTGAGAGCGCCGTGGACAAAGTTGTGTCCCAGCTTACGACGGTAGCTAAGAGCGTCCTGGGTCCCGTCAAACTGAGCACCGCTGCAGAGAGGAGCCAAAAGGACCAGAAACCATCCAGAGGCGGCACCCCAGAAGTCCCACCAACCGCCCCTCTCTCGTTTCTCTCTAAACAGCTCCCGACTCCTCCGTCGCCTCACCTTTTGGAGCCCCAAAACGGACAGAAAAGTGATCAAGTTGCCTCTCCGATCACCTCGGCCAAACCCTCGACCCAGAAAGACTTTGCAGTTCTGCCGCCATCATCCTGCACGGACGTCCCGGAAAGGCCCAAGCCGGGGTCTGCAGGCAGGGAGAATGCTGCCATACCTGCATCTGCACAGCTGATGGGTGCAGCAGCCCCCCCCAACACAAACCCCACCGCCTCTGCAGCATCTGAGCCACAGCGCAAGAGGCCCAAACCCCAGACGACAAGCGCCAGCAGCGCCGCGACCGCCTCCTCGCAACAAGACAAAGCAACCAGCAAGAAGACGTAGCAGCAAAAAGCCCAACGAAATGTGTAAAATCACAGCACTCATTGCTGTCCTTGCTGAGGTTTTTAGAACTCACACAATCTGCATGTTTGGAAGAAAACACAATTAGTAACTTCGCACTTATCTAAGAGAGTTTGACTTTCAAAGCAAAAGACAAAGGTGTAGAGAGAGACAAAGAGCTATCAGAAGCAGAGACAGATGTGGTAGTCCTAGTTCCATTCCAGCTGTTCTGTGCTCCTAATGTTCATGTGAGTTATTTCGGTGTCCTGACTCTTTGGTTCCTGCTTTCAGACTAAATGTCACGAGTGGTTGGCGGGTTTTTTTTGTTCTTTCTCTCTTTCTGGAAACATGTACGAGGCTAGAAATAAAGAGCTCGGTGGTCTGTGCACGTACAATTTAAAATGTAGACACATCACACACACCTTTTCTCACTCGCTGTCTTCTTGTGCTGCCTCATTACTTTTCACCTTGATGTTTGGCAGAGTCGGCGCGCACGTTCCTCCAACAGGACATGCTTAGCTGAACACACACCCCCCTCTGCCCAGCCAGGTCTGGAGGAAGATTGAATCCCAGCAGTAAAGTGCAGCGTGTGTTTAGCAATCTGTGTAAATGCATTATAGAGTTTTTAATGGGACTAAATCTGCACCGTCAAAGTACACTCAGCACCCAGCCAACTAGGCCAAATTAAATTCTCCTCGCCATAATCCCTGGTGATCCGACGCTGCAGGCCTGCAGCAGAGAGGAGGCGTGTTCCCGGAGCACAGATCCCAGGCATGGTTCGGCCGTTTGAAGAGATTCCTGGGGGGGGTATAAGTGCTGATTAGCATTCGTGTCAATTTATCGAGTCCGCGTTCAGGTGAAGAACTGAATCTACAGTTTGAACCGTAAACTCGACCGAGTGACTTTCCTCACTCCTCACCTGGTCTCATGGTCCTCATCTTGGTCTTGACTTTACTGCAGCACCATACTTTTTCCCTAGATTTTTGAATGCATTTTTTTTTTAATTCCCAGGCATTCATTTTCTCCAAACTAACGCAGATCTTACTGTAGCTTATCCTTGAAAATGAATATAATAATAATAATTTGCAAAGCGTTGACTGTTTAGAAAGTAGAAATATTGTACCTGCAGTCGAACATGTCGCTGTTAGCTAAGATGCCATAGGGTTGGGTTTTAATTATTGGACCCTGTTCCAGGTTGTGAACTAGCCAGATTTGCTGAGCTCTGACGCTGACGAAACTCCTATTGAGTGTTTTATTTCTACTCTGCTCTACTTTATTATTATTAAGAGCATTGCTAACCGCCGCTTGCATATGTTGCTGGTCGCATATTATAGACCTTTTCACAGATGTCAACATAAACATTCTAAATGGACCCAAGTTGATTTCCTGTTGAAGTGTATGTGAATGGCATCAACTGACAGGAAGTTAACAAGGGGCCAGGCTGTTGCCTGGCAATGGAATTCCATTGAAAAGGTCTATACCGTTGCAGCTAATTGGTTTCTTACAAATGCTGAAAGTTAAACCAAGAAATGTTGAGGGTTTTGAAAAACTTTTAAAAATCCTATCAAAAGCCGAACCCTACATATTAGCATAAGCCCGATAGACGCATCGTTCTCTTCTCTTTATCAGACGTGTCTCAACTCCGAACGTTTCAGACTCTTTACAAGTCTTTTAGTTCCAAACACTCGCCACACTAACATCCAGCTGACGAATTCAAACTGAGCATGCTCAGACTGACTCTTTTAGAAACACTGTTCTGTTGGACCACCGTCTTTTTATTCCTAGCCCCATCAGCCTCTGAAGGCTTCCGTACTTTTATTTGGTATCTGGACCAACTTGCTGTGTTTTTTGCCTCTAATCCTGTAAAGTCATCATATTTTACTTTGTGTGTGTGTGTGCGTGCGCGCGTGTGTGTGTTCATTTGTGCATGGTTATCTGTGTACATATATATATATATATATATATATATATATATATATATATATGAGAATATTTAAAGTTCTGTTGTGCATATGTTTTATACCGTGTGTGTGTGTTTTAGGATTCGTTCAGGACGCCCTGCTACCTGTGTATGTGGCCGAGCTCGCCCTGTGTCGGGCGTTGGGCTTTGCACAAAACCTTTATCTCATTTGTCAAACGAAAACGACAAAAAATCACTAAAAAAGGAAAGCTGGTTGAGGCTGTTCGACCGCTGACCGTCGTGTGTTGGGTTGGCCGCTTCAACCTAAAACGCAGTTGGCCTGTTAAAATCAAGCCCTTATGTTTTTTGTGTGTGTGTTTTTTTTCTTTCTTGGATATACCACCTTTTATTTCACCTGTGTCGTCCTGATCTTTTCCCTGTACGTTCAAAAGCGAGAAACTGATTGTTTGTTTTTGGTTTGACGTTTTCTGAGAAAATCACCTTTCATTGGACGCACGCTGAGCCCAACCCCGGTGTGAGTCCACTCGTGTCGTACATTTGAGCGTTTTCCCGAGGAAGCGGGATGTTCCTCTCTCGTTAGTTTAAGATGAACTGGACCTCCTTCCGTGTTTTGTGTCTTTACTGGGCTCGCGTAGAGCTGACTGACTGAGAGCTCAGTTTGAAAAGACATTGTTGAACTGACATCAACACTGACTGTGGCAATCTCTGTAATATGTTTACATGTTCCTGTTTTGTATCTTTATGTGTTCTGGGTTGTTTTTTTTGTCAATGGAACGTGTTGCCTGTAGCAATCAAACCTCCTCTGACAAGGCTGTAGGATAATTACCGACTCCTGATCCTGACGCTGTGCGATGAAGGGCTCTCCCGTGATGGACGACGTGTATTGAAGGAGGAAGGTTTCGGCGCACACGTGTCAAAATCGTCTCCGTCTAAGTGTGTTAACAGGTGTGTCTGTGGAATCGATCAGAGGCATTGAGACTCATGGGGAAGGAAGCACAGCTCCCGTCGTCGTGAGCTCTTGAGGATTTATGTGCAGTATATTGCCTCGGCCAGTCAGACGGTCAGGAAGCTGTTGAGTTTCATAGTGTGTTCCGTTTACCTCGGGACTCGGAGCTGGGAATGACGTCACACCCGAGTGAAATGCGTTCCATTTACAAGTCGGATTTTTCATTGTGGCATAGGCATAATTTATGGGGGGGGGCGGGACAAACACCAGAGTTTTTGTCGTTTTTCTCCATTTTGGTGCAATTTATGTGTTTTGTTTTTGGTGCTTTAGCGATTTTATGATCTCAACCCCTCCCCAATGTTGAACCCAAAGTTATGCCCTTGCATTGTGGGGTTAGCTCTAGCTAGCCAGGTTAGCCATAGTTAGCAATGCCACTTGATAACAACTTTTTGTTGTGCATGCAAACGGCGTAACATGTCCACGTGTTTCCGACTTCAACCTCGGAAAATCCGACTTCTGAGTACAAATGGAACGCACTGTCAAAACTCCTCCCGTCTTTCTGTGGCGTCAGACTTGAATAGTTTTGTCGGCTTATTGGATGTTTTTTCACATACAGTACACAATACAAACGTCTTGCCTCTTACCACCAGGGGAAATAAGATGACAGAGCAGAGAGCACTCATTTCTCACCGAAGACGTTTTAAAGCAAGCAAAGACAGAGCTGGGAGCATCTATAACGTTTTGAGCCCGAAAGACAAGTTTTGTCTGTGGATTTAAGTGAGCAACAAGTCGGATTGGACTTTGATGGCCGTTTTCTTTTTGGGTTTGGATCCGGCTCCAGGGAGATGAAATACCTGGATCTTCTATTCTCTACGGCTGACGAATCTTGTGTCTGTCGTGGATTCAGCTTCGATGAAATGTCATAGTAACATCAGTGAGTTAATGAGGTTGTGGTTTGAAAGAGATTATGATCCTTTGTGCTTAAGCGCTCAAAATCGGAGCAGATTTCAAACTGCTGGCACATAAAAATCAGGATTTAGTTAGAAAATATTATCACTGTAGCTATATGTTGGGCGATAAGTTACGAAGAGAAATGTCAGTACAAACACACCAAAGATGTGTTTTAGGTCATGTAGATACTGTGTTACCATGACGTAGTTGTTAAGTGATCTTTATCAAAAAGAAACTAAATATTGGCCGATATATCAATCAAATCAAATATCTGTTCCGTTGTCTCGAAATCCACAAAAAAAAAACCACGTTTGTTGCTCTGGAATCCTGACTACTTTAATTACAGGTTTATTAAATCCTGAAATTTGGTTCCTGCTCACTAGTTTTGTCACACAAAAAAAAAATCTCTCAGTGCAGTAGTGGAGTTGTGATCGGCGCTTTCATCTCTTCAGCGTTTCCGTTCTACGTTGTGATGAAGCACCGCTGTCGACGTGATTTTTCTGTGTGTAATTGTTTGTGTGTAATCACGCACTCGCCGGTTCATCTGCTCTCAGCTGGTCATCCTAACACGGACAGCTGCCACACACACACACACACACACACACACACACAGATCAATACTTGTGCCATCTAATGTAGCGGTGCCCGTTTCACCGTTTCCACCGACATTACAAACACGCACACACACCCTCTCCCGGGTGTAAAGATGGCGGTCCAGGCATCTGCCGGAGAGTAAAGCAAGTGTCAGGTTCCCCGGTGGAGTCGTTAATATCCGGCCCCTGAGCCTGTTGACCACACACACAAACGCCGCTCGGCCTCCCTCAGGCTCCCCGGCCCGGTCCGCTTGCTTCAGCAGCTACTTGCTTAGCGGTTTGTTTGACCTCCGGCCTGTGTTGTTTACCCATCATGCACGACGCCCACAAACCAGACCCTCCGCTACGGAAGGCGCAGAAGTCAAATTATAAGTGTAATCAGTCTGAAAGTCTGAGCTCGGTGCTCGTCGCGGCCGTTTGTGCCAATACGAAAGCTGCTTTTGTTACAGATACCAAATGGCACATTTTGATATATTATTATGAAAAATAAAAGCATTTTTCAACATTTAACAAAGATGCAAAACTTCTCAAATGTTAAATGTTGTACAAACGTAGACATCTTTTTTAATCTTTACTTTGAAACTGACAAAGATTTTTGATTTAAATCACATATCTCACCTGATAATTGGATTTCAGATTCCAGTACGTGATGTTAATGATACCACGGCCACATTTCACCCAATCAGGAGCTCAGAATTTGCAGGCAGATCTTATCGCTAATCTATTTTTTCTGTTCTTGCGTCTCGTTCTGTAGTTTTGACAGTTTTGATTAACTTCCAAACGTATCATGTGATTCCTGTTGAATCCTGTTGATCTCAAACCTTCCAACGAATTGGCTCGTTGTGTTTTCAAAAGTCAAAATTTGCTGAAACGGCAGCAGGAAACTTTGCGATTTGGAGATGTTTGAAATCTGTCGTTGAATTATTTTTCTGATTTATTAAATCTGAAATGTCTGCCTGTTTTCAAGCAGCAGTTTGATCAGTAAAACGCTTGGACCAAACCAGGATGTCAAGCATTTAAAGCGTGTGCAGATGTCCCTGCCCGCTACCAAATGTCAAATCATGACATATAGATTGAAGTGCGAGTTGGGTTTTTGTCACTAATGAGCTTCCGTACTTCTCTGAGCTTTCAGAGTAGCCGGCTCTGTCTGTCTGTGAGGCACATAGATGATTTAAACATGATGAAGCCGTATTACCACTATTACACGCACACACACACACACACACACACACACACACACACACACACACACGTTCTGAACCACCATTGAGATTCAGTGATGTTTTAATGTGCTCGTAAAGCTCGTATCTGTCTGAGGATGGACTGGAGTCGTGCAGACAAGGGCAGTATTTCCAAGCCGTGTGTTTGTCTTTAAAGAGTGATGAAGAGGATGAGGAAGATGATTCAGCTGTGCACCGTGAAAGCTTGAGGAAGACGTTAAGAGAGAGAGAAAAAACATTGCTATAGTAAAACCAGTGCAATATCTTTTTATTTTTTATCGTGGTAAAAGCATGTTGTTGTCAATCTTACCTTACAACAATAATAAAGTTTTTTTTATGTACGCTTTTGTTTCTGCAGCGTCTTGATTGTGTTTTATGATGTTTTATTTTCTTGCACTCACCTTTTATGTGGCGCATCATTAAACAAACAAATGACTTTTTGCAACAACGTCTTAGTCGGAAACCTCCCCGAGGGGCCCCCATGTCATTCCCTAGAAGCATGATAACCAAACTTTTGAATTCATGTAACGTTTATTTAACGTCAAATTAACGTTAAATGATATATAATATATACATATACTCTCTATTATGTCTATGGTCTAGGCACTCTCTGTTGCCTTGCAAGCTGGAAAAACCAAACTCTAGTCAGGCCAATCACATTGTGTATAGAGTCGGTGGGCGGGCTTATGGCTGCTGCTGGCGAACAGCGGTCTTTAGAATCGGCTTTGGCCGCGACTGGAAGACTTGGAGTTCAGCTTTTCTTTGAGAAATGGCCTAGACGACCCTGGCTGCAAATTAAATTTGCTGCCGCTAGGGCGCGTCTAGAGAAATTATCCTTCTGGGAGTGAAAAAGGAAAGAGATAAAAGGAGGATGATGAGAAAAGAAAGCAAGACAGTGGTAAGTAGAGCAGATAATGAAGATTATGTTGTTTTACAGTAACTGTCTGATTGCTGTCATTTAGCCTTAACTGGTCTATGGGGGAGACACTTGAATAATTTTGGCCAGCTAGCATTAACGTTAGACGCACAGCGTTTATTCTTCTCTAGTTTTTGTTAACTAGTGAACCTAGCAAGCAGTCCGCAGCTACGCTTGCTAGGTCCCCAGGGGACTGCAAAGTTGCGCTTATTGAGCTTGTTCGCTCCAAGGAGCTGTCCACGTAAAACGGCTCAGGCCTCGCTTTCCACTGACCTGTCAGTCAGTTAACCCCAAGGGGGTAAGCTTCTCCTCGGACCGTGTAGCTCCTATGGAGCCATTTTGTTGCTATCAAGCCATCCCCCCCCGTTAGCATCCCATTGACTGCCATTAATTTTTGCGCCACTTTGACAGCGAATAACTTTGCATCTGAAGTGTTTAAAGACTCTATTTTTTCGTTGTTTATTTCTAAAGAAACACGACAATGTATAAAAGGCTCCATTACCTTGTACCTCACGTTATGGCTCCGTAGCAGACGTTTTTGTAAAAATATGCTAACGATTGGGTCATAACCACGAGACTTCCTGTCTCATAGTAGAGGAGTTACCGTATAGTACAGGAGAAGCTCTCAGGCAGTTTGGACTTCCATTAGCTGTTTAAGTTTAATTACTAATGTTAACTATCATTTTAGTGATCAATAATGAGCCTGTGTCTATGTTATCTCCTTACATATACCTACGCTCTCCGTCTCTGCTAGATTGGGAATGATTGAGATTTCTCTTGGCACAGCTACCAGAAGACTTCCAACTTTCAGACAGGTTGCTCACGTCACATCTACGTCTTCAAGCTCAGTTGGAGGCTGCTCAGTAACGCTCAGCCATCACCGGGAAAGAGCTTCTAATGTCCTTCACTGGTCTCCGTCCAGAGACACGGGATCTGGTGGTCCATTATATACAGTCTATGGTTAACCCTGGTGTTGTCTTCACCGTCGTCCATGAACTTGTCATTCCGGGTCAAAATTGAAAAAAAAAATTGGGAACTTTTTTTGATGCTTTTTAAAACGTTTTTGTCCCTCCTTTTAATGTTTTTTTTTAATTCATGGTCGATAAACCTAATAAAATGACATTATACCTAATATTTGAGTTTGAAAAAAAGCAGATATTATGAATTATTTTGACTAATAGGATAGTTAAGATCAGAGGATGTTGAGTGAATCACAGGCTGGTTTATGTCAAAGTTTGGTCAAGATGCTGTTTTGAAACCATTTAAAAAAAAAAATTCAAATGCTATGAAATTAAATAAAACAACCAAAATTCAATGGAAGTAATCATTAATCTTACGTGCGAAGAACATGGATGTATATGTTATATGGGTTCCATACAACATACATGCATGCATCCATGTTATTTGGGGGCAATGTGGTTGTTAAGAAACCCATATTTTTGATATAAAAAACGGGTCAAATTTGACCCCTTTTCAAAGTTTTCTATATCATAAATTTGGGTTTCTTTTAATCAAATTGCCCCCAAAATAACATGGATGGTTCCATAAGATGCTCTTCACAAAGATTTCCATAGAATTTTGGGTGGTGTTCAATCTTATAGCATTATCCTGACTAAACTTTGACAGATCTGTGATCACCTTCATTCCTCTGATGTTAACCATTAGTCAAAATCATTTATAATTTAGAAATTGTCATATAAATGAGGTTTAGTGACCATGAATTCCAAAAATAAGTGTTAAACTAGTGCAAATAAATAGGTCTAGTGGTGAATATACTGGTGTTAATGGAAATAAATGCCAAAAACGTTGAAATAAGCAACAAAAACGTAAAAAAATTTAAAAAAGCAAGCGTAACGTGGGGAAAAAGCAACAAAAACGTAAAAAAAGAGTGTTCATGTTGACCCAGGAGGACACAACACAACACAACACAAGGGTCAAGACAACATGCCCGGAGGTTAGAGTTTCTTTAACCAGACAACAGGCCTAAATCAGAGGGGGGCTGATGACGACTCTTGGTGTGAGACTGTTACTGATGCTGCCATGTGGGGAAATATATCCAGTGACAAAGTTAAAAACGATTCTCATTGAAAGAGGGGCCTCAGAGGAGCTAAATACCCCGCATCAGCAAGAGACTGTGGAATATAGTGGAGTTTGCTCGTTTAATGATGACATGTGCAGCCGATTGCCTAATAGACAAGTTATATTAATTATCAACCTTGATCAATCATAGGTAGGATATTTGTTTTCACACTTTTTCAAAATGGTAATCCACCACGTTTAATGTATATATACAAACCAATACATTCAAAATAAAAGCTCCAAAATGTCTTGATGGTCGCACTGCACGATATTTCATTAAATGGGCATACTCGGACAAAGTTTGTTTGTATATTATGAAAGAAATATCAATACAAGAGCGCTGTAATTCCATATAAGACTACAAAACACTTTGGAAATGATGCCAAACAGGGCAGAAAATACTGGACGTTTGAGCAAATTTCCAGAAGTTTCCAAAATAGTAGATCACGCCTGACTGGTCGCACCACATAATATTTTGACACTTTCAGTTACAAAAAAATGAGAAATGCCATATGATTTTTGAAAAATGAATGTGGTTACATAAAGGGGAGAGACACTAAATATAAATGTTTATTTTTTATAAATCTAGACCATTTTTAACTGGAGAAAATGCAGTCGGACAGTAAATGTAGGCATCATGTCATTGACCCGTACCCTATAAGATTGTGTGTTTCCCTGTGATGCGCTGTGAACAGGGTTTGAATTATGATTTCATCTTTGTGGGGGTCTCTTTAAAAAAAAAAAAAGTAGTCTATGAGCAGCACATTTTGAGCATTAAACATTTCATTTCCTGCATTCAGGTGAATTTTTATGCACCTATTTACCTTTTTCTGAATCAGTGTATGCTGGAAATATCTTTCTGTAATGGGAAACATAATTACAATCCAAATATAAAAACATAATGGAATATATTACAATAAGGCTCTCAGGCTTTCTGTATTGCTTTCATCTATTTATTCTCCTGTAGATCGACTGTCCTAATCATATCTGAGTCAGCACACATGTAGCCTCTAGAGGCATCATTTACTCCTCCCTCCTCTTTTGCGTCTTTTGTTGGGGAAGTAACCTCCTTAAATGTGCATATGACAATTATTCACCTCAATAATACATGAATTCATTTTAATGAATTAATAAACCCCTGGACTGTAATTTTTCACGTGTTTGAGCAAGATTTCTGCTCATGTTCAAAACTTTGTGCACATTCAAAATATATCTGTGCTCTCTGAGATTTGGAGGAGTCGTGATATTTTGAGAAAAATAAAGTTATAATAGGTTACATTACAAGAATAAAGTCACTATATTTCAGAAAATAATCTATACCTGCACTGCTGTGCATTACGTGATTGCTCTGCTGATACGGTAGATCTCAGACCTTCTGACAGACACAGAGCCCCGTTTGGGTCTGTGGTCTCTGAATGAGACAACGTTTAGGGGGGGGCATTCCAATTTTGTGTCCAGGGCCCGTGGTCATGATAATCCGTCCCTGAGACAGACCTATCTCCACAGCGCTGTGTCAGCTCTGTCTGCCTATGTGAGACTAATGTTTCATTGAACTCTTTCAAGGTACACACAGCAGCTTAAATAAAGATAATAGGCAATAAAAAATGATTTGTCGGTGCGCCAAAATGATTCATTTACATGTTTACAAGAACAATGTCTCTTCCATGGGTAGTCCCAGTGGGAAATATCTCTAGTGTTTCCTCTGGATTGAAGGCAGGAATTCCAAGACGTGGACAAATAAAAGCTGAATAGATAGATACCATTAGAGGTAAGAGAGAAAATACGTTCATAAATAACTTGGGACTCAAACTGTAACGACTCAAGGTTTCTCTGTTTTCAGCGTATTACACCTTTTTGTTCTCAGGAGGGAACAGGAGCATTTCCCTCTCAAGCTGCTCTCTTCTCATAAGCTGTTCTTTCATCTCATAAATGTGAAGTTAAAACGCTCTCTCTCTCCCTCCCCTGGTTCATGCCACACGTTGGATTCCCGGTCATTAGTTCTCATCACGTCCTGGTGTCCATCCGGAGAGTGTGAGCGGGAAAGTGGCAGTAAATTATCTGTAAACTGATTTCCCCTGCCGTTCTGCGTGTTATCAGTAAAGTGGCTTCATCCCGTCAGTTAAGCTGTGGTTTTTGCAGCCGTAATGGGGCTTCAAATGGGCCGACGGGCTGCTGGATGTGCGTCCGCTGTCTGTGTCTCTGCGGGAGATCTCGGGCGTCGAAATGGTCTTGAGAGACTGCTTCAGTGCAGGCTCGCGGTGCATTTACTGGGGCGGGGGGGCGTAATGGCTAATCTGTGCAGGGCCGCCGGGCTTTCGAGGCAGAAATGGTGGTAAAATGGAGCTCCATTAGCTCTTCTCGCCTGTTGTGCCTCGCTCTCCCGCCGATGGACTGCTGAGGTCAGGGGTCGCACCGCCTGATTTAAACACCACCTACCGCTGCATTCTGGGATAATTGGGTCCCTTCCCCCCCCCCCCTTCTGCCTCAGCCTACTTCCCCGTCTCGATTCTCTCCATCCATCCAGGCGTCCGCAGGGAGCTGTCAAAGTGAAGGGCCCCTCTAAGTCTTTACTGGCGGTCTTGGGGGGGGGCGGTACATGTGGTGGTGGTGGTGGTGAGGAGCTCTGACAGCAGGCGAACAGCCGTCCTACACACACACACACACACACACACACACACACGAAAAAACATGGAGTAGCAGTGACAGGCAGGCAGCGCAGGGTGATGAATTGCCAGCTTCGCCTCGCTCTGACACGGCTCCATATGACCGGGCAAATTCATTCCAGGCTGCCAGAGAGGGAGGGAGGGAGGGGGAGGAAGCATCAAGAAAGGGAGAAGGGTGGACAGGGGAATGGAAAGGGAGGAAACAAGACCCAAATATATGGACTTGACCGGTGTTTGGGCCTCATGCCATCAGTTAAACAAGTCAACTGAAGCCATAAGGATGCAGAAGTGCCTTTACATTTTCCAATGAGTGTGTGTGTGTGTGTGTGTGTGTGTGGGGGGGGGGCAAGCAGATCGAAATTTGCAAAGAAACCTAGCACACTGTCTAACTTGCAAAAATAATGTAATAGTTTTGGCAAGAATATGATCAAAATGTTGGCTACTATTAAATGTATTATTTTTTGCAAGTTAGACAATGTGCGGGAGTTTCTTTGATTAATCCATTAAATTGGATATCATCTTTGAACATAAAGTGTGTGTGTGTGGGGGGCATGCGTGCGTGAGCCCATGCTCCTCTGTGTGTTTACTGTTTTCCGTTCACTCTGGCCTATTAATCTTCTTTAAAACCCTGCTGTGAAAAGTTGGAAAAAAAAACATCATGGAGCCAAAAACTTCTCCAGAAGTCGACATTTTGAAGCTGCAAGCTTTTCGGCAAACAGAAACTGTATGTTGCAGTTGACGCTAAAGTGCTTACGGTCCATATTCTACTCATTTGAAAGATCTAAGACCACTAGAAGTCAGTATTTATCTATTTATTTAAATAGTATTTAATAATTGGAGAGCATGGTTTGAGTTAGCCTGGTCCTACCAGCCTCTGGTCCATTTCATTTGTCCAGAGAGTCTGGCCTCTCTCCATTGACAAGTGTTAACTTCCTTGAAGGTGGGTACTCTGTTGAAGTTTAAAACTATTGGATCTGCCCAGAGTCACTCTGGATCTGCCATAACCAATCGCTAACATTTGGTCGTGACATCGGCTTAGCATCGCTAGCGTTAGCCTTAGCCAACTCCTTCACCACTAACGGAGCGAGCTGGAAGTCAAACTTTTCCCGAACAGAGTGGGGAGGAGGGCCACGACATCATGGCCTCACACAACTCAGCAAAGATTGTTCTTGCTCTGGCTTTAACTTCTGGATATTCGGCAGCGTTGCCACAACGGACCGAATGGCTTCGCTCACATCTTTCTAGGGCACGACCTCAACGTCATCGTTATCAGCCACTCCCTCTGTTCGCTGATTGGACCGCCAAATGTTTGGCCGGAGAAAACCCAAGAATATACCGCAAACCCAGATGGAGTACTGAAGGGAAATGAAATTGAGCGGAAGTATGTAGGAGGGCGGAGCCAGGCTAGTTTTGAGTTCTGTCTGAAACTATAAGTAATTGCTGAGGTTTTTATAAACTTTTGCCTAAACATAACCAAACTGTAACCATTTCACAACTTAAAAGACCTGTTTGGAATCCTTTATGTTCCTCATCTTACCAAACGCTCCTTTGTAGGGTTGGGTACGGAGACCCGGTGCTAATACGGCACCAGTGCCTTAACAACCATTAACTACCGGACCGAATAGCAACGCGGATTTCGGTGCCACTTAAATGACTGCGCTTCTCTCTGATGCTCTGAAACAGACGTTAGAGGCAACTGAAATATTGCCGCATGTCACGCTAGTTAACATTACACTTGGCAGCAGGTAACGTTAGCTTACCATTAGCTAGTACCTGGATTAAACACAGTTAAAATGCTGACAGCTAAACGGTGTAAAAGTTTGTCTGTATTTCACTGGAGAGGATTCCAAAACCAGGACGTTCAACAGTCTGCTGCTGCCGTTGTCTGAAAAACAACACAGACGGTGCGTTCACTTGAAACCCGCCTCGCCAGCCTCGTGCTGCATTCAAAGTTATTGTAAAAAAGTTATTTCCCATCCAGTGGTTGTTTTTGTCATTTAACAGGATTTTTACTGGTGAAATAAGTTATTGTTATTACATTTTTATTAAATGTAATAACAATAACTATATATATATTTATATATATATTTCTTTTTTTTTCTTCTTTTTTTTTGCCTGAACCAATACTTAAATCTTTTTAAAAGTATTGGTTCAGGCACCGTTTAGGCACCGGCACCGTTTTAAAAGTATCGTTTTAGCACCGGTATCGGAAAAACTCTAAACGATACCCAACCCTACTCCTGTGGGTCGTATTAGAGGGTTAGGAACAAACGACTCATATCGTCATAATCTGCCACGTAGAAAAAGTTATTGCGAGCTGCAGTTTGTTACGTAGAAAAGGGGAATGTTGGACTCAAATGCAAAGACAGCAGACACACGAGTAAGCTCGAGGATTTACTTTAATGAAAATCCAAACAAACAAAAGGAGTCCTGGATAAAGCAGGCAAGAAAGGGTAGACTACGAACTACCCACAGGCAAAATACAAAAGCAGGAACAGGCAGAATCCCAAAAAACAGGAACAGGTTAAACACAGAAACTGTGGCAAGCAATCCACTGACAGAGGCAAACGAGATACATGGAACAGCAACAATGATCTGACACAAACGATAACACAGAGATTAAATGCACAAGTAAACAAGGGTAACAAGGGACAGGTGAAAGACATCAGACAATCACAAAGGCGGGAAAACCAAAAGACATGAAGTAAAACAAGACAACACAAAAGAGAACAGAGAGACTACAAAATAAAACAGGAAATGGAAAACCCACAGAAAACATGAAACCAACTAAAACACAGAAACTTGACGTAGGGACGAGACGTGACACAGTTTTTCAAGTGCTTACTAATTATCTATTGTTTTAGTTGAATTAAAATCACAAATGGCTGGAAATGTGCTGTAGTTGATACGTATTTATCTCAGAATATGGGGGTGTAAAACTGAGGAGCAGGTAATACATTTCGAGGAAGACCAATGAAGGAATCCGTCAACGAGACTCTTTACGACTCTGGTTCACTTACTTCCCAGGACTTTTTCCTTATAGACTGATAGATTTGCTCTGTTTCTCGCTGTTATTTTCCTCCACACATGACTCGAGATTAGAGTGGGTTCTAACAGAGCCTATACGGGAAAAGTCCTAGGAAGTAAGTGAATGAAAAGGAGTCCATAGAAAGGGGTGAAAGGTTGGAAGTGTGATAATGAAGTGATAGAAAATGTAAGATTACGTCAACAATAACTGTCTCTGTCCTGGAATGCCGTTTCATCACTTTTCAAAGCTTCAACAAAGACAAAACTTTGACGTCCTTTCTTTCTTTCCAAACAGATTTATCGATTTGAACAGCAACGGCCGCTCTGTGTCCACAACAATCCGTCTCTGTTCCTCTGCACAATGGCAGCTATTTCATGTGCTATTAGTCTCCTAGGCGTCATCATCTCGGGTGCGGCTCGGGACGTTACGGTAGCCATACATCAGCCACAACAGGCCTCATTAAGTACCTGGCACCTGCTACCTACAGAGACCAATTAGAGCGCTGGGAGTAATGGGATGTAATGTCTCTCTGCCATGCACCGGCCAATCAGGAGCCAGCTTTAATCACTTCAGTCCTCTCATTAGCGATGATGAGGATGAGGAGGTTGAGGTGAAAACAGAAGTAACTTTGTTCTGTGTTCTCCCCTGTGACTGATAATGAACGGGCAAGTAGGAGACATATGGGAGGTTTGGTTTTATAATGTAACTAAATAGAGAATAACGTGGATACAGCAGCTGTCACATTATCTAATTTTTTTTTAAGGAGGGATTGTTTATTAAATGTCCACAAATCCAACACATTCTCACTCCCGACGTCCCAACTCAGATATCCAACTTCAGGGTTCGTTCCCGACTTTGAACTCGGAAATTCTGACTGCCGAGTACATGGAACACACTAGACAACATAACAATTATTTTCAGGAAAACATGAATGTATGCATTGTGCCGAAGATTTGAACTATTTTAAGCATACTTACTATACAGGCCCTATTTTAACGATCTAAGCGCACAGAGTGAAGCGTCTGGTGCAGGTGTGTTTAGGGCGTGTCCAAATCCACTTTGGAAAAAAAGGGTCGGTGCGCCGGGTGCATGGTTCAAAAGGGTTGTACTTGGTGTCTTCATTAATTCATAGGTGTGTTTCGGGCGTAACATGCAATCAACCAATCAGAGATCATCTCCCATTCCCTTTAAAAAGCCAGGCGCGTTTGGACCTTGGAGCATTGCTATTATGATGGCGGATTTGCACCGTAATATTTTTTATTTGTAATCGTTTGCATGTTTGTGTGCTGCTGCACGTCCCGTGTGTGTAACAAGCATAGTGTGTCATGCTGTGCATAAGCTTAGGCGCATTTTACTAATTTGCTGTTAAAATAACAATGAAATGCTGCGTTATTGACTTTAGACCAGGTTTTTGTTGGTCAATGGAGCAATCACTTCCTGCTGCTTCAAGATAGCAAGATAGTAAGCCCAGAATGCACCTGAACAAGACCAGCACGCCCATGGGCGCACAGATGAGCACAGGTGCATTTGCTATTTAAACGATCACGAGTGCTGGACGGAAATTGACAACTGCGTCGGTCTTAAACTAGCAAAGACACTTTGTCAGGCTTTGCACTGCGCTGCGCCGGGTGCAAGATAGGGCCCCTACGTGTCAAATGCTCATCATGTGCTGGCCTGAAAGGCAGCTACCAAAAGTTAAAAAAGCCATCTTCTCTCACAAGGAACTGTCATATTGAAATGTTAAACTATTTAAGCTATTTTGTATATTTGTGTCTGTATTTATTGTTTATTTCATATTAATGTGCAATATATTTGTTTGTTTGTATATGAAAGCAAGGCAAATTCCACGTAAGTGTAACTTACTTTGGCAATAACGCTTGGTTAGGACCCTGTGGGTATTCCTTTAGCGTCATTTTACAATGTGCAGGTTAAAACCACTTAATTAGGGTGTTACGACCAGCTCAGAGGCCACAACAAAATACGGAGATGCACAGTCAACTTAACAATAATAAAGTAACATTTATTAAATAAGAATGCAAACAGGGCGGCGATGAGGTGTGGTTGTCAGTATCAGTGATGTATGAGAGTGTATGGATGCAATGAAGAATGTAAGGTGCATGTTGTCAGTAGCTAACAACGGAAATAACTAAACAGAATGAACTCACGATGGTGCTCGGTCAAAGGAATGCTGAACCCTGGTCTTGGGGCAGGCGGGGGTTAAATAGGTTGAGGTCAGTCATCTCGTTATCACCTCAGCCACAAACCTGCAAGTTTACAAGACAGACCACAGTATGCATGCACAACAACAAGCTCAGGGCCGTCACAGGGTTAGGAAGATGTGTGTTTGAATGATACACGGGACACCAACCCCTGGTCCCTGGGTGAGAGTCCTGTGTTGTTTGACCCATCCTCTACCCCCAACCTGCTTCCTTACCTGTATTTTTGGTCTTTAAAGGGTAACTACTGTTTTCTTTTCTATTTTCCTATGTTTTTGTGTGAACAACAATCTTTGACATTGGTCCAGTATTAAGTGAGATCGCTGCAGTCGGCAGCGGAGAAACAAGCTACTATGTAAGTTAATAGGGTGATTATCCAGCTTGTTGTTACCTTCACAAAAATGCATGTTTTGCCGCCGACAGGCTCAGATTAATATTCTTAGTGTCTGACAATATTATGGAAAGGATTATAAAGGAGGTTGACCTTTCTGTGACAGAGTAAGATCCCTTTTTTTAAACCTAAAAACATCTGCTGAAATTGCATTTGCTTAACCCACCAGACTCCATGTAAATAAAGCGTAGCAATTTAATCGTAAAATACACTTCATTCAAGTCGACAGAAACAAAATAAAAGCTATGAAAAGCTGTTTAGGGCCATTTTTCCACTTGTCCAACTATCACAACTTTAGTTCTGGTTGAAATAAACACAGAATTTACCTATTTACATGTGAAAATATGTTGGCTCTATGCACGCTAAAAGTATTCTTTTTTTTAAATGGAGTCTGGTGGGTTTAGCGCTAGCGACCTCAGAGCTGTTTCTGGTTAAACAGAAAGGTCTCAAAGAGGTTTTAAAAAGGTCAATCTCTGTAGGGATCCTTTCCATAATGTTGCCAGACACTTAGAATATTAATCTGACCCTTTTAGTGACAAAAACAGCACTTTTAGTGGATGCTAACTGACGCTGAACATTTGCCCCATAGGGTTACATTGCAGCGTGGCCTGTGGCTGCCAGTTACAGCGTTTACTCTTGATACTGGACCAATTTCAAAGATTGTTGTTCATATCAGTCATTTACACACAAAAACATAGGAAAATAGGGTCCAGGTTGAAAAAAACAGTAGTTGCCCTGTAATGACAGCTACTTTGTCACTCTTCATACTACGTCATCTTACAGCGCCACAGTTGAGCAGCTGCTTTGATCAGTGAAAAAAAATGGCAACAGTAAGGGAAGTGATTAGCATACAAGAGAGAATTTTAAATGTTTTCTCATTCGCTTAAAGTTTTTGTGGTGCAGCCTCTAGTGGCCATTACGAAAACTGCAGCACATAACTACCAAAACCAATTTTACCTTTCTGTAAATGTACAGGTTAAAAAAATGAGATTAACATGTTAATCAGTGAGCTTTAGAGCTCTCGGTAGGTGTAATTTCTAACTTTGGACAGAACCAGACTAGCTGTTTCCTTCGCTTACAGTCTTTAAGCTAAGCTAGGCTAACCACGTCTAAACAGACGTGACTAGACAGAAAAAAAATTTAAAAAAGTGCATTTCCGAAATGCTTTAACAGGGGTTTTATTGTTGGAAGAAAGAGATGCAGTAGAAATTCTGTTCTCATGTTGTCCAATTTGTACAAATCATTTTATTGTTTTCAACCCATCATCCTGCAGGTTGAGACGATGTGAGAAGAAGATGTGGCCTCTTTGAAAACATCCAATTCAGAGCATGTTATATCTGAAAAACGCTGTTATTGTTCAACTGATTTGACCTCTTTTCTAGGAGCTGTTTGTTATTTCACCCCCCCCTGCAGACTTAACAAAGGACATAATTAAGGATTTTACCTGGATTGCCCTCATCAGAAAAGTGTCCCACAGAGCCCAGGCGTGTGTGTGTGTGTTAAAGGTGAGACCACAGCCCCACAATCAGTACTCGACAAAGACCTTCCTCTTGGCTTTGTGAACAAAGACACTTCTGTTCAACAAAGGGCAGACAGGAAGGGGTTAAAAGCTCAAGATGTGTGTGTGTGTGTGTGTGTGTGTGTGTGTGTGTGTGTGTGTGTGTGAGAGAGAGAGAGAGAGAGAGTGAGAGAGAGAGAGAGAGAGAGAGAAGTGTGTGGGCACCCTGGGTCTCCATCAGTGTCTGCCTGATTGATTGGGACGTCAGCCAAGATAAAAGATCCCGTCCTCACAGCGCGGCCATGCAACGCCCAGGGGAGAGAGAGACACACACACACACACACACACACACACACACACACACACACACACACACACACACGCTGACACACACAGAGGCATGCACTTGGATACCTGTACTGAATACAGATCTGCCTCCCGCTCTCCTGGCTGTGTTTACCTTCCTGGGGCCGGTGCTGTTGGTGCATGACTAAATATTCAAGACACAGATATTCATGTACATTCCTTCCATCAGAATTAACAAAAAACATTTTGACATCATGAGGCATTTTATAAATAATCAATCACTTATTTCATGTAAACACACCAGATTACATGTTAAATTCACATATGGTATGGACATTTTGCATGTGGAATTGTAAGATATCAAGTGAAAAAAAATCTACATTTGAAGCACTAGTCATGTGTAATAAATTAAAAACATGCACATGTGGTTTATCATATGTAATACAACATTTAACAAGGGATTAATGTATATATGGGCACCTGTGGTTTTCGGACATTTCATACATGAAGCATCCTATTTCACATGTGAGAATATAAATGACCAAACTATCATCAGCTAATGTCTCTGATAACCAAGCTTTAAAAAAAAAAACTGGAACTGCTTTAAATAATTAGGACACAAAAAGGTCACTGTATAAGAAATTGGATCCAATATCTCTTATGCTTTTTCACTTCTTTTACAAAGGCGTATTAGGGCAAAAAAACTCATCACATCACAGATACTGTCAAGACACGATGTGAGTCCCCTACACGATATGAGTCTCCTACACAATATGAGTCCCCTACACGATATGAGTCCTCTACACGATATGAGTCCTCTACACGATATGAGTCCCCTACACGATATGAGTCCCCTACACGATATGAGTCTCCTACACAATATGAGTCTCCTACACGATATGAGTCTCCTACACAATATGAGTCCCCTACACGATATGAGTCCCCTACACGATATGAGTCCTCTACACGATATGAGTCCTCTACACGATATGAGTCCCCTACACGATATGAGTCCCCTACACGATATGAGTCTCCTACACGATGCGCGATAAAGTCCACTGGTCTACAAAATTGACTGTAACTAGCTTAGGTAATTCTGGACCGATTTTCATATAATTTGGTTTGCTATGAACGTAGAAAAATTGGACCTGATACTGGTTACTTGTTGGACTATAAACATCTATAAAAACTCTTTCTATGTGCAATAGTTGTGTTTGACAAAACGTGACGACCATAGACTGTACTGTATATAAAAGAGGTGACAGCCCGCTAATTTTGGTCAAAAAGCGGCACGCATTAGCTAGTTACGTTACCTTTCAAGATGAAATTATCGGCTAAAGGAGTAATCCTCCATCTCTGACATCGCGTATGGTTTGTCCAAGTGGTGCAGCCGTAGCTAGCTGTCAAAGATGGCGACCGTTGTGCACATGCGCTACTCACATTGTGTCTTGACAGACGCCGCTGCTAGGCGAATATGTATTTCCTAGGATGGTGAAGGAATGTCTCGCCCCACTTGGCTAGTATTCGTTGCCTTTGTTGGTTGGATTTGTTAGCTTTAGGCATGATCACTGAGATTGGTTAGGGTTAGGGTAAGAAGACTAGGGTATACCAATCCTAGGAAACACAAATTCAGCACTGGTAAACAGGGAATGATGTAACCATAGGCGGAAATCACGGGGAGGTCGGATAAAGTGATTCTAATCTCTAATACAGATGATGCTAAGTCATTAATAAATTAGTCATGACAAAAAATCATGTATTTTTTCCATGAGTCTCCTATGTTAGCAGTTATAACGTTACTTAGCATGTTTGGTAGCTTGATGGACAGTTAGCTAGCTAGCTTACTAATTACACCCACTGTGTTTACACACTGGTTATAGAAAATGAGCCCGAACACATTCATCTGGTGAGAGCGTTGTTCTTTTCTACGCTGTGACAAGAGTGAAGAGTGTGTGAATGAAACATTAAACTGTTACATTTTACTAATTTAGTGGTTGGCTGGCTGGCTAGTTAGCTAGCTTGCTTGCTAGGAGGCTCAGTTCTCAGTTCAGCATCATCTGTATTAGAGAAAAGAATCACTTTATCTGATGATTAAAGGACAATTCCGGCGCAAAATGAACCTTGGGTTAATAACACATGGGTACCGAGTCGACCGTTCTCTGGGATATGTTTTCATTAGAGATGCACCGATAGACCGGCCGGTGACCAGAATTGGCCGGTTTTCACGTGCTCGGCCATGACCGGCGACCGGCAGGTCAGTCTGACATATGCCAATTTCATAGGGCGTGGAGGGATGACACCAAAAACCAAAATCACATTTTTTTTGTTGGATATTGGATGTGAAAAGAAGGAAATCATTCTAACATTGCACTTTAGATGTGTGTGAATTTCCCACACACATCCCGCTAGTAGTCAGGGCATGGATGAAGTAAAAAGAAATCTCTATTTCTACGCCACTAACATTGCTCAAAGTAGCACCATACTTCCACGGTAGCATAATGAGAGTCCCTACATGTAAACAGAAGCATTGAGAACTTTGTAAGTGTACAGACAGTTTATTAAAAAGATAGTTTATAAAGACAGTAACGTTCGCATATACAGGCAGGTGCCATCTTGGGAAAACAGTCCTGACCAGTCGAACCACAAAGGCCGTGCTTGAGCTATGTTACTGGTTGCACAGCATTCGTGGTTCGACTGGTCATGACTTTTCCCAAGATGGCGCCTGCCTGTCCTTTAAAGTGAATAAAATCGCTCTGCCAGCCTACTTTCTTGAGTTCCACAACTACACATATCCTCTACAAGTACAACTGTGGCTGTATTATTTGTGTCCCCTTCAAAAATTGCTCTTAAGAAATTTGAGTTTTTCTGTCCAGTGCGTTCTTAATGCACAAAGACTATCACCTTTGTAAATCAGTATGATGTTTTCTTCTGAATCGGCCCAATTCACGTCAATGTCTCTTCAAAGTCCGGATGCTTTTCATAATATTGTGATTCTGGGCTAAAAACATGAGTATCCCTTATTTATGAATCTGATTGCAAAGTATAATTTCATCATCCACTGCAGCATCCAGTTTTCTCGTAAATATGTGACTTTAATCTCAATGAATCTTCTCTTTTTTTAACCTAAAATGGCCCTAATATGCCGTCATAACTTCAACGTCAATGTCAACTTGTTTGTTTATGACTGCAATGACAAATTAATGTTTCATTTTTAGATATATCTGTCAGTAGATCCCCAGGTCAGTCAGTGTGCATAACATGCTCATCCTTACAGCATGTCCTGATTATTTTTATACCCGTTTTGGAATAAAAACATAATTAGTGTTTGGACATAAGGGCCCCAGGTCTGGCTCATCCAAATGTGATCCATATCTGATTGATCTTCTCACTCACTCATCTTTTAAAAAGAGCCATATTGGATTCCCATGTTTTTTACCCTGCAGGAGTACAAGCACATCAATAAACCGTAGAAGCGAGTGAAACGTGACTTGTGTCACTTTTAGGAGGCAGTGTAAACACAGCCTCTGATCAGTTCAGTGTGTGACCTACAGGGGCTGCTGCTGCTGCAGCACATTTCCTTTTGTTTTGTCTCTCATTTTTCTCCTCATTCATTTTTTGTAAAAGTCCAGACATCTCATTCTGCTTTTCAGAAGCCACTCTATCATTCTCTCTATATCGCTCCATGTTCTTTCGGAGCAGTAGACTCGCACCAGACCCCGACCCTCGTGTCTCCTTCTCTCTCTCTCTCTCTCTCTCTCTCTTCCTCCTCTCCCCTCCCGGCTTTTCTGACTTCTGTTCATTCCTCCATTCATTTTTAACCCCCCTCCCTCCCTCCCTCCCTCGCTCTGCTCTGATCATGCAGTGGAGAAGCTGTTTGATGTGTCTGACATCTCTATCAGAGAGCAGCAAGCAGTTCGTCTGCAGGGAGAAACAGCCTGAAAAACACACACACACACACACACACACACACACACACACACACACACACACACATATACATACATATATATATATATATATATATATATATATATATATATATATATATACGAGGAACTTTCACACATATTTAAGTGCCTACATAACATAAGAATATCCCAGAATTCACAGAGCCTACGGAGTCCAGAAGCCAGCTCCTGATGGGTACAAAGATATCATCCTGTGTTAACTCACAGTAAAGTGTTAAAAAGGTGTATTGTTTTTGTGGAGAATGAAATGCTTTATATACACAGAAACAGAAATTTATGTTACGTTACTCATGTATGTAATATTTCAAGTTTCAAGTACTTTAGTAGAGTAGTAGAGCGCCAAATTTCTGCATTAGGAGGCAGGACTTCCACCCAGGAGACCAAGATTTGAGTCCCGCTTAAAAATTAAAGTAACGCAGAGTTTTAGAGCAAACAAAGCTATGTCACGTTCAGCGTCACATGCGTAACCTGAAGTTAAGTAACGTCCCCAAACCACAATCTTTTTCTAGGCCTAACCTAAAGTATTTTTTGTGCCTAAACATTACCAAACTGAAAAAAATATTAATGAAGTGTTTGAAATCGAAAAAGTTCTCTGGTATATATATATATATATATATATATATATATATATATATATATATATATATATATATATGAGGACAGAAAACGCTCCTGTGGGTTGTTTTAGAGGGTAAGAATAAAGAACCTATATCATTGTATGATTTAGAGGACTTGTTGGAAAGTGTGCTCCATTATCCCAATGTGTTTGATTAATTGTGTATCACCCTCTCTATGACAGCAGGCTTTTCACATCACCTTTAAGAGTGGCCATTTGGAAGGGGTACAAACACTTTGGGCTTTTTAGGTGAGGACTGACGACACTTTGTGTTCATTCATTCAACACTTAAGCGTACCTATAAAAAAAACAGCCCTTTGTCAGGATCGGTTTCCTCTAAAAGATATGTTGAAGCGCACACACACACACACACACACACACACACACACACACACACACACACACACACACACTCACTCACTCACTCACTCACTCACACCTAGCATGCACTCAGTCATGTAAACCCTCACAAAGCTACACACACACTCCAGAAGTTACAAAGGATGGCAATACAGCTTATTTTAGGGCTTATATCATTTCACTTTATCCATGCTCCATATAAGGGTGATTTTTCACAGAAGTATCTTACATGTTTACACATTTTAAAAGTGATGGATCACACTGGGAACTAGCCTGATGTTACTCCGAGGGCCAGGTCTAATGCGGACTGATTTTGTGAGATTTTTGTGCTTGGCTAACAGTTTTGTCGTTTATGGACTTCCGTACATTTTACAGTTTACCCCCACAAACATGTTACTGCTATGATTTACAAGCACTTTACCACTACTACAGTGTGTGTGTGTGTGTGTGTGTGTGTGTGTGTGTGTGTGTGTGTGTTGTTTTTGTGCTTCAAACACTTAATTTCCTGCATTCATTCTGATGAATTTCTATATGCAACAATTTGTGCCTTTTCGGCATCAATTTTATGGTGCAAATGTGTTTATGTAAAAGGAAAGTATTATTATTAATCATTATTCTCCTGTATTGTTCAAAACTTTCTGCATATTCATAACGTCACATCTCAACAACAAATCTATTAGAGAATAAGACCTTGTTAAAGGTATAAGCTCCAAGTTTATATCTACATAAAATCACAAAAAATCACATCTTTGTTTTGTGTTGTGTTGCGTTAAGGCAGCTTCATTTCACAGAGAAAGATAAATATTGGGCGGGGGGGGGGACATATCTCCTGCATTCCATCTACGCCTATACCTTCAATGTTTCTTCTCCTAACTTTTGTCCTCCCTGAACACTTCTGTTTGTGTTTTCCTTCTTCTGTCAGTTCGACATCTTCTTTTTTTCTTCCTCTGTTGTTTCCTCCGTCCTGTTCGACCTAAATCCGTCTCCGGAGATAAACAGAGAATCACAACATCGAGATCAGAACGGCAGATCAGCATCTTTGTTCTGTGTTTCTCTCCCCCCCCGTCTCAGATCTGTTTTTCTCTTCGGTGCAGCTGAGCTGGCAGTCCGATCATTAGCTCCACGCTCGCCGCTGTTCTCTAACCGTAACACTAATAGTGTTGTGGCGACGAACTCTCGCCCGCTGTGCTTCATCAATGTCACTCACTGAGCCGGAGAACAAGTACATATTCAATTACCAGCAGGGGTTTGGTGGCGTTGTGAGCATTGAAATGTAGATGACCCAATTAAGCCATAGGAGGGCACTGTTTGATTAGATTAAGAGACACACGGAGCTTCATAAAAGATGATGCTTTTCAAAAATAATTACAAAAAAAGGTGCATTTACAAACTGCTGTGCAGCACTTAAGCAGGTTATTTTTTATTTTGTTAGCTTCATACCCTTAATTAGTCCATCTTTGGAAATATATTCCAGTTTACTCAATTATCCAATTGTGGGCTGCAGTAACTAAAAAGGGTGTGCAGAGATTCAGGATCATTATGGAGGGAATTCAATTATATCCTGGAACAAAATGTGTGTGTTGACATAAGGAACTGCAGGATGTAAATTCATAAAGGCCAAAAGTATGTAGACATCCACGTACAGTACACATGCTTTTGTTTGGTCTGGAGCAGTTTCTCCTGGTTTGAGGCCGTTACAGTAGCTCAGATGATATATTTTTTTATTTTGTATTCTTACTTCACCTTTACTTTTACAGGTAAGTCATCAAGAACAAGTTCTTATTTTACAATGGCGGCCTGACGAGGGACAAAAGCCCCTTAGGGGAGGGGAAGGAGGGCTAGCAGATCAAATACATATGGGCATACTGTACATACAGTTTAAAATAGCATAAAATACAATGTAAAATGAGAAGACTGCACAGGTATATGGGTGAATAAGAAATATATATATATATTTATTTATTTTTTTCTGTTTTCTGTGGATGTTGAGTGTCCTATGTGAAACCAACATCAATGCTGAGATATTAACGTTCAGTACTTCACTTCAAATTACGTAACAAGCGTAGGCCTACTTATTTTCACCCCAAACCATGATCTTTTCCTAAACCTAACCTAGGATTTTTGTTTGACTTCCCAACATTAACCATGTGCTGCCCAACACAAAACTGAGAATGAGAACAAGGCGTTAAATGACACGCGATGAGCTTAAAATATGGCAACATGACAATGCCTAATGTCCTTAAAAGTGGCGTGATTTTTTATTTTTTTATTTTTGTTTGTCGTGTGTGTGTGTATGTGTTTGTGGGACCTGCCTTGAATGAGGACCAGCAATGTGCGGGGTGGGCGGGTAAAAGGGGGCTGGGGTGGGAGAGGTGGGCGGATGGTAGGGTGGGTTGGGGGAAGGGAGGGGGGTTGGTAGGGGTAGGTCGGTATAATCAATAATAAGTATTGAGGGAAGCATAGTATGTAAAAGTGAGTTCTTTTTCATTGTTGTTGTTTCACCCTTATTTGATGTACTTCCTGGTACCTAATCATGATGACCCACAGAAATTAATATAAAAAAAAATCTAACATCAGTGTTGGACTAACTGATGCGCTTGTGTCTGAATGTTTGAACATCTGGAGGAAACTGACTGTTACCAGAAAAGTGGAGGGTGTTAGAGCAGCACATTAATGAACATGTGAACATCATATATGGTTGTAATGTTTGGATGTCCACATACATGTTCATTCATGTTTTAAATCCTTCTTTCTTTTCTTTTTATTCTCAGTTTCTTACTTTTCTTCTCCTTAATGTGTTGCCACCTGTTCGTGTGTATGCTGAAAACAACTGGAACATATGCAAATTCATTGTGTATTTACTTGTATATATTTTCATTATTTATTTTAGTTTTTAGTATTTTTATGGGGGATTCAGTTGGCGTTGGAGTAGTTAAGCTTGGGAGTGCTGTGTGTATGTGTGAATGTATTTTGTGTTTTATTTTTATTGTAATTGTCTTAAATTACCCAAAAATAACACGGATGATTCCACACATCGCGCTGCGCAAGTACAACAAAAGATAGGATCTCTACTTTCATTGACTTTTGGGTGTTTTATAAAAAAAAATTGCATTTGAAAAAATAATAGCCAAAATTTCAAAACCAGACTGAACGTTGACATACAGCCTTCTGTAATTATCCTTCATTTAATATGAGTCTAAATAATTCATAATTTCTGCTTTTTTAACTCAAGAATTAGGTATAATTTCCTATAAATGAGATTTATTGACAATGAATTCCAAAAATGTAGTAAATGTAAGAAGTTGGTGTTAGTGGTGTTTATAAATGGTGGTGAAAAGCAGCGCTAAATGTCAAAAAAAGAGTGAAAAACTTTGAAAAAGGAGGCAAAAGTGTTTTCAGGACGACAAGTACACGGACAAATGGAAGACAACACAAGGGTTAAAAATTTGATGATTCATCTCAAGGGGTTCATCCTCTAATAAATACTCTTTCCACATACAGTACTCCAGCCATTGTTCCCTCCCTGGTGGACACTGGGGGACGAACACCAAACGCTCCCTCTGATTCGGTTGTCCTCACTGATTGATAGCAAACCACAAACACCTGGCACCAAGAAGTAGTTCTCAAACCTCCCTCCATGCAAACACATGTTTGATGTGTCACAGTTTGACATCTTTCAGCCTGATTAACTTGGAAATGTCACAGTGTAATGTACTTTAAACCGAGAGGGAAACGAGCCATCATCTGGATACAGTCACGCTTTATTTTCTTAAGGAGTTTTTGGATGATTTCGGAGCCCATTTTTGGATTCTTCTGTGATCCACCTGCTAGAACGAGTGGAACAACTAATCAGCACAAAACACACAAAACAAGTAAGAAGTCGTTTCATATTTCTTTGAGGCATTTTTGTTTTCTTTCTTTCTTTCCCTGCAAGTGCTTTGTTTTCCCCAAGTGCTCATGTCAAAGACATACGCATAACAAAAAGGTTTTTTTTCTTCTTTAAATCTCAGCTTCCCCTAAGTAAAGAGAATAATTAAGGTACTGTAGTGGCATGTTGAGATTTGCTGTCACCAAGTGAAGCTCTTTGGTAAAGCCACGCTTGATCTAAAGGAGGCCACGGCTCTCAGGAGAAGCCCGGGAAAAACCTCCCCGGCACAAAAAAACAAACTTGAAAAAGCTTTATTAGCTGCAATCTGTATGCAGATTAGATTCACTGGGTGGCCTCATTTCATACAGTAGATGATAATTTGATCATGCGTGGAAAGATTGTGCAACGCCGCTCAGTATTACAGTCAGTATGGAGCCACATCACAGACCCACAGTGAAGGTTTTAGATCTATTGTATACAGGAATGCTTTTTATTGCAGGAGTTGTGTTTGTATGTTAAAGTCTGTTCACCAGTGTTTGCCCAGTTTAAAGGCGGAGGCTACTGCACCGTGTAGTTCATGTTGTATTGATTTTAAGTCTGCTTGATACGGTCACAATCCCCTGTTCAGATGCACCAATCAGGGCCAGAGGGGGTGTCTAACTGTGTGTCAATCACTGCTCATGCACACGCATTCATTCTCCCTTGTGGGGGGAGGGGCTTAGGACACCATTTGGGCTTAGTCTGATGATACGGTCACATAAGCCTGCATTAAAGGTCTTTTTTTTTTTTTTTTTTGGCAAATTCAGCGATATATCTCCTTACAGTCAACTCGCTCTGAAGCTAATCACCTTCACTTTCTCTCTCGCTCTACCACACACTCCCCACACACACACACACACACACGTGCCAGCTCGACACACACACACCAACGCACAAGTATAAACTTCGGCCACTCACGTAGGCTCCGGCAAAAGCTCTATGTGGAGCCTCTGCACAACCATAAATCACGCTTTGGGCCCAATAATAGAATGTAATGTTCCAACTTGGGTTTAAGAAAATACATAGATTCGTGATCAGAAACTCAACAGTATGTGGGATAGCTGTTGCAGTTTGTTAGTGTGATATTGAACCAAACAGATGCGATGGCACAAAGCTAGAAAAATGACTTCTCAGTGTTTCTATCGTCTGGCTGTAAAAATCTGCACCAACTTTGCACCAAAACAGTAAATGTGTTTACATTTTTCATCCTACAAGTTTCAATAGAAATGATTGGGAGAGACTACTGCAGATTTTTTTCATGTACATTAGTTTTAGTCACATATTGGTTGTTTGTTGTTTGTTTTTTTTGACAAAAAGTGAAGACATTTTAGTCCTGCTTTCCAGATTTTGTGTGGCCATGCCGATTAGTTAATCTGTAGAAAATCTGCAATCATTTTGTAAAAAAAGATGACAAACATTCTCAGGTTGACTTCCATCACTGTACATTAAATATCTTTGGACCTGGACTGTTGGCGTCACCTTGGTCTGTAGAACGTTTTACCAACTATAGTCTAACAATTAATTATAAAAGAATCAATAGATTAATCGATAGTGAAGATGATTGTGAGTTGCAACCTTCGCATTATGCATTTTTAGTTTTGATGTCCTTTGTGTTCCCTGAGACTACTCCTGTGACTTTGATGTGGAGGGTCACCTTGTTTACGGGTGTTGTTCTCAGGTTAGAAACTTTCTGTTTGACTCTCCTCAGTGAACAGCTGTCATCACAAACTCTGGCTGTTTCAATATAGCCTCTCTCTCTGTCTCTCTGTCTGTCTCTCTGTCTCTCTCTCTCTCTCTGTGTCTCTCTCTCTCTCTCTCTGTGTCTGTGTCTCTCTCCCCTCTCTCTCTCTCTCTCTCTCGCTCTGTCCCCTCTCTGTCTCTCTCTCTTTCTCTCTCTCTCTCCCCTCTGTGTCTCTCTCTCTCTCTCGCTCTGTCCCCTCTCTGTCTCTCTCTCTCTCTCTCTCTCTCTCCCCTCTGTGTCTCTCTCTCTCTCTCTGTCTCCCGAGAGCAATGGCCCTGATTCACTCTTGCATCACTTGCTTTCAGAGCTTTCCAGTATATAAATATATGTATGTACCTGTGCACTGTATATGTGTGCAGAAGAATTTGGGCTGCTCTTTGCTGACTGTATTTAATCACTACGAAGATACATATTCCGGGATGTCAGAAATGTGTGTTTGGATGTCAGTTAGAGAGAAGTTTTCAAACTCTTGCCATGAGCAGATTATACAGAATATTTGATTTGCTTCTCCAACTGGCACTCATGGGGATTTGGTAATACTGTCAAAAAAGATGTGAGGAGAAGTTGAGAGGAGAGATAGAGAGAGATAGCAGGAGAGAGATGGCCTTTGATCAACAGGAGATCTCACTGGCTCTTGGCAGCCAACACTCGCTCTCCTGAAACACACATATATCTCTCTCTCTCTCTCTCTCTCACTCTGTCTCGTCCTGTTGTTTCCATAGTCCTTGAATTTGTCCTTTACTCTCACATGATGCTATCATGAAGCATTTAGCTACAAAAAGTATTTTGTACGTATTTATCGCTGTATAAGAGTGTGGAGATCCTCGTAGGGAGACAGTCGGGGTGGATGTTTGGGTCCTAAAACACAGGGCTGAGGGAGCAGAGTTCATGTCCCGGAAGAAGTTAGGGAGAAAACACAAGACTTTCACCCAGGAAACGGGTGTTCATGTCCCGGGAGTACAACTTAGGGGGACCGGTGTTTTAACCCAAACCATGATCTTTTGTTCTAATCTTAATCTTTTGGTGCCTAAACTTAACAGCCGTCGCCGCATGACGCTCACTCATTGGCTAAACTCAACTGAAACTTTCAAGCTTTCAAACGGGGGAGCGGAGATTGTGTCCCGGAAAAAGTTGAGGGGAAAACCCAAAGCTTTCATCCAGGAAACAGGTGTTTGTGTCCTGGGAGTACTACTTCACGATGCTCTGTACCTGACTCACAGTCATTTTGTCAGTTGTGTCGGCTAAACTTAACGGCAAAGGCCACTGAAGCGACGTAACCTCGCGATGCCCTGTACCCGGCTTACAGTCACCTTTTCTTGGCTTAATTTAACTGTGAACAGCTGAACCTAACTGTCATTCTGACTGGCCAGCGATCGCCATCATTTTGTAGGACATCGCATGAATTGCTTTGCTTACGTTTTTGTAAGATACCCGCTATACAAACCCGTTCACAAGAATGCGTTGACTCTCAAACTAACCGCTCTATAAATTCAGATCCACAGTTATAGACTCTGCTTTTAACTTCGGCCTTTGTCTCTGCCTCTTCTTTCTTACTCAAAACTCTTTGGCTCACACATGGATGAAGATGGACTACATGGCTCAAAGTCTTTTTAAATGAAAGAAAATACTGTGCAGCTGAACAACCCAGCCTTCGCAGCTGGAAACCTTTTTTTCCGAGTGCTATCACATAGTTTGGGTTTGACAGACTGCAGTGTTAAGAGAGCCTCATGGGACTGGATTGGCAGGGAAACACTTATCCCCCTATATGCTGTGAGCCAGGCCGGGCCATCAGCCATTAGACTGTCACTGGATCAGAGTAGAGTGCCCTCTTTGATGATGAGCTTTTGAATCCGGACGGGTAACTCCAACATTACAGTTCAGTCGGAGGTTACAGGAGATATTTGGACTAAATTAGATGTGAAACAGTTTCTTCCTCTCTTGCCTACAGTCCCCAGAGCACCCTCGACCACAGCTTTGGCCACACAACATGCTGCTACACACGCTTTGTCAAACCTGCCCACGTCTATACTGTGTTCCTGTTGGTAACTGGAGTTACCGTGATCACTTTCCAACTGTAAATATCGCCATGTCTCAACATGTCAATAATACAACTTTTTTTGTTTTGTTTTTTTAAAGAAATTCACGTTTATGTATATGCATATACTGTATGTTTTAACCTTGAACAGCAGCTCAATTGTTACGAGATTACGCGAGAATCGCCATACCATATCACACGAAAATCCATCTTGTCAGTCTTCAAGTACCGCGTCTGTGTCCGAGTTGTAGTGGACCGAAACCAATCGGCGTCCTGTGAAGAGCTACTGGTAGCTACCCTACGGCCGTGTTTTATATAAGTGGGCTGCAACCCGGTCTCACACCAGTTCGTAAATTTTTTTATTTATTGATACGTGTACAGGTCACGATTTTCTCGTTTATTTCGTGTACAGGTCACGAAGTTACCATTTCACGAACTGCCATGGGGAAATTAAATGACACACGCCGGCGACAACAACAGGACGGACCGACGGACCGCAACACACGGCCACAACGGGGAAATTAAACGCCACACGCCCGCGACAACAGGTGCAGGGACACGATCCGCGGTCTCTGTGGCACGCAACAACGGGGACATGATACTTGACGGGAC
Organism: Sander vitreus; assembly: GCF_031162955.1. NCBI lineage: Eukaryota > Metazoa > Chordata > Actinopteri > Perciformes > Percidae > Sander > Sander vitreus. Next base: position 1,123,090 of record NC_135863.1, read on the forward strand.
GGTTATGGTTAGGAAAAAAAAAGAACTGGGAAAGGAACCGTCACACACCGGACACGCCGACAGCAACGGGACGGTTGTGGTTAGGAAGAGAATAACGCAGAAAGGAACTGCAACACGCGGGGCACGAACCCAGATCTCCGGGGTGAAAGTCCTGTGTTGTTTGACCCATCCACCACCCTGACCAACCTCCCTACGCAGATTTTCGGTTTTTCATACTACTCCCTACCGTTGTCGCGCTGTGATCACGAAATATGCTTCTCATTTAAATACATTCAATTAAAAATCGTAATCACTACACGAAAAAAAACAACATATTCGTGTCCTGTTCACGAATCAATAGAGTCAATAACGTGACCATTTCACGAACTGCCATGAGACTGGGCTGTGTGATCTGTTCGTTCAAAACAAAACAACGGACGTGATAGACAGATGGTTCCATCCAATAACCTGCCAGGTATTTTTTTGAAAGTGCCTGCCCCTTTTTTAACAGTTTCCAATGATGGCTTCTTAGATGGTTCTGTGGGAACAAACCATCTGGTGCGTCAGGTGCGTTGTGTTTTCGGCGTGGTGAATAGTTGTTGTTAGACCGAAGTCCTTATTGTTGCTCCGAATACTACAGCCTCCAAGGTTGTTCAGCTTTTGGGTGTCCCTTTCTTCAGCTGTACAGTCCAAACTCCGAAATCTTGGTTTTATATTTGATCATAATATGTTTCTTGACCAACTTATCAAATCACTAACGCGCACATTTCTTTCAACTGAGAAACATTGCTAAACTTGAGCTGGTCATTCATGGTTTTATATCATCCCGGCTTGATTACTGCAACTCACCTGTCTCAGCATGTCTTCCCAGGACCGTCCACTGGTCCAGAACTCTGCTGCAAGGCTATTGACCAGGTCCAGCAGGATGTCGCACACCACTTCAGTTTTATCCTCAATCCATTGGCTTCCAATAAAGTTCAGGATCCAATTTAAAGGTGCAGTAGGTAAGCCTTATAAAACTAACTTTCTGTCATATTTGCTGAAACTGACCCTATGTTCCAGTAGAACTACATGAAGCAGCTAATAAATTAAAAAAATCCGACTCCTCTGGCACCACTTACAGCCTGTAGTGTGATTTGCAAAAATGAGAAGTTGTCGATGTTCAAAATCCTGGATCTTTGCTACAGCACCTTTTTAAAGTTCTTGTTCTTACATATAAAGCATTGCATGGTCAGGCGCCTTTTGATATCTCTGACCTGCTCCATCCGTACACTACTAACAGGTCACTCAGGTCTTCTAACCAGGGACTACTGGTGGTCCCACACACTCGTTTGCCACTGTATGTTTATCATATCAACTGTGCAGATATTTGAGCACCACCACAATTTAGCTTTAGTTATGAGACAATGTTTTCTTCACCTTAAAAAGTCATATTTTTGTTGTGAAATCTTTGTACATTTTTAAACTGTTATGAAGAATGATCAATATGTTCTCTCACACACGGTTAACGCAGTTAATCTGTAGATTCAGGTCATGTGGGGGAGGCTGGATCTCTGCAGCGTGGAGGCAGTAAGATTGAGGTGCTCGTGTGTGTGTGTGTGTGTAGGTGTGTGTGTAGGTGTTGTTCTCCTAGGTGCTCGGCTGTGGAGTCTGCTCTGTTGATGGACTGAACTCCATCTGTGAGTTCCAAAGTGTCTGCGCTCTGGTTGGCCAGTCTATGATGTGAGTTTCACCGTCCTTGTACTTCACTTCTTTGAAGTTCTCCACCGAAAACACCGCACAGATTAAAGAGATAAATAAGTTAACTTTGTTATTTATTACATGGCCCATACACACCAGTAAACTCAAAGCATCAGTAAAATGGGACAGTTTTTACCTCTTTTTAGGTGGCAGGAGTGAAAGTGAGTCATCGTCAACATTTTTGTTGGGTTCTTGTTTCAGTATAATGAAGACAGTTGGAGAACAATATGATACGAAAAATGCAAACAAGTGACAAATGTCGAAAAAAGCCACCGTCGCCGCGTCCGGAGCTTAGCGCTGCACAAGACGATTGTGATTGGTTTAAAGAACTAAAAACAACCCAGAGCGGGGTTTTTTTCTTCTCCTATCCCAGAATGCATCTGTGGTGTAGCCAAACCTTACTCCACAGCGTTGTGGAGTAAAGTCTGGCAATGCGAGACTAGTGATCCAGGTAATGTGCATGTAGGCCCACTGTCACTGCAACACTTGAATAGATCAGAGCCGTTGTTTGTGTTATTAGGGTTTTTCCTGCTATTCTTTTTATAGTTCCTACTACTATTATTATAAGTCCAAATGTCTGCTGTGAGAAGGTTTATTCTCATACAAGATCCTGTTCTTGTACTCGTAATCATCTGTTGTTTTAGGCATTTACAGAGGACCAACGCTGATGTTGTCATTGTTGTTTTTTGAGGACAGTCTTGTGATTGTAGTTGGATTCAAACCAAAATAAGAAGAATATAAGTTGTGAATTATTGGTAGATGTTGGGGCGTGCCAGTTAGGGACCTGAACGCCAACGTCGGCTGTGAAAAATTGGCCTGTCCAACTAAATTTTGTTGAAATATTGTTATATGCCCTGTTGGCTTTGCAGAGGCGGGCAAGGAAGGACAATGGTGAACTTAATACTTTTTTTCCTTTCCGTTCTGTGTTCAAGAGACGGCTGTGAAATGAAGGTGTTAATTATTCATAGGGTAATATGTATATATTTAAACTGCAGGAATGGAGACAGGCATCCATTATTCAGCACGCCAGGGCTTTTTCTGAGATTAATCATTATTAAGTGAGACTGTGTGTGTGGCAGTGTGGACGCAGGACCACGAGTGTTAAGATCCGTGTGTGTGTGTGCGTGTGTATGTGCTCAGCGTTCAGAATCGTAAATAACCCAAGCTGATCTCAAGTGTGTGTATGCGTGTGTGTTTAATTACATTTACTATTGTTTAATTATCCCAAGATTTCACAATTAATATTCAGAGCATGAGTGTGTGTTTTTACAGGATATGAGTTACAGATTTGCACGTAGGAGGTTTTTGTGCTTATTTGTAAATGGTGTATCGTGTGTGTCTGTGAGAGCAGCTCTGCAGTTAGATTCAACAATCATGTCCACTGATCAATACATCCTCTTACCATGCTAGTCACACCTTTCTAACTCCTTACTGTGATTAGTCTATAGAAATTGTGTGTGTGTGGGGGATTTCCTGATGCAAGTCGATGGTGGGGGCTTAAAACACCATTGAGCGATGTTGTCCATGAATACGTTTTTTTTTTTTTTTTTAAGACTGTTGTGATTTTCTTCTCTTGGATGTAAACCACATCAGTTACTTGACGTACTCTCAGAACCTGATTTAAAATGCATCTTAGGCAATCAGCTCACAAGTGAACAGAGCTAAATACATGCAAACGACCACCAAGAACCGATCATTCAAACAACTTACAGAGGAGGTCTTTGATTACAAGCGTCTCCACCGAGGATTTACCAGGAAAATGCGTCATCAATGCAGGACTTGGTGGTTGTTTTGGTAACCGCGCTCTATACCTTACCCATTTTAAGACAAGTTGGACAAAGTGGCTCGATGGTGTTTTAAGCCCCCAACGTCGACTTCAAGGCAGCGCTGCGACCGTGGACTTCAAGGCACCTAACCCTAACCATTGCCTAATCCTAGTGCGAGACGTTGGGGGCTTAAAACACCAAACACCGACAAAGTGTTGAGCGTGACCGTCCATCGTTTTGCACGATGGAAAGAGATGTCTTGGCTTCCGCTGACAGCGATATCTCCAGCTGTACGTAGGCAGTAACAAAATCTGAACACAAGTGGTCAGCTGGAGACGCATATTAGACACAGGTGTCAACGGCCATTTGTCTAGGGCTGTCCACTTGTGTTCAGATCACCGAAACACATTTTTAAAACAATGTGTAAACGGGGCCTTAGTGTTTGTGAATGCTCCATGAAGTTGGTCATGAAGTGCAGCACATACAGTCCACTTTACAAATTGAAGTACCTGATTTATAGTTCTGCGTTGAATATAAGCTGTAGGTAGGTGCGTACGTGTAGATACAGACCCTTTGGCGTAGCCTGTCATGCACCCCCCCCCCAGAAATGTAACCATTCGCAGACCGGCGTGGTGCGGAGAAATGCACGTCTGGTATGAACAGCCAGACGCGTGCTCAGGCATTAATCTACGCTTCACAGCTGTGTTTCTGCTATAAATCCTCACAGCGGCCTAGGCCACTTACGTAGGGTTAGGGTTAGCCTAAGTACTACTCTAAATCAGCCTTGGTACGCTCAGTCATCGGAGACTTTGGCAGTTTGCAGGAGTGAGTGAACGTTCACCTTGAGTGCTGAGCCAAGGCCACCTTCACTGCGCAGAGGTCCTCATGGGTATTTGATTTGCCACAAATCCACTTAGTCAGGTTTTTGATTGGCCAGCCGATCAGTCAATTGATCAGGTCCCCTATCACATAATCAATGTATCACTGTGTGAACCGCTGACCTTTTTATGGAGTCATGTACACAATGAAGGATGAGCTGACAGTGGAATACTTTGAAGAAACATGTCGGGTGCTTCCACGAGTCCTTCTGATTTCTCTCCGCAGTCTGATCACAAATAAATTCTTTTGAAAATCACTGAATTCTCTCAATAATACATGTTGGCTTAATTAATGTAGAAGGTAATTAGACATCTTGAAATTCACTGTTGATAAAAAAAACCAAAAAAAAACAAGAATGATTGACTTAATTTAAAATTTAAACAGCTTTCTGAAAAACACCGCCATGACTCTGCTTGCTCGTGTCGAGCCTGAGCGACTCTTGTCCCTCGGAGCAAGTTGTTCAAGTTGTGATAAAATATTCTGGATAATATTCTGCCTCCGTAATAAATTCAGAGTAAATGATTTCTCTAAGGAGAACCTGTCAAGTGGATCTAGCTTATTTATTCTGGAAGATTCAAAGAGTGACTCAACTTTAGTTAATTCGGAGATGTGGATAGTACAAGTAGTGAAATCAATATGCAAAAATAGAAGGGGTGATGGCTCAGAGTTCTCAAACATCTTTAGCCCAGGACTTGAACAAGATTTTAAGACTTCTTTTAAGGCTTCCAGGCACAACATATAACATATAAAGTATTAATGTTCCTTGTTCCTTGTTTCTAGGGGCTAATAACATTCTGTTTAATTCTCGCTTTGTAGCCGTGTGTGTGTGTGTGTGTGTTATTGTTTAACTATATTCGGGGGTCCAAAAACCGGGAATACAGTATACTTATGGGGTCCGGACAGCTTTGTGGGGCCAAAATGCTGGACCCCACAACTTTAAAGGGCTGTTTGAGGGTTAAGACTTGGTTTTAGGATTAGGGTTAGAATTAGGTTCTGGTGAGGGTAAGGGTTAAGGTTAGGCATTTAGTTGTGATGGTTAAGGTTAGGGTAAGGGGCTAGGGAATACATTATGTCAATGACAGGTCCCCACAAAGATAGTGCCACGCTGTGTGTGTGTGTGTGTGTGTGTCTGCTTGCCTGTCTGCAGATTGTCATCATGACAGGGCCGTACTCTGGCTTAGAGTTTGTATTCTGAATGAACTGCAGGAGGATGTTTATACAGGCTGAGAAACTGCAGATGATGCGATCGGGTCGGCACGGCAACCGTAGCATTTACCGCCTTGCTAAGAGACGGCAACGAATGTCAAGCGGGGGAAGACAGAGGGCACGTCACAGTTTCTTAAATTACATCCACGCTTCCTTCACTTGCTTCCCTTCCTCGCATCTTAGTCCATCCCACCGAGGAAGTATGGGAGAGACGCGCGGCAATGATGCGAGGAGAGAGGAAATGTGTTTTAGAGGGATGAAACATCCTTTCCTTTTGAAGCGTCACCTGAATTTGTCGGCTGTATGGGCGGAGTTAGCAACGGGTTTCAGCTGCACGGCTTCCGGGAAGGCTGCTCTCGTGTATCTTCGCTCATAGCTCTTCAGAGATCCACCCTCCATCCTCGGGGCGGGAATAAGAGCTTTGAGATGGCCTTCACAAAGGCAGACCAGAATGACTACCGGTTCAAGCGAGGAGATCAAAGAAGAGACTTGAGAAGCAGCCAGAGATAAAGTTAACTCAACCTTCAGCTGATCGCACTGTAACAGCAATATGAGAACAGGTTAAATTACACACACACACACACACACACACACACACACACACACACACACACACACACGAGCCAGCCTATCTGTCATCATGGGATCAATCGCCAAGCAGAGGTGAATTACTCTACATCTTTCATGATGGTCACAGAACTATTACACACTTTTCATATCTCCAGCCAAAGGAGGATGATCCCCGGAGGCGTGTGTGTGTGAGAGAGATGAGCATTGGAGAGGTCTTGTGTTTCAGAGAGATTTCATTATCTTTTAACCTTTCCCTCATTTCATCCCTCTACTTTGTGTCTGAGCAGTAGGTGCCAGTTTAATTAAGCTGTGTAACTGTAATGTATCACTGTCATACAGTCCCACATGGGTCCAAACCCAGCACCAGAGCGTAAGCAAAGCTCAGTGCAAGAACTGAGACCAACCACCCGCAATAATCTCTTAACCCATTTATTTTTAGCATCAAAGTCGTCATAAAGTCAGTTAGTTTGGCTATTTTTTTTATTTCAGTGTTGATTTATCGTTATATTGCACCAAACTAGTGTGGAAACATTATGGATTTGACACCATGGATGGAAAAAACTTGGATAAACGTTTCATAATACGTTTCATTTATAAAACAGGTGAGCAGAGATTCACACTCCTGAGCTGAATTAGTGCTAACTGACATGAGCCAGCTGCATTACTAATTAGCTCATCAGCTGTGGAAACCATCAGTCAGTTTGGATCGTAAACGCTGTGGTCCTTATCAAAGAGTATGGTATCTCATCAACGGGTTCATATGATATCTTACGAAATTACGACGACCGCTCAAAATGACTGGTTAAGATTAAAAAGAAGTTTGTGGTTTCTACTTGAAAGAAGTACTTCCATGGGATGTTTGGGTCCCAAAACACAGGGTTTTCAAGCGGAGTTCATGTCCCGGGAGAAGTTAATGCAGACCTTACACCAAACAATTTTTCAAGCAATTCCACTGTCGCAGACTACTTTCCAATATCGGAATGAAATTCTGAGAGTCTTGCTAGAGTCGGGGCACTCCCGTCGTCTCCATCATTTGGTGTAAGGTCATAAAACTCAGTCCCAGTCAGTCTTTTTACCGTTCCTGTTCCGACAAAATAAAACGTGTTTGATATTATCCTAAGTTTTAAGTCTTGGTAGTGAAGTTTAATCATGTGAACATTGTCAACAACCAATTGGTGAGCTCCCTCCAGCACCAAATAGGAAGCAGCAAACGACTAGAGCCGGTGTTGTTTATGGTTGCTATGGCGCCGTGCTAAGCTAAACGCTAAAGAGGGAAAGTTGCCGATTCTCAACCCTTACTGTATGAAGCGCGTAATCCAACGGGAGTTTTACCGGTAGATAAACGCAGACATCTGGTTACTGGAGACATTCATCTGCATGTACGGCAGAACAGAAAATCTACAAATGTTCCCTTAAGTCACCAGCTAATGCTAGCGGTAGCTAGCTAGCTTAGTTTAATTTTTTTAAACAAATCTAGTTGTAGTCTTACAATGTGTGACCCTGCAAGATCCCCACTCTTTACATATTATGACAGTCTGTAACGTTAGATGTGAGATGATTGTCTTTAGATGTGAGATGGTGTCAGACTTTAGGCTTTTCAGAGTCTGTTCAAAGTCTTCTAGTGTCTGGTAGGCATAAGGAGAAAACACAAGACTTTCACCCATAGACAGTATATAATGGACCAACAGATCACATTGCTCTGGACGGAGACCAGTGAAGGATATTAGAAGCACTTTTCTGGTGATGGCTGAGCGTTACTGCGCAGCCTCCAACTGAGAGAGACACTGTAAATGTGACATGAGCAACCTGTCTGAAAGTTGGAAGTCTTCTGGTAGCTGTGCCAAGAGAAATCTCAATCATTCCCAATCTTGCAGAGACAGAGAGCGTAGGTATATGTAAGGAGATAACATAGGCACAAGCTAATTATTGCTAACTAAAATGCTAGTTAACATTTAGCAATTAAACTTAAACAGCTAATGTAAGTCCAAACTGCCTGAGAGCTTCTCCTGTACTATACGGTAACTCCTCTACTATGCAACAGTAAGTCGCTTGGTTATGACACAATCGTTAGCCTATATTTATAAAAACGTCTGCTACGGAGCCATAACGTGAGGTACAAGGTAATGGAGCCTTTTATACATTGTCGTGTTTCTTTAGAAATAAACAATGGACAAATTGAGTCTTTAAACGCTTCAGATGTAAAGTTGTTCGCTGTCAAAGTGACGTCAAAATGAATGGCAGTCAATGGGATGCTAACGGGGGGGTGAGTGCTTGTTAGCATCAAAATGGCGACATAGGAGCTACGCGTTGTGAGGAGAAGCTTACACCCTTGCTTTCACCCAGGAAACAGGTGTATGTGTCACGGGAGTAGCCTACTACTTAAGAGGACGGGTGGTTTAACCCAAAACACAATCTTTTTTCTAAACTTAACTAGTTGTTTTGGTGTCTAAACTTAATTGTCATTGCCGCAGGACAGTCACCTTTTGTCTGCTACAACCGTAACTTCACGGTGCTCTGTACCCAGCTCACAGTCACCTTCTCTCAGCTAAACTTAACTGTAGAGACCGCTCAACTTAACCATCATGTGACTGGTCATTACGTGACCAGCAGGCAGCCGCCATAATTTCATAGGATATCGTCCAAATTGTTTTGGTATGATATTATACAAACCCGTTCATGAGAATGCCTTGACATGGAATACATACAAATGACAGTCTGTCCTCATTATTGGTAGCAGTGCAACTTTATTAGAGGTCCCCAGTCAGACGCCAACCAGGGTTTCAGTTCCTGGTCGACTCGGCACTTTGACCTTTGGCCTACCATGGTGCCCCCCCAACTTTGTTTCCATTGCGTTTCCGAGTCCTCGTTGGCTGAGCTGTCAATCAAACATGTACACACACACACACACATCTCTGTTTGTCCTGAGACCTTCTTTTGTTCCTTTTAATCACTTTACCATTAATTTTGCTTTGCAAAGAGGGATAAATAATAATTGTGATTTCACTTTAGGTATTTGTACTGCACGGGCAAGCATGTCAATGTATGGACGTTTGTGTTTTGTGTGCTCTTAGAAATTCTAATCAGTGGACCCATATGTAAACACAAAAGAACTGCGGTTGTTAACAATGCCCTACATAGGCACATTCGAGGCACTTTAAACTGTATCACAATCAATACACTCAGTTTCATTATAGCTGTGTGTGTGTGTGTTTTGTATATAATGTGTGTCTGCCGTTCAGTGTGTCAGACAGGTAACAATCCCTTTCATCAGTTACATCACCTCTCCGTATTGATCGTCTTTCCCTAAAAATGTGTTTTCCATTGATTGACAGAGGAGTAATTAAATGATGGAGATGGAGCCCGGGGCGCTCTGCATTGATTGGCTCCGGCAGGTTAAACAATAAAATCCATCTCATATGTGAAAGCCTATTTAATAACCCCAGAAATTGTATTTTTTATGGCGAATCATTGTCAACAACAGGTAGCAATCATTCCCCGGTAATTGCTACTTCTGGCTCTCCCCCCTGTTGGACTTCACCCAGACTTAAGAGAAGACCAGACAGAAATGGACAGAGGGAGGCAGAGGGAGCTTGTCGTCAACAAGTTTCTCTCTCTCTCTCTCTCTCTCTCTCTTTCCCCCCCCCTCTTGTTATCTCTCTCTCTCTCCTCTTGTTATCTTGCCGGCCTCCATATGAACCCGCGTTCGCAGCATCCTCCAAGAAACATGTTTTTTTCCCCCTTTCTCCTCGCTGAGTGTCAGAATTTTCTCTGTGTGTGGGGAAGATGAAATGAAATGCAGCATATCGGATTCGTCTCTCGCAGCGCTTCCAGCCCCCCCCCTCCACACACACACTCTGCTGTGGAACTACTGACCGGAGTTTGACTCCTGCATTTGTCAAATCCCCCAAAATAACCAATTTTACAAGGAGATGGAGATGAGAGAGATGGGAGGGGGAGAGGGGGATTGGATCATAGTCAGCAGTAAAACGAGACAGTGCACCATAACACTTGATGTTCATATTTTGTCTATTTCTTTGTGTTTCGTGTTGTTAAAATAGGGGGAAAAGGGCCAGTGTTGTAAAACTAGCTGAACCAGTTTTTAACACTGGTAACAGTACTTTTCTAGAAATAAATATCAGTGTCTTGAAGGAAGACAGAATGTCCTTATTGATCCTGGGGAAACATTTATATTTCAGGGGCACAAAAATGCACATTTAAAAAAAAACAATAAAATTAAGTACATGAGGCATTATGAATGTGATTTTTATTTATTTAGCACATGTAACGGTGGCTTGTCATGTTGGGTTCCCTAAAATAATTCATTGAAAGGTAGCATATAGAAAATAAAAAAATAAAAAAAACATATAGTCAATGAAAAGGGGCCCGGGAAAGGGAAGTTTGGGGTCCCCTGCTGGAGCTGCTACCCCCGCGACCCGACCCCGGATAAGCGGATGAAGATGGATGGATGGATATAGTCAATGAAAAGGGGACAGAAGAAAGAAACAATTAAATGAGGGGAGAAAATAAAGCATGAAGAAAGAGAAAAGTAATCAAACAAAACTAGAAACTTACAGATTTTTTGAATGATAGAGGAGAAAGTTTATGTAGGCGCGGAGGGAAATACTTCCATATCAATAAATTTTATATATATATATATATATAATAAAACCATGAGCTAATGATACATAATATTATAAAGATAGGACAATATGATAAGCCACTGTGAAATGATTATACAGGAAGATAATCGTAATTTTTGTGACGTAATATACGCAAATAACTGCATTCTTAAAACAAGTTGACTTTATTTGAAAACTCGACAAAATCTTCTGAACAACTCCAAGTTGATATTAACCAAACCCAAAGCTTAATCATGAAATATGAACTGATTGCTGGATGCAAATGTGAGCAAGGTAAAGGGAAGTTTGAATTTAAAGATGAGTAAATTGTGCCCCAGAAATCAGCCTTAAAATCAGCTTTTTAGGAACAAAACTCTTGCATGCAATCAAGAGAGAGAGAGACAGACAGACAGACCGAGATAAGACGAGTTTATTAACCAAACCCAAAGCTGAATCACAAAATATGATCAGGTTGAGGAACGCAAGTTTGGGGACCACCAAAAAGTAAGAAATAAAGAGTTTAAATTCAAAGACTGCCTCAGAAATCAGCCTTAAAAGCTGATCAATCATCTTTCGATGATAATAACGAAGAACAAGAGAGACAGACAGGAAGGAAGGAAGGAAGGAAGGAAGGAGAGAGAGAGAGATGGGTGAGGTAAGACAGAGCAGTGGGAAGCGTACATTGCTGTGACAGAGAGAGAGGAAGCGAAGGAGAAGTGTGAGTGTAAAACTATTGACGGAGGAGGCAGGGGTTACTGCAGGTTACCATTTGTCCCCGCAGACAGACCTAATGAGCCAGCTGCGTGGCTGCTCCGCCCTCTCGCAAGAGATAATTAAAACTGGAGCGATGCTGCGGCTGGAGCCAGAGTCGGGCGGATGGATGGAGACGTGAAGGGGCCTCGCTCTTTGATAAGAAACCGTTCGTAGACAGACGGCCCGACTGCAGCCTGTGGGCTCCCTGCAGCAGACTGGCTGTCACTACCTACTGCCCCACTGGCTCCTTTACTCCCCTCCCTCCCCACAACCAACCCTCTCCCCTTCTTCTTCTTCCCAAAAAAAGGCCCAGACACCGATTAGGATCCTCTGAGAAAACGCTGTGAAAATTGCTAGACGCTCTGAACTGCCGTTCAACCCGTCCCTGTATGAGGGAAGTCTGAAAGATTCACAGACAAGTTGGGGGGGAAAACGCTCCGTGACGCACCGCTCGCTGCAAAAAAAATCTTTTGTGATGTCTCAGTGCCCTGTCAGTGTGACAGCAGTTGTAAACACTTGGTGGCAGCCATGATGCCAGAGGTGGCGGCTCTCTTTGTCTGTGTGTGTGTGTGTGTGTGGCAGGGCTCCTGGATAATGAGGGTGACTGCTGGGTTGTTGTAACATCATGTGAGAGGACCCAGGGATGTATGCGGGATACCTGCTGTGGTGTGTGAAAGGTGAGCAGCTCTAATCAGACTCTCTCTATCTCTCTTGGGATGAAGCTCTTCCACTGGGGCTCTTTTTAAAAACTCTGATGAAAAAGGAGAATACACACTGGCAGCAACAAAGACATGATGATTGACACGTAAAGTTTTCTGTTTGTGTGTGTCAGCATTGACCTGAATGTGAACTGTCTCGTTCCCAGTGTCGAAGTTCTGTTTAGTTTCACATAACTGTGAGCTACATGTGGAAAGTTAAGAAGGAACTCATTATACGAAGATATTTATTAAACGTAATTACTGCCTAGATTATGTAATTTTCTAACCAAGAAAATATGACATTCTTGTACCACAAGTCCCATGGAAGGGGGTTGAGTGTGTGAGCTGACCAAATACTACATTAAAGGCAGGGTTGGTAATGTTGAAAAGCTAGCAAGATTTGAAAGTAGTATCTCCCGGGGCTCGATGTAACCCCTACACATGGATGAACAACCTGTCGATCGCGTCCACCATTGTTGTTTTGAACGAGTCATGGCCGTCACACACACACACACACACACACACACACACACACACACACACTAGTATCTCATTGCCAGACCTTCCTTCACAGCGCTGCGGAGGAGGGTCTAGCTAGCCCACACAGCATTCTGGGATGGGAGAATAACGTGCTCTGGTTTATTGGCATTTCTTTAAACCAATCACAATCGTCTTGGGCGGCGCTAGCCCTGGACGGAGCCACGGTGCCTCTGCAAAATAGCCTCGGGAAGGAAGTTGTTTTGGTGGACAGCCTGGTCGCACAGAATTCCTTGAAATGATAACAAACTGTTAACACCGCATTACTTGGTGGCCACACAGAAAATCCGTGTGGCCACCACGGAAAACAATGCCAATGTAAAGTCAATGAGAAGATGACGTAGCATTAAGAGCGACTACGGTACTGAGTAGTATGAAAGCCCGAAAATCTGCGTAGAGAGGTTGGTTGGTGTGGTGGATGGGTCAAACAATACAGGACTTTCACCCAGGAGACTGGGGTTCGTGTGTCACATTTCCTAAACCCAACTGACCTGTTGTTCTTTTTCTAAACCCAACTGTCCCGTTCTTCTTCGTCTGTCCCGCGTGTCATGTAAACGAAAGCCCACCCACGACCTTACCCTTAACTAAAGGGGCTGTGTTCATTTCACGGAATTCTTCCGTGGGCCCATCATCAATTTGACGATTCCGTGAAACTGCCACAGATTTTGAGTTAAGGGGCTGTGTTCATTTCACGGAATTCTGTGAGATCAGGTTGTGGTGGAACGTGTGTATGTTTAAAAGTTGTTTTAATCGTGCAACAGAAAACTCCGATTGGACAGATAGTCTAGCTAGCTGTCTGGATTTACCCTGCAGAGATCTGAGGAGCAGTTAACCATAGTCCTCACAAATCCACCGGAGTTTAGAACGCCAACACAAAGAAAGAGGAAGGGGACGGACATCCGACGGAATTTCTGGCGGCACCTGAGCAATCCCGGAAGTGGAACGTCGTGAATATAGATTACACACACAGACGTGCACGAGCAGCACTGCGTAGCTGCCTCAAAACTTAGCGGAGATTGCGCACAGAGCTCAGGCTCGTACACGGGAGAGGTAGAGTATAGCGCAGCGGGACAATGAGGCATTTCATTGGTTCTTTCGGAGTGGGCCAAGAGGCAGTGAGTGATTGGTGGTACAGATGACAGATCTTTTTTTTCGCTCCTTTGTCAGAGCCCAGAATGTATTTATTGCTGTCAGGGTGTAAAAACCATTTCAAAATATATATAAAAAGTGTATATTGGAAATAGTTCCCAAGCCTGCCTATAACGGCATGGTCACACGTGACTGAATGCAGGTGATTGACCATCGCCTGCCGAGGCACAGGGATTCATCCTGACACTTCGGACTGGTGTTAAGTGTTCATCACAGTGACGGCCTGAGGAAACTAAAGAAACTGTTCTTGTGTATGGTTGTCGTGGTGAACCGAAATCTTTAGCGCCTAGCAGAGAGGAGAAGCTAACAGGTTGTGTCCAGATGTGATAGAAAGTAAATAAGTACATTTTCTAAAGTATGCAGTCCATGCTATGTTTTTTACAGATACTATATATCAAAGTTACTGTGCACATAAAGATTTTATAAGTGTGAGGCGCTGGCCAAGCCCCACCATGACAAGTTACAACATTCAAATGATGCGTGGGTTTTAATTTACCAGGAGTAGAAAGCCAATTATATAATTTATACGGTAATAAGAGACTAAGAGAGGGGCTCTTCTCCACAGTGAGTAGTTTTACTATTGCTTTTAAGCCTCTTTTAGCCCCTAGTTTTGGTGTTTCTGGTCCAGTCTGTGTTTCCAGCAGCAGACGGCTATTTTCAAGCTCTCATAAAGCCACTGTAATGGACCTGCCCAGCAGCAGACAGTTAGAGACTTGTGTGAGTGTGAGAGAGAGAGAGAGGGAGAGGGAGAGGGAGGGACTTTCTCGGTTGAGGAGGAAAAGTGTCCAGTTGATTAAACATGCTTGTGCATTGAGAGATTATTAGCAACATTTCAGGTGATAGCTTTCAGTTTAACCTTCTAAATCAGTGATCTGCAACCTTTTTGTGTGAAGTGCCATTTTAAAATATTCTTGTTAATCATAATGCCATATCAGCATTGAGCCCCCGTCATCTAAGCAACAAGGACTAGCTAATCTTCGAGGAACGGGGATAGGGAAAATCAGGGAAATTCAGTCATACTACCGTAAATAGCAGGCTATGATCCTGCATGCCAATGGCTGTGAAAGAGGTCATTTGGCATGCAGATTGGAACATTTCCCAAAAAAAAAACTATCTTGCACACTTAGTGTGCCATTGGTTGAGCTACTGGGTGCCAATGGTGGCACACGTGCCTAAGGTTGCTGACCCCTGTTAAGGGGTTAAGTAAAGTGGTTTGGATCAGTGGTTCCCAAACTTGACCCCTAAACTGACACAAATTAGACCACAGGCCCCCATCTGATAAGACTTTGTCTCCCATCTGATAAGATTTTGTTCCAGGGTCCCCTATCTGATTGGATTTTTGCTTTCAGATGTTTTATTACAGAAAGTGTATGAAACCCAGGACCAAAATAGTCATACTTTCCAACAAGTCCTCCAAACCATACAACAATATCAGTTGTTGTATTTCTACCCTCTAATGCGACCCACAGACGCGTTTCCTAAATTACCGCCCCTAGCGGTGGCAGGAAATACTTCCTCATATCTAAACCAGAGAACATAACAGTTGCAGTTTCAAACA
Source organism: Sander vitreus (assembly GCF_031162955.1). NCBI lineage: Eukaryota > Metazoa > Chordata > Actinopteri > Perciformes > Percidae > Sander > Sander vitreus. The sequence goes on from NC_135863.1 coordinate 1,138,544, forward strand.
CGTCGTTAAAGCTGTAACGGTCGCAGTTTGGTTATGTTAGGGCACCAAAACTGCTTGATTAAGTTTAGAAAAAGATTGTGGTGTGGGTTAAAATCAGATGGTTCTTCGGTTACGCCTGGAAGCCGAATGTGACGTAGCTCCGTTTGTTCTGTAAAGTTAAATTCTTTCTTAAATTCTACTTTTAACGGAACTGGTGTCCTGTGTTTGTTTGACCCATCCACCACCCTAACCTATCTTTATATGCAGAAGTTTGGCACTCTAATACTTTGTCACCTTACTTCCTGCTCTGATCCCATCATAACTATTACAGCCACTAGAGAGCGCTGTCAATATAGCAAAAAAATAGGTCGTTAAGGCTGTTTAAACGACTTATCTGGGCATTTTTGGGTAGAGGACTGTCTTATGGATGGATTTATAGTGAAAAAAAAATGATTCCCTTCATCGCTGGGGACCCCTTGGAACCCCCTAAAGGACCCCAACTTTGAAAACCAATGGTTAAGCTAATCCGGACGAACTGTTGTCTTCTTTTACACACAGTCTGATGTCTGACTGCTAATTCTTCCACCTCTATTTCTGGACTCTTTATAGTACATACAGTATTTCTCTGTGGTACATAGAGGGTTAAAGATGTAGGCCTGGCACTGAAGCACAACCCAAACCACATCTTTATGACTGTGTTACTGCTGCTGGATGCACTGTTTTGCGTTTCTGTCACCTCAGACTAATTATTCAACTGCAGCACAATCCCACATTCAGAGCAGCCTAGACTGGGGCCTGGGTTTTAACTGGGAACACATGAGGCTTAATGTAGCTGAGGCATGAAATGACACGACACGGAGCAGTGGTAAAGGCACGGCTGCAGACAAAGACAAAATGACAGTGGTAAACCTCACCATGCAAGACGACCCGGGCTCACATGCCGGTCAGCACATGTACGAAAATCCAAAAATGAGACATTCAGAGTCCAGCGTGTTTTATAGTTCATGAACAGGAGAGAGACATGTCACAGCGCTCTGCCTCCCCGAGCCTTGTGAAGCTGGCCGAGGAGGTGACTATGCATCTGATGGCCTTTTCAAATCAATTCCCCAGTGCATCGATTTCTGCCTGGGCCCTCAAGATTTCTCACATGCCTGCTTCTGATCTGACCTTAATGTGTTGTTAATGCATGAGGGAGGCTGAGATGCCTTTGAGTGTGAAACATGGGACTCTGAGCTGTTGTCAGCGCTGTATGAACCAGCCCACCTCACAAACCACACTGTGCTACCAGAGCCAACTCTTGTTTAAATTTCACAATGGCTGCCATTTCTGTCCCAGCTGTCTTTCAATGCTCTTTTTTTTCTCTTTCTCCATTTCACTGACAATTCATGAAGCATCCATTATGTGTCCCAGACCGCTGAAATGGCAGTTTTTTTTTCTTCCTACCCAACTCCCGTAAAAACGAATTTTAATTAACAGTAAAAACCGTGCAATGACTTGGAAAGGCCGTAATGAAGTTTTTTACGCAGCGTGCAATTTACGGCATGTGGTTCGGGTGTTTCGATGATATAATCCTGGAGGCCGGTTTACACCCAGACACATGCCCAACAGAAGCGCCTTTGTTTGTTGGCGACGCGCCAGAGGACAAATGAAGAGACCGTTGGGGAACAATTGAGCAGATGTAAAGCATTGTGGGTTCGCTGTCTTGTCGCTGCTGCAGGCTGAATGAGATCGGAAGTTGAAAGAGCGTCTCTGCTGAGTCGAGACAATGAGAAGAGCGGCTCATGACTGGACTTTTGTGTACGATCAACAGTGTCATGATGAAGCGTTGCAGATGGAGCGCTCTGCTCTACATTTCTCGCTGCTCTCTTGCATGCTCATCAGTAGAGGCGTACACAGTGTGGAGGGAACACATGTGCTTTAAAGCTCCCATATTATGCTCATTTTCAGGTTCATAATTGTATTTTAAGGTTGTACCAGAATAGGTTTACATGGTTTAATTTTCAAAAAACACCATATTTGTTGTACTGCACATTGCTGCAGCTCCTCTTTTCACCCTGTGTTCAGGTCTCTGGTTCAGCTACAGAGTGAGACATCGCTTCTTCTGTACCATCTTTGTTTGTAGTCGCACATGCACAGTAGCTAGGTAAGGATCATGTTAGCTAGCTGTTTCCATAGACAGTAAAAGAAAGGCTGTTTCCTTGTAACTTCAATCAGTAACAAGGCCGGATTAGCCGGGAGACTTCTTCTAAACAAGGGCACACGTGTAAGTAGTTCTTTTTGTAGATTATGGTGAACTTGTGTGTGTTGTAGCAGTGCTTTGCCATTGAGAACGAGGTAGCATGCTAGCGTTAGCATGCTAACGGTTGCGGTTAGCTAGCTCGTTTCGGCTAGTGACGTAGAAAGCATATTTTGACCAGCTCACCCGGAGACTGAAGGCAGGACACATTCAGAAACCGTATCTCACTCAGAACAGCATGGATGGTTTATTTTCAAAGTTTGTATGCGTGTGGAAGCACCAGAGACACAAAATAACACCCCAAATCCCAGAAAAAGTGATTATTTTTTTTCATAATATGGGCACTTTAATGGAGCGGTTCCATGCATTTTTGATTTTGAAGGACTATTTAAACATCTTGGGGGGAAAATTCAACTTAATTGCTTTGTTTCTGAGAATCACCATTGCTGCTCCGATGCCTTGAGAATGTAAGACTGATTTCGGCAAATGGCAATTTCTTGACATAAGTTAATTATTTTTCAAATAAAAGCTGCTGTGTAGTACTATACAGCAGCACAAGTAATCCACCTTGTGGGACATTGTGTTTTTTTTTGTTTTTTTTAAAGCTACATTGTGTAAGAATTTCTCGCATCTAGCGGTGAAATTGTATATGACAACCAACTGAATATTACTTTCTAGCCCTTCCTCCTACGTTGGCCGAACCTGAAATCAGCTCTTAGTATCTCCATTGTTCACATGCAGCTGTTCTAGCCACTCCAATATTAACTTTGGTCTTGTTGCTTTGCCTGTCGCGTTGTCATTTTAATTCTCTGTTTCGCTTCTCTGGCGAGTAATCTCCCTCTTGCATACGTCACGGTGCCAATAGGTGTAAGAGGGCGAAATGCGGAGGTATGTCCCTCTTTGGCTAATGTATTTTAAAGATGGAGGTGCTACATGGCTGCCGTCATTCAAGCGAGTCGCTCCTATGCAGTAGTGGAATGTACGAAGTACAAATACTTTGTTACTGTATTTACTGTCCACTACATTTCTACAACGTTCCGTTACATTTTCTGATCAGTTTTTCCCCTGCCAAAACGTCTTCCTGACCGTTTGTAGTCCGCAGGGAAGCCTTCAGCAGCGGCCATCCAGCTCCCGGTGCCGCTCGCGATATGATGAATCCCACTATGGCCACGCCAAGACCTGCCCTTCAATAGCATTTATTGGCCAGGCGCGTACCGCTCCCGGTACTACCACTGCTGTCGTTGCTGCTGCTGCTCCCGATACTCTGCTTGGTCATATGTGAAGCATCCGTTCACATAGGGTTAATATACAACCCGTATATCTATCTAAAAAACGCTCTCGGTCCTCCTCATGTGTGAAGCCACGTACTTGTTGTCCAAGCCCATGTGTTCTCGCTAAATAAATGTGTGCAGCATTCACTGTCCCATGGGAAATGATGAAAAGTTGAGCTTCATGCAGATCACCCGGATAGATAACCAGAATTGTAAGTCAGAATGTAAACTGGGCCACAGATGATAAGCACAATTACATTAACCTAAAACTAACTTAATTAAAATGCCACAGCCCATATAGTTTATTTTAATTATTAGAATATAGACATTAAGAGAATAAATCGTTATGCAAGTACTTTTACTTTTAATACTTAAAGTACATTTAAAATCAGGTACTTTTTACTTTTACTTAAGTAGGGTTTTCATTGTTGTACTTTTACTAAAGTAAATGTATCTCTGGTTATTTTTATTTTTTTACTTAAGTACTGAGATTCAGTACTTCCTCCCCCACTGCTCCTATGTATTCTGAATGATTCTGAATGTCAGATTCTACGCTTAGGAGAATACTTCGATTAGTTGGTGGAAGTAATTACACATGAATGAGCACATATTTGTGAAAGAACAAAGTTTTTTTTGCTAAGAATCAACTAAAAAAATTACACAATGAAGGTTTAAAGACTGCTAACAGACAAATTTAATATAACAACATTGCATCAGCTTTCGAATGCATTTTTCCGCAAAGATGGGTTCTGTCATTTTAGGTAGTTCTGATCACTCTGAAGGTTTGTTCAAGTGTTGATTTTTCTGATAAGTTTGGTTTTTATTAGTTGGTTAATGCTATAAAACTGGGCTGAAACGTCATCATTGACAGCTGAGATTGACTCGCGGTTGGTCGTGAAGGTGTATGGGCGGCACTTTGATAACGTAGCTTCACTGCTCAATCACTACTACTACTATATTGATGACATTTCACTTCTGGGATTGTTCAGGTGCCGCCGGAAATTCCGCCAGATGTCCCTCATTTCGGCCGGATGTCCGTCCCCTTCCTCTCTTTGTTTTCGCGTTCTAAACTGTGGTGGATTTCTGAGGACTATGGTTAACAGCTCCTCAGATCTCTGCAGGGTAAATCCAGACAGCTAGCTAGACTATCTGTCCAATCTGAGTTTTCGGTTGCACCACTAAAACTACTTTTGAACGTACACATGTTCCACCAAAACAAGTTCCTTCCCGTGGCTATTTTGCAGAGGCACCATGGCTCTGTTCAGCGCTTAGAGCCGCTCAGGATGATTGTGATTGGTTTAAAGAAATGCCAATAAACCAGAGCACGTTTTTCTCCCATCCTGAGAATGCTGTGTGGACTAGCCAGACCTTCCTCCGCAGTGCTGTGGAGGAAGGTCTGGCAATGTGAGACTACTACTACGCAGACTCTGGCTGCAAAATGACGGGATGGCAGCGCCCGTGTCCGGGGGAATTTGGCTCCTCCTTTGGACAGTGAGAGGAAGTTGAAACTAGGGGCGGGAATAACCAGAGGCCCAACGATACGATGTCATCACGATACTTACGTATGTCATGGTACAATATGATTGCAATTTTAAACATAATGTGATACTCTGCAAATTATTACCTTTATTCCAACTTTAACTTATGTCCCCAAAGGAAAACTTTGTCACCATCTGTTTAATTAAAGAGATAAAGCATTTAGTGGACTGAAAAAGCAATTGATTGTAATATTCTAGTACCAAAAAGTCTCATTCTCATGTGCAATTTCTATAACAAAAGATCAGTACTTGGCCTTCGGTGTATCGATGCAGTATTGCCACGTAAAATATCGCAATACTATGCTGTACTGATTTTTCCCAGACAGAACACCCTCACCTCCTCCTCCCCCCTGAGAGAGTGAGGGTCAGAGGTTCGGTGGAGGTGTGTGATGGCGGGGCGGGGGGGTGCAGCATGAAAAAAAATCATAGAAATCCCTCCATGATGCCATGTTTCATCCCGCAGCGCGCGCGCACACACACACACACACACACACACACACACACACACACACACACACACACACACGCGCAGTGCGATACAAGGGCACCGGGCGGACACCTGTAGCTCCCCACAGAGCAATGAACTCTGGGAGGAATGGAGACGCCGACTGTTAGAAAGATTGATACAAAGAGGAGAAAATGGCCCTTATATACGGCTTTGTACAACAGTTATAGCAACGAGGGGAGGACACTGAATCCAGGACACAACAGCAGCCTTGTGTGTGTCATGTTTTGAAAGCTTTGTTTGGCTCGTTTGTATTATTAGTTTCATTCATTTTTTATTTATTCCCCCGGTACATTTATATTTCTCCGAATAATTGCAAATACCAGTTGAGCATGATTAGCATAAACACAGAGCTCTTACATTAGCATAATGTACTGTAAGACAAAAAGTAACCTAAAGAAAACAAGTAGAGCAGCTAAGGACACGATGCACGTACAGCACGTCAGATGAAAAGTCCTCTTTTCTACGCCTGTAAAAGTTTTTCACTGCTGCTTTTTCGACTCGACCTTGGGGAGAATGTGATGTACAGAGAAGTGTGGAAAAAGTCTGTTAGTGACTCATGCGCCTGTTTTACACGATTCATACGTGCTGCTGAGGATAAAGGTGGATCACAGGTCACATCTTCTGCAGAACGAGGCTGTTCACTTTAACTCGGCTCATTAACTCCATCACAAGGACTTTTTAAAAACTTTTATTTACTTTATTATTCCTTCAAGAAGATTTTTTTTGTTTTTTTTGTTGCTGTTTTATATTCATACAGCCGAACAGCCGAAGCACATTCATCTCTTGCTCCTGTTAAAAAGCCTTGCTAAAGGGGTACTTGTCAGCAGTTTGTGAAGGAGGATTTTCCCATTTGTGTCTGTTTGTGTCTGGCTTTGAATCAGTACACTTCTGAATGCAAGCGAGGCTGTGCTCAACGCTTCATTAATAGATTGTTTTGATCACTTAGGGGCAGACACACAACCCTCATCACCTTTTAATGTTATGATAAAGCAGATTTTTTGTCTCTTTCCACACCCAGCAGACACAGAGCAACATTATCATTTGATGTAATAACCCTAACTCAAGGTCCACTTATTAGCTTTTTTTTCTTTTTCTCAATTAATATTTTGCTCAGGTGTCATCGAAATCCGAATACTTTATTGATCCCTTTAGGGAAATTGTTTGGTTGCAGTTGCTTACAGTCAAATTCTTCACTGTTGTGCCAAAATATGAAGTTAAATCAAGCCCTTGAGTGTAATATTGTGATTATACCACAACGGTTACCAACAAAATAAAAGTTATAATCAAACTGTACTCATATTGTGGGGCAATTCGCTCTCAAAATAAAAAAATAAAAAAAAGCAACAGAGATGATTTCTAGTCCCTCCCTGTTTGGTCAGCCAGTTAACTTAAGCTAACGTTAGCTTTGTAGAGTTCGTGGGATTTCCCAAACTGAATAATTACCGCAAATATAAACACCAAACTGCTTTGCTAGCTCTATCCTGTTATAACTAAGATATCTGCTGAAAAGAAGGTAACATTTTACAATAAGGTACACAAAAAAGTAGGTAGTTAATGATTAACCGTAGACTGTTAATATTAATGGGCAAAGCATCCGGTTTGGTGAAGTGCCTTAAACCTGCATTCTCTCTGAACTCCACCAGGGGGAGACTCCTTAAACCTGCATTCTCTCTGAATTCCAGCAGGGGGAGACTCCTTAAACCTGCATTCTATCTGAACTCCAGTAGGGGAAGACTCCTTAAACCTGCATTCTCTCTGAACTCCAGTAGGGGAAGACTCCTTAAACCTGCATTCTCTCTGAATTCCAGCAGGGGGAGACTCCTTAAACCTGCATTCTCTCTGAATTCCAGTAGGGGAGACTCTTAAACCTGCATTCTCTGAATTCCAGCAGGGGTGAGACATGTGCTGATCTGCAACACAGAGATCGATCTTTAGATTTTTTGAATCATAGTCTCGTTGATTTTAAAATCGCCGATAAAGCAGGGGGTGTTTTAGGGCGTGGCTATGATGTGATTGCCAGTGAAAGTGTGTAACGTAATGTGGCTCCTCCCTCACTCCTCCCTCTCGTCTAAAATCGTCACATCCGCAACCAGGATGGCTGCGCCCGTAACAGCAAAGTCGACGACTCATAGCAGATCTCCACAAACCAATGGGTGACGTCACACATGCTCTGTTCATTCATATTAACAGTCTGTGATTAACGAATGAGGAACGAATGGTTAGTTAATGAGTAGTTACTGATTGACTGTGATTCAAGCACTAATGATTAGTTACTGTTAGACAGACTGGTAGATACTGTTAAATGAATAACGAATGAGGAACTACTGGTTAGTTAATGATTAGTTACTGAATGACGGACTCAAGCACTAATGATTAGTTACTGATAAACAGACTGTGTGTGTGTGTGTGTGTGTGTGTGTGTGTGTGTGTGTTACTGTATTAATGAATCATTAGGGAAATCTGTTCATGGGATTTATAGTAAGAAAAAGAATAGACGTGATACAGGATGGATCTCAAAATATGTATTATAATAATGATATTCACAAAACATTTACATTGACAAACTACAGTGGCACTCATACGTTTATGAACCCATGCTAAAGTTCGACCTAATGTATCGTAAATAAATAAATGTTCTTCCTTAAATTACAGGGGGCATAAGTTATAGGGGCCCTCTGTTAAATTCCCATAGAGGCAGGCAGATGTTTATTTTGAAAGGCCAGTTATTTCATGGATCCAGGATACTATGCATCCTGATAAAGTTCCCTTGGCCTTTGGAATTAATATAGCCCCACATCATCACATACCCTTCACCATACCTAGAGATTGGCATGGGGTACTTTCCATAAAATCATCTCTCAATGCAAATCAAACCAGCTATTAGGCTAACTGAAATAAAAACATGCCAAGTATGCGGCTGTGTGGGTGTGCATGTATATATGTGTACATTTATAGGGGGAGGGGGGCCTTCCCGTCACAATTTAACTACTCCCTTAGGGTTTTGGTGGCTGCCTGTTCCATTACTAGTACTCTTTTGAATATGTATCGATCTTTGTACTTGCTTATCTGGACATTTCTTATATTGCCACCTTGTTTTACATAAGGTGCTACTGGTGCAATGTATATAATACTTGTCCTGAAAAAACTCAATAATGATTGAAAAAAAATAAAATAACCCAAATTATTCTATAAGACGTATCAGCTGGGTAACTCTTGGCCAAGAAAGCTGGAGATGACAGCGTATTATTGGATGGTTGGAGCAACTTTGTGTCTGAGTCTATTTATGCTGCGATTCCGCTAACATTTGAAAGTGTCAATCCGTGGGCGGGGTGCGAAATACTGTTCATGTGCATCAATTTCTATGAGATGTTTTTGAATGCGTCGCTGTGTGTGTCTATGTATGTTGTTGTTGTTTGTGTGACTCTAAGCCAGGCGGTGGGAGTGCGTGAGTGTTCGGTGTCAGGGAGTTTAGAGCTAAAAGTGAGGCGAAAAGTCGATGTAGGGGAGGATGCAGGTCTGAAGTTATATAATGTTGACTGCGCTGTGCGAGCCTCAAGCTGCATCTATAAATGCAACCATCAGTTGTACAGTATCTAATTTAAACACACTGTAACTGGGTGATTGGCAGCCTTATATGCAGCTCCCACAGTGAAAAAAGAGGGCACATTGTCTTTTTACCATTTCTGTGAAATTTTGTCACTTCCCTCTTGTGGTATTTCTCCATACAGATAGTTTTGGTTTTGTTTGTCCAGGTTTAAAGATATCTCTCTCTGAGGTTTCTGCCTCCACTCTAACCACGACTTCACTCCAGCAGCAAAATGTAAGCATCCATCTGTTCAATCCAGATCCACTCCGATCTTAGATACAAAAGGTCACGGAAAGGACAGGCAGTTTCTGAGAAAGTAGTTTTCAAGTCTATGAGGAAATGGCTTCGGGCCTCATTCTCCAATAAAGTTTTTTTCTTGTCCCTAAGTCCTAAGAACAGTCTACGTCAGATTGATGACGTGTTGTTAAACCGCAGAATTGTTCGCATGTGTGTTCGTGTGTGATGTGATGAAGTGATGAATCCCATTGTCCTTGTAAATTCAAAGCACATGCCAGTTAGTGTCCTAGTTAGTGTAGGGAAACTTCCCGCCCAGGGTGCGATTTGTGAAAAAAGCAGAGATGGAGGGGGGGGTGATCATACACAACAAAACAAAACATGCTATAATGAAATCCCCCTTCCAATACCACCATGGATATAGAGCCACTCGACCAGCCATGCCAAAACACTTATTTATGGACTTCAATATCCAGTGGAAAATCATCTCAAAATGAAATAGCACAATGTGGTGTCAACATAAAACACGCGCTTTCAAGCAGTGGGAGAAACCCTCGTTAGTTCCTCAGGAGTGTTTTAACCCAAACCACGATATTTTTCCTAAACTTAACTAGTTGTTTTGGTGCCTAAACTGAACTGTCATCGCTGCATGACGCTCACTTTTTCTGGCTAAACTCCAGTGGTGCAGTCTACGTGATACGCCATATACCCACTAGAAAAGGTCAAGAATTTCCATATACCCACTTACAAAAGGGCGAGGATACGTAACATTTTGGCCATGAATTAACCCTGTCTGTATTGCGAGTAACCTAGGAACAACAACACAGTTACTTGACTGTCTCTGTGCAAACGTGAAATTAACTAATGTGAATCACTAAAGTAGATCTGAAATGACAGCCAACTTAAACTACACTCATCATTTTCGTAAGCCTGCCCCTGAAGCTACTGCAGCTTCAGGTAAAACTGTAGCAGACGGTTACGTTACAGAAACGACAGAAAATGAGCCAGGTGAGGCTGATGCTTTACACGGTAAAGTTAGAAAAAAAATGTATGGGGTTGTCGCTCTGGGACATGGGCGAGAATGAGGCTGTATTCACAGTATACTCACTACAAAAAACTAGACTACACCACTGTTAAACTCCACTACCGTGGCCCCTGAAAGGACCGTCATCTGGCGGTGCCTGTAGCCGGCTCAGTCCCCTATTGGCGGCTAAACAACTGTCGCTGGTAGCCGGCGTCCCGAAGCTCTGTAGCAGCTAAATACAACCAGCAACTGCCGCTCTGATTTTATCGTTCTATGTTATCGTTCTATGTTGTCTACGTTTAAAGCACTTTCCTTAGTTTAAAATACTTCTATTCTAGGTATTTAACAGGGGTTCTCAAACACATCACTCAAATGTCCGCATCTGATTTTTATTCCAGGTCAAAGGTCCGGAACAATTGGCAGTAACAAAAAAACATTCAGTCTGTTTTTTGAGCTTCTTAGTTCAGATGCAGACGTGATATCCACATAATATATATGGGGAACATTAATGACACTTTACTCCCGGAACCAGCAGCGCCAAAAGTGCCCCCCCTTACTGCCGTGAATGTAAACGCACTGACTGTGTTACTTTTAGTTGGAGAGGGGTGATGATGTGAGACAAAGATCCCCAGCCAGAATCACACTGACACATGTTGTGGTTATATACTGCACACCGTAAAACCACTCTTCACAGTTTTAAACTTGAAAATAAAAAACTAAGTAACTTTAGACGAGAGAAAAAAAAAATAAACAGGTATAGCTTGCTGTCTGTGTCTTTTTGAAAAAAGGGGGGGGGGGGGAGACAAAACCAAATGCAGATCTTTGCAGCTTTAATGTTATGATCCAGATGGGAACACAAAACCCATGCAGGAGCTTATTTTTACTGGAAGCTCTGGTCTTAAATCCTGCCGTCAGCCGCAGACACAGAATCTGGGCGAGACTCTATCACTTCCCCTCTATTTTGCGCACATGTACACACACACACACACACGTACACACACACACAATTTTCCCAGAGGTGCTACACAATAACATAGTATAATTTTGTTGAATCCCTGTCAGTGGCCTGGTGCAACCCAGTAATCCTCATATTCTGGCTGCAGTTCCTGACTTTCAGCCACAGATCCTCTCAGAGCAGAGCCACAGGAATATCAATAACCGAGGGGATTCAGCAGGCATCTGTCCTCCGCTCTGACACTGATTCACCAATACCTGCCATGCGATGAGGTCATTGCAGGTACGGGGTCCATTGAGCCCTGGTACATGCTCCGTACCATGTAGCTGTGATAGATTAAAACGCATTATGTTATCTATAGGTTCTGGTTGATGTGTTCTGGTTAAGAAAATTGTGCCAAGACATTGTGCTAGAACAAACACTGGGGAGATTTTGCAGCCCACAACATGAATACCAACGGTAATATGACTCTCAGTGCCAAAAATGAAAGATATAGGTGCTCCCTATCAAATGTTTTAAGGGTTATTCTATAGGTTGATGAGATGATGAGTGTCATGCCCTCTCGTCTCATGCCCTCCCGCCTAGTGCCGTCCCCGCCTCGAAAACTTCTGTCTTCGGGTCCGTTACAGTAGTAGGCTACAGGCGAGAGAGTGGTGGATAAGACGAGGACTGTGTGTCGGCGTTGTTTAACAGTTTTTGGGTATGTGAGTGGAAATACATCTAAGGGCCCTGAGACACCAACCCGATTATCGGCCGTTGGACAGTCTGGCGAGGTCGGTGACTCGAGTCTGTTCGATGTGTTCCGTGCCGTCGTCCGTTGGAGGAGCTGTCGGCCTTTATTTTGGCCGACCTGACATGCTCAGTCGGAAACAGGGCAGTCGGGACTCACCTGGAAATGGCGAGCAGGATGAGCGTGACTAAGCCTCTCAAAATCTGACGAAAATCTTTTAAACTGACCTTTGTCGATCTGAAATGAAGACAGATTCAGCAACTGCACGGCCTATTTCTCTCAAAATGTTTTCAGAAACACGTTTCGGTGAACTAGTTTAGTACAATATGAGATCGTATTCTGAACAAGCCGCCATGACAGTCTGGCTGTGAATTTCCGGAGAAAAAAGACCCACGTGACGCGTTTGTCCAATCAGCTGCCGGTTTTCATTTTCTGGGAAACGATACAGAGAAGCGCCGCCTGCTGCTATGGAGACGTATTACATTTCACGCACGAGCAGAGCGTACGCTCAAGTCGGCGTCGCCTCAGTGCGTTTTGAGGCTTTTTTTTTTGGACCTCGGGGACCCGACTGATCAGTCCGACTGCCTTTTCTGCCGACGGTCGGCCGTCTGGTTGGTGTGTAACAGCTCTATCATGCTATCTCATATCCGACGCCATCACCCAGATGTGCCAATCACTGAAACGAGACAAAAAAAACTGTCCAACTTCTCATCCCTACAGCCTAACCAGCCTTTAGATACAAATAATTAAAGTTAAATTAAAAAGGAGAAGAGCTTGGATGTTAAACAAGAGCTTATTCATTATTTTACCTACTGTTAAAAGCAAATGCAGGCTACTCTTTTTGCACTTGCTCTGTTTACTTTAAGTTTATATTTTTGTATTCCTCCTGAAAGTGACTTTATTTTGTGATTTGATTGATAGCCTACATCTGGCTTCAGGTTGCACTACACATTCATTTTACTTGAACAGTGCAGTGTTTTGAATAGAGATTTGAACCTTATTGAAATTTGTTTTGTGTAAATTAATAATTGAGCAATGAGAAAATAATCGCTAATTGAATATGTATCGTTAGATTAATCTAACGATACATTTTTCGATTAATCGTTTAAAAACTAATAGTTGGGGACAGCCCTACATCACACACAATTACTTCTCCTTTTCCTCTCCTAGTCTCCTTTTGTGGTGCAGGGAATTCATTCCCCCAGAGATCCATTTCCAAAGAAAAAAGAGAGAATTCCTGCACCTCTTTATCGGTTTATTTGGTGATCGATTTCGATCACATGAACCTTTCTGAAGACACGTAGTCCTTCAGAAACGCAGAGGTAGTCTCGCGTTGCCAGACCTTCCTCTACAGCGCTGTGGAGGAGGGTCTGGCTAGTCCACCCAGCATTCCTGCATGGGAGAAGAACGTGCTCTGGTTTATTGGCATTTCTTTAAACCAATCACAATCGTCTTGGGCGGTGTACGTCTTTATTTTATTTCATTTTTTTAAATGGTCAAATTTATATTTCTATACAGACATTGTTTTTTTCTCTCTCATTCACTTTAAGGGTTAACATTGAATTAGATACATTTAAATGTAACAAAATGCCTGGTTTGGTTGGCTAAAAAAGAAAAGAAAAAAGAATGTAGTGTGCCAGCAGGAAATGCTGTGAATGAATGAAAAGTTTTGACTTTATTTAAAAAGTTTGAACGATTGGCAGGGCCAAAAATAACACAGGCAGAAGTCACTCCATGTGTCAGACACACACACACACACACACACACACTCATACGTACGTACACACACACACACACACACACACACACACGCACACTCATCACGTACACACACACACACACACACACACACACACACACACACACACACACACTCATACGTACGTACACACACACACACACACACACACACACGTGCACATACACACGTACACACACTCATACGTACACACACACGCACACACGGAAGAGATGGATCTTGGCAGCTTGCTCAGTGGAAAATAGTTTCAACCTTCCCAAAAGTCGTTTCTGCATTTTCTCCTCTCCATCCTCTGTTTTATCTCTTTGGCTTCTTCCTTGTCATCCTTTCTTTCTTTTCTTCTTTCCTTTTTTTTATTTTTACAAATTTATTTTCATTTCACAAATCCACCACATCATCTAGCCTACACTTCGTTGCTCTCTTTTCTTTTCAGCCCATAGCTTTCTTTCTCTACACTTCTCTTATAAACAAAGAGGATTCTGTCTCTCTGGCTCATGTCTGTTTCACACGTCAGAGCAGACCTGCAGAGTCTGGTGAGTATGACCACACACACACACACACACACACACACACACACACACACACACACACACAGGTATTACAAACATGTCAGTGAGGAGGAAGTTAAATGCATCCATCTCCTAGCAGCACGCTGGTTTCCTGCCTGTGTGTTTAGCTGTGTGGGCTCAGATAGTCCGCTGGGTTATCTGCAGACGATAGGACAGTTGTGCTTTAAGTTATTATTTAATTTAATAATTATTCATATGGTATTAATTCTAAGTGGGACCCCAGACTCATTCATAGATTTCAGGGCAAATGCATACATATAATACACATTACTGTAAAACATGTGCAAGAAAAAAGAAAATATATAACTGACCTAATGTTCTTATAAATGGTCACAGAGTTTGACATTCGACGATTGTGCCAAAAGCAATTGAGAAAAACTGTGAAACCATACCAACGTTGCTCTGTTTTCTAGGACAGCGTCCCGTCATGAACTGTGAACTCTCGCTGTGTGACCCCTCTGTGCACACTCTCCTACCATTCAAAGTTTGATTGCTCACAAGAGCAGCCAGGCGCAGAGTCCCAGTAGGAGAAGTCGGACTGCCAGTACGACTAATGACTATCAGTTGACTGATTCTTTTCTGTAGACAGACAGACGCAGGCATTTGTATTCAGTTGACAATGAGCTGAGTGACTGTCCTCTGTGTTTGGGACCATGTGAGTCTCAGCTGATGCCAGCTCGGGCTGAGCTGCGAGTTTTAAAAAAAAGGGGAAAAAATGGGTAGCTGGCGATTCACATACTTTTTCGACTGATTTTCCAGCCTGATGGCTGATGGGAAAACAGATAGGATGGTATGTGGCGAAGCAGAGGAGCCAGGATTTACAGTCAAGAAGTCAACTTCTTTTCACTTTCCCCAGAAAGAGCGCCAAAATGTGACGAACCTGATTAGTTGTAGTTGTTTTTTTTTTAAGCTTGTGTTATTTGGATGTTAACCGAACATGGACAAAAAAGAGTTCACGTAGAATGCTTACTGTAAGCTTAGATTCTGGGAAAAATCATTCTGGGAGGGCTTCTGGCCAATGACCTTTGGCCAGCAAGGTTTTCGTAAAGATATACACTGAACAACACTTTTGTTTTTGCCCCCATTTTTCATGACCTGAACTCAAAGATCTAAGACTTTTTCTATGTACACAAAAGGCTTATTTCTCTCAAATATTGTTCACAAATCTGTCCAAATCTGTGTTAGTGAGCCGAGATAATCCATTCACCTCACAGGTGTGGCGTATCAAGATGCTGATTAGACAGCATGATTATTGCACAGGTGTTCCTTAGGCTGGCCACAGTAAAAGGCCACTCTAAAATGTGCAGTTTTACTGTATTTTGTGGGCATTTTGGGCCTTTATTACATACACAGCTGAAGATGTGAGAAAGCAAGAGAGCAGGGGAATAACATGCAGCAAAGGGCCGCAGGTCTGAATCGAACCTACAGCCACTGTGACAAGGACTGAGCCTTTGCACATGGGGTGCATGCTCTACTACATAAGCTGTCCAGGCGCCCCAACGGCAGGCACATGAACACCCTTTCGATCATGTCCACCATTGTTGTTTTGAACGTCATGGCACTGGCACACACACACACACACACACACACACACACACACACACACACACACACACACACACACACACTGCATAGTCAGCTCTTAATACAGCCACAGTGGTCAGTGTCTGGATCGAGGACAGTTCATTTACCGGATAATCGCCGAAACATCTGTCGCAGCTGGATCTTCCGCAGGATGTCCCTCGCCTTGCAAAACTGTTGGTTGCGGGAAACAACAACAGACTTTGAGCTAGCGTGCTACATGCTCAAAATGGCAACTTTTAAAGAAACTTGGATGGTGCAACAAGGCAGGTCTGCTTGGTTCTTTCTGGGAATGATTTTAAAGATTTACAAAGAATATGTTTAGGTCATTTCCTCTCTAACTGGGACGTTTTGGGACCGATTGGTGGGATTGCTGTGGACCAAGTACACACGGTGATACACTAAGAGCAAATTACGTTTAACCATGTATCCAGCTAATTTAAATAGCTCACGTTACTGTATTGTGTCAACAGTTAACTTCATTTAATATTGGATGTGGCGTTTTCTTTAGCGGATGCAAATGTTCCACCAAAACAAGTTCCTTCCTGAGACTGTTTAGCAGAGCCACCGTCGCTGCGTCCAGAGCTTAGCGCCACCCAAGACGACTGATTGGATTAAAGAAATGCAAAACAACCCAGAGGGTATTTCTTTCTCCTATCCAGGAATGTATCTGTGGTGTAGCCAGACTACAATAGCGCTGTGGAGATGGAGCTGGCAAACAAGATGGTTTTTCAACCTCTCAACAGCACATTTGTGTCACAGACGTACTTTATCTCTGCCAGCAAATCCACTGATTGCAGCATTATACATTAAAGGGTTCATATTATGCCTTTTGGCTTTTTCCCTTTACTTTATTGTGTTACTGTATATATTGTTTTTCTGCATGTTATAGGTTTACAAAGTGAAAAAGCCCAAAGTCCACCCCAAAGGGACTTACCATCTCCAACAGAAAACACTGTTCACAGACTGCTCCAAACAGCTCTATTGTAGTCCAGCCTTTACTTCAGAGACAAACGTGGTCACTGTCAGGAATCCTGCTTCCGGAGTTCACTTTCTGCCTCAATTTCTGTTTTCACCTGTGAGTCTGTTTTTCTGAGTTCCTGAACGCGTCCTGTCTAGTTGCCTGGCGACGAAGCAAGGCGGGAGAATCTGCAATCACACTCACCTGTATCTCATCTGCAATCTGCACACCTGGTCCTGATCATCACCTCTCCACTATTTAAGCCGTGAACTGACATCCATTCCCTGCCGGATCGTTATCCTCACCAGTATGTTTGCTAGAGTGTCAGTTAGTAAGTTTGAGAAGTTTGTTCTGCTCTTTTGTGACGTTTTACCGTTGCTAATCTGCCTGTCCCTCTGTCTTCAGTTTTGTGACCTGGAAGATTCTCTCCATCACTGTCTGATCGTCTGCATCACCTTTGTTACTGAGTCTGCACTAATCCGTCAGCCGACGCAATTCCACCCACTGCCTCACCAGCTGGATTCCCCTGCTTCCACGTACCAAAACCAAATAAATACTTACCTTTTTTTCCACTCTACTTACCTTGTCCTTGTCTGCTTTTGGGTTCCTGTCCTAGTGAAGCGTGACAGTCACTTTGTAACACACGTTATAATGCTCACCTAGCTGCTAGCGTGGCACGCCCTCATACTCTGCTTCTGACTGGCTAGTAGTCCTTACCTAGGTACTGTCAGGGCACGCCCTCATACTCTGCTTCTGACTGGCTAGTAGTCCTTACCTAGCTACTGCGCATGTGCGACTCCCAACAAAGATGGAACAGAAGTGAGATGTCTCACTCTGTAGCTAAAACAGAGAGCTCAACACACAGGGTGAAAAGACGAGCTGCAGCAATGTGCAGTACAACAAAAATATGCTGTTTTTTTTGTTTAATTAAACCATGTAATCCTATTCTTATATAAACACTTTAAAGCCTCATGTGGGCCGCCAGTGTTGGTTTTGTTTCTATTGCTTTGGGTTTGCAGCGTGAACAGAAGACTTTTGCAAAACGACCCGAGGCATTTGGACATGTATCCACATCAGTGTGGACATGGGCAGAGAGAGATTGAGAAATGGAGAGAGGAAAGGGAACGACTGAGTGAGGATTTGATGAATGTGGAGACAAAGTGAGCCGGCGTCGTTCGGCCGAGGAGCTCTTCGAGCAGCCAGCTGTTTCTCGTGGCATGTTTACCCTCTCGTTTATTTTTAATCCATCACTGGAGCCTCAGAGGCCTCACCTCGAGGAACGGTCAGTGAGGAAAGAGAAGGAAGGACGGAGGAAAAAGGTGAAGTTAGGAAAGAGGCAGTTGACATGACGTACTCACTTCTTCCACCCAGTGTAACACGTGTTTTATTTCTAGTACATTTCCATCCTCTTCTGTTTGTGTGACTTTTCTATTTTTAGTATTCCATTTGCTCATTTCAACCTCTCCTCTCCCCCGCCTCTGAATTTCTTCCTCTCCTCTTCGCTCTTCCTCTCCTTTGCTCTTCCCCTCTTCTTTCTCCTCTGCTCTCCTGGGGTCTCATTTACTTCTCATTTATAAAACTGTGCGTAGGATCCTTACTGATCTATAGACTACCTATATTAATAATACTGTCCAAAATGGCAGGCATTACGGCACTCGGGGACAGCTTCGATATACCACACCTATATAAGATTTAACAGAACTACTGTATATATTATATCCAAACAAGCCTTAGTGATAAAGTCGAAGATTATACAGTATATAATATTTATATAAAACACTTGCTGTCTGCCGTTTACTGCTGGAAAAAGCTGGTTGCCCCCAGAATGGAGGACCTGTATTTGCACCAGTCTGGCACAGTTCCGGCGCGTTGCCCTCTCTACTGGACCCAATTCACTACATAGATCCAAGAGCACATCTTTAGGGAATGTAAATCGGCATATTAGCCAGTCATCGTCATGGTCCCTGAAGTCTTTTTCTCTCCCGATTCTTCCGTTGGGGTTTACTACTCGTGCAGTGCCAGCAGTGCCATCATGCAGCATTACGCACGGGCAGTATTTGTATAGTTACAACAATTTGTGATTGTTAACACCTTGCCAAAAATCACAGCATCAACTAGTAGTATCCCCCACTCCGAGATACAATTTGAAAACACACTTTTCTTCATGGAGGTTTGGTCACAAACAGTATTAAAGTTCGGACCGATAACGAGGACATTAAGTGTAACGACTGCGTGAGAGCTTAACGTTTGTATTCCCAGACTTTGACATTTGATGATATATGCACGTGTTCTTTTCATTTTTATTTGCTTATTTCTTTTTTTTAGGATTTTCTTTTTTTGACTCGTTTTGATTATATAATAAAGGGTATTTGAAAAGGGGCTCCTTTAATCTCTCCTCTTCCTCTCCTTTCCTCGCCCCCTCCTCTTTCCTTTTTTTCCTCTCCTCCTCTGTGGGGGCGGATGGAGAGTTGGTTACATTTCTGATGAAGAAAGTACTGTATTATTTGTAGTATTTGTATTTGTTTGACAGGTTTTGTTGTGTGTTTTTTTGTATTTTCATTTAGGTTTAGTTTTTCTTGACTTGTTTTAGATTTTTGTGATTGTGTTTCTTCTTTGAAAATGGTCCAATAAAGGGACTTGAAAACCCCAAAACCTCTTCCTCTAGTAATTTCTCCCCTCCTCTTCCTCTAACTTTCCCATTTCTTTTCTTCCTCTCCTCTCAGGCACTAGGAGGTACTCGAGGCAAAAGTCTTCGAAATGGAATTGCTGTCACCTCCAATTTAACTCAAGCACTTTCCGAATCCAATTACTTCACCATAGTTACTTTCTTTCTTTCCCTGTTAATCCGCTGGATATTCTTGTTCAGAATTTTAAGTGGGCTCAGACTTTCGCAGCGTGCTATCTCTGTTTATTTCTGCATTCTCTCTGAAGGCCATACGGATGGAGTGAACATTTTCTCTCTCTTTCTGTTGCTCAGGGATACTCAGAGTTGGAGTAAAGTACATTTGTAGCAGTGTGATTAAACTCCCAGAACAAGAGTGGAAGTTTACTATGCAGCAGCTCATCCCAGCTCACTATGACTCCCTTTTAGGATCGGTCTTTAAACTACAAATCAAATAGGCTTGGGGAATTTTTGGGGGGTTAGTCAGACACATAATATTGCCTTGAATATAAAAACTTACTGTAATACACTGATTTGCTGATAAAACACACTTTTACAAAATGATGTAAGGGAGACCTAAATAGATGCCAATTTGTTATACGGCAACAAACTATAATTTGCGGGCCCCACTGCACTAACTCTGAGGACCCCCTAGGGGTTAGGGTTAGGTATAGTTTGTAGTTTCTGGTTTTTGAGCTCAAACTTTAGGACTCCAAACTGCTGGAACCAACTTCCGCAGAATGCAGAAACCGTTAACTGGATGTCGTGCTGCCTTCGGCGCTTGTCAACTTCAAAGGTTAAGCCGGGAGAAAAGTCGCATTCTGAGACATTTCTCTTGACTTTGAAGGTGACAACCACCGAGGGCGGCGTGACATTCAAGTTATTATGATACCCTGTGGAAATGGAGGATAAATACCCCGCTGTAGTTTCAAATGCTGTCAGTAATGACTTTTACATGCACTAATCATTCCGGTTTCTGCCCTTATTCGAAAAAACAAGTTTCAGACTAAGCTGTTGACGTGGCTAATGAAAATCGATATTCCACTAATATTCTTGTTTTAGATATTTTAGATATTTTTTTTAAGTTTACCGCCGGTGGAGCACTTGTTACACTGTTCAAACACAGCCTTTGCTACTTTATTCCTTCGACCACCTTCTTGAAAAGGTTGGCATTGCGATGTTTGTGCATGTCCAAAAACCTGATCTAAGTCTTTCATCATGTTTAGAAGTACGTGTGTTTCTCCCCTTCAGACCGGGAATGTTGTCTTTTTCTTTTGGGCATGATGAAATTGGATACACTTTAGGGTCCTATCTTGCACCCGGCGCAGCACAAAGCCCGACCCAAGTGTCTTTGCTAGTTTAAGACCGATGCAGTTGTCAATTTCCCGTCCAGCGTCCACGTCGTTTAAATAGCAAATGCACCTGCACCCACCTGTGCGCCCATGGGCGTGCAGGTCTTACAGGGAGGTGTGTTCAGGTGCACTCTTGGCGTATTGCTATCTTGAGGCATCTGGAAGTGATCGCACCATTGACCAACAAAAACCTGGTCTAAAGTCAATAACGCAGCATTTGATTGTTATTTTAACAGCAAATTAGTAAAATGTGCCTAGACATGTGTACAGCGCGCGCACACTATGCTACACACACAGGGACGTGCAGCAGCACACACACACATGCAGAAGATTAAAAATAAAAATATTACAATGTGAAATAGTATTATGATATGATCTGCTTGCGTGCTTTCACTTCACACACGAGTTTCTTCTCCTGAAAATCTCTTCTTCCTGCTCAGCAAATCCTCCATCATAACAGCAATGCTCCAAGGTCCAAACGCTCCTGGCTTTTAAAGGGAATGGGAGATGACTCTCTGATTGGTTTATTGCATGTTACGCCCAAAACACACCTCTGATTAATGAAGACACTAAGTACAACCCTTTTGAACCATGCACCCGGCGCACAGACCCTTTTTTTTCCGCCGTCAAACTAACAAAAGTGGATTCGTACAGCCCTAAATGCACCTGCACCACGCGCTTCACGCTGTGCGCTTAGATCATTAAAATAGGGCCCGAAGACTCAGACTCAGAGGAAACTCCATCACCAGATGAAGTTGATGGATTCAGCAGCTTCTGCAACCTCTTTGTTGCTATAGCTTCGAGGCAACATTTTATATTGCCTTCACTGTTGGAAAGAAGTCATCTACAAACATTACGGGCTTGCATTTAGTCTTTCTTATTGTATTAACTTTTCAGGCTGGTTCCAGACCCATGAATTGCCCTATTTGTTCAGTGATTAAAATCTAGTGCTGTGTTCATTGACAGCTGTTCCCCAGTTAATATAAAATTATACCACTGCCTTTCTGATCTTTTCTGTCAGAGCCAGAAAACCAGCATCAGAAACATGGCCACAAAAACAGTGACAAACGCAACATATTTTTTTCTACCTTCTCACAGACAGAAAATAGCTTGCATGAACATGTTATTAAGCTGGAAGATTTAAGTGAGTATCAGGCCAAGTTTTTGTTCTATAAATATTTCTGTACATTCAACAGCTACATAAAAAGCTAACTGTACAGTATATTAAAACATTAAAGTTCCAACTGTGAAGGAACGTGTGTTTTCATACAGAAATAGATATCACATGGGATGTACAGCAGTCATACAGGATAGGGTAAACAAGATTAAAGCCACAATCGTACAGCTGCTGACTCAGAGTATTAGTGTCTTTTATATATTATATTAAGCCCTGTGTGTGTGTGTGTGTTTTCTTGTTTAACTATAACTTGTTTATATAAGTAAAACGGGAATACAGTATACTTGTGGGATCCGGACAGCTTTGTGGGTCCAAAATGCTGGACCCCACAACTTTAAAGGTCTGTTTGAGGGTTAAGACTTGGTTTTAGGATTAGGGTTAGAATCAGGTTCTGGTTAGGGTGAGGGTAAGGGTTAAGGTTAGGCATTTAGTTGTGATGGTTAAGGTTAGGGTAAGGGGCTAGGGAATGTATTATGTCAATGACGGGTCCCCACAAAGATAGTGCCACGCACTGTGTGTGTGTGTGTTGCAAGGCGTGATTTGACGTTTGTGCATGCAATCATATGACGTAATTTCTTCCTCTTTTTCCTGTCGTTCCCTCAGCTGACATCTCCTCTTCCTCTCCTGTCAGTCAGTAACAGAAGTGTCTTCTCCAGCAGGAAAAGAGAAGCAGAGACAGAGCTGTACTTTTCACTTTGAAGCAGCAATTTTCTTCCTCCTCCCTGCCGCCACACTCACATACACGGACAGATTTCTTCTCCTCGCCTCCTGTTGTCCTCGGCGGTGTTTTGAAAGGGAAAGCGGTTATGAAGTGACTCCTGCATAGCAACAGTTTTTGGTTTGGAGTGGATGGAGATTACAGCTCGTGTTGAGCTGTAATCAGGACAAAATTGATTCACTGGGAGAGAGAGAGACCCTCGTTTTAACACCAGTTATCACATTCAGATGTGAAGTATAGTAATTCTTCATCCACCCATCGCTTCTCTTGCTGTTTTCTGACCTTGCCTAAAGGCGCTGACACACCAACCCAATTATCGGCCGTCGGACAGTCTGGCGAGGTCGGTGACTCGAGTCTGTTCGATGTGTTCCGTGCCGTCGTCAGTCGGAGGAACCGTCGGCGTTCATTTTGGCCGATTTGACTTGTTGAATTAGCCAGTGGGCAGCCGGACTCAATGACCAACGCCAGTATCTTCTTATTACTAGCCATCGTATTTAACAACGATCCTTCTTGACTACTATCAACACTGATGAAAACAATGACTGACGACAGCGTGCTCTGTGTTTAATAGGTCTAGAGAGATGTTCCCTCATTTCCGGTTTTCTTTTTTTGGGCGACAATACAGATTAGCGCCGCTTGCTGTTATGTAGGCGTAGAACGTCTTGCACACGCGCAGAACGTACGCTCAAGTCGGCGTTACTTCGTTGTGTTCCGAGGCACTTTTTTGAGAGACGGGAGCCGACTGATCAGTCCGACTGCCTTTTCTGCCAACAGTCGGCCCTCAGGTTGGTGTGTCAGACCCTTTAATATATCTCAAACATACACGTCTTTCCGCAGACATGTTTTTGGCTTATCCACCCATCAGACTCATTTTCTTATGCAAGAAGTTTCCATATATTTTTTCTGTATGCCATCATGAAAGTACAGATATGGAATATGCAATGTCCGGTTTGATATTTAGATTACATTCTGTTGAAGACAAGGTCACTGTGTCAGTTAGGAGTGTGCGTCTTGTCATACAGAAATAGATATCACATGGGATGTACAGCAGTCATACAGGATAGGGTAAACAAGATTAAAGCCACAATCATACAGCTGCTGACTCAGAGTATTAGTGCCTTTTACATTATTGTGTGTGTGTGTGTGTGTGTGTGTGTGTTTCATAAACCCAAACAGCAGCAGATATAAAAGAACTTATTCTGTCTTTTTCTCTCATCCTGCACTCTCTCTAATAGTGGACGTCCCCACCCTGTAATACACTGGCCTTCATTCAGGTGTGTGTGTGTGTGTGTGTGTGTGTGACAGGCGGTGGTTAACAGGGGGGCCATTGACGGCGACGAAGAGGTCAGCTCTATCTTTACCAACATTACTAAGCAGATTTTTTGAACCAGCCTGACCGCACATCCTGTCATTTGCTCACACACCCCTGACCTACCTCTCAACCACCACTCGCCTTAGTCAAATATAAACACACACACACACACACACACACACACACACACACACACACACACACTCTCACTCACTCACTAATAGGCCACATGCTGCCGTGTTAAAAATAGGCCCAGCTGAAACACCATTATAAGCCATGACATAATAACTGACCAAGGTTTCTTTTAAAGAGTGGCAATGTTATTCCTATAAAAACGAGATCTGAAGTTTCTGGTTATAATTACAGGCGTTCGTAACTTGAAGCTCTAAATTTACTCTTCTGGTACCTGCTGACATACTTTATATGTTGCTAAATAAAGGATGTTTAACGGAACTATTGTCGCCGATGTTTCTCATGACAGCGAAGTGTCTGTGCTCAAAGCATTCACGGTAGTTTTTCAGAGCATGATGCCGACAGGAAAAGTTAGTCGCCTTTGCTCGACACAAGGCTGCCGACTCACAAACACGGCTTTATGATTTAACAGAACCATTAGGTCATGTGACGGCCCAAACTTTTCCACCGTTGGTTACAACAGCTTGAATCAAAACAAAAACGTAATTGATTCACTTTAAAGTGCTCATATTATGCTCATTTTCAGGTTCATAATTGTATTTAGAGGTTGTACCAGAATAGGTTAACATGGTTTAATTTTCAAAAAACACCATATTTTTGTTGTACTGCACATTGCTGCAGCTCCTCTTTTCACCCTGTGTGTTGAGCTCTCTGTTTTAGCTACAGAGTGAGACATCTCACTTGAGTCACACATGCTCAGTACCTAGGTAAGGACTACTAGCCAGTCAGAAGCAGAGTATGAGGGCGTGCCCTGACAGTACCTAGGTAAGGACTACTAGCCAGTCAGAAGCAGAGTATGAGGGCGTGCCATGCTAGCAGCTAGGCGAGCATTATAACGTGTGTTACAAAGTGACCACGTTTGTCTCTGAAGTAAAGGCTGGACTACAATAGAGCTGTTTGGAGCAGTTTGTGAACAGTGTTTTCTGTTGGAGATGGTAAGTCCCTTTGGGGGGGACTTTGGGCTTTTTCACTTTGTAAACCTATTACAAGTAAAAGTACTCAATGCAGTAAAATCCTCACATTTTAGAAACTGGAAACCATCCAAACAGTTTTGTTGTTTAATCGTCTCATCATTTCAGCTGGACTTGTAGGCCGTCATATTGTCGGGTAGTTTAATTTGTAATAACATATTATTATTATTTTATAAACTACATGTGTTTTGTGTGCAAAAAAATCTAATTTGTAAAGTAACTAAAGCTGTCAGATAAATGTAGCGGAGTAAAAAGTATAATATTTCTCTCTGAAATGTATCGGAGTAGAAGTAGAAAGTGGCATTAAAAGAAAAGACTCAAGTAAAGTACCTCAACATTTATACTTAAGTACAGCCCTTGAGTAAATGTACTTAAGTTACCTTCCATCACAACCTTTATGACACACAAACACACCCTGGTAGGTCAGGTTAACAGCAGCTGCTCTCAACCTCTGTAGAAATCCAAAACCAACATCTTCACCTCTGCCTCCCCTCCCCTCCTTCTCTCAGACTCCCCCGCTCTGTGTCAACAACATTCAAAGTTTCTGGGTTTCTTAAAGTGCAGCTCCCCCGTATTTGACAAGTTCCAACTGCATAAACATGTCTGTCGTTAATGTTTGCAGAGTCTGCAGGTTCCTCTACAGTCGTTAACCAGCGGCGAACCCACCGGCAGGCTGCCTGCCGGCCTGCCAGCGCGAGTATAGACTGACCATTTCATAACTCTGAACTGTTGAACCAGCCAGAGAAAGAATAGCACTTCTGCAGAGAGTAGAGCCAGCCAACCGCGTCACAGTCCAGATCAATATTGTTTAATATTATTTCCAGGAAATATTAAGTTGAATGTATTTTTTTTTCTTTGAGAATTCTCAGAGGGAGCACTTCTCAGAACTCTTGCAATGTATATGATATAATACACAGCTAAGTAAAAGATCCAACTCAAGCATGAAGGTTTCAGAAGCTTACTGAAGCTGTAGATTATATATTTTTTATGTAGACCCTGACCTGTGTTTTCCTCGGGTTAACTGTGGTGTAGTATCGCACTGCCAGACCTTCCTCCACAGCGCTGTGGAGGAGGGTCTGGCTAGTCCACACAGCATTCCGGGATGGGAGAAAAACGTGCTCTGGTTTATTGGCATTTCTTTTTAAACCAATCACAATCGTCTTGGGCGTTGCTAAGCGTAGACGGGTGTATCAGCAAAGCTAGCCTCGGAAGGAACTTGTTTTTGGTGGAGCAGTATTGTGCGTTCAAAGTTGTTTAATCGTGCAACGAAAACTCCCGATTGGACAGATAGTCAGCGGTTGTGGATTTACCCTGCAGAGATCTGAGGAGCAGTTAACCATAGTCCTCAGAAATCCACCAGAGAGTTTAGAGCAGCCCACAAGACAGAGGAGAGGGCGGACATCCGGCGTGAGACATCGGCGGAAATTTACATTGAACATAGTATCTCTCTGGCATTCGTACTCGATCTGCCGGGGAGATTTTGAAAACCTGTTGAAGATGGAGGATCGCTATTTCTTTCATTAACATTCGTTTGGGAACCAACTGTGGTGCTATACCAACGCACCAAATGCCGTTCTCAATTTAACCCTTTTTTTCAATATTTATCAGTTACTTTTCAAATTCACATGAACCTGAATCTGTAAAGTGCCCGGAGATAACTTCTTTTCTGACACTATAAATAAATGAGGTTGAATTGAATTGAACCGCTCTTCACATCGGCCTGAATTGGATCCGCCGCACGCCACACGTATTCAAATGAATTCAATTTAAATTAAGATTTTTGGACATATCGAGCATACGGATGGAAGATGTGTTTGAGAAGTTTCTAGAGATGTTTTGATGCCCCTTTCCCCCCCCAACATGAAAATGTATATTTATGGTAACTGACATAAGCTCTCCTGTAAACTACAAACTTTTAACAGCCAGCCACCAAGCATACAGCGGATGATTTGATGCCTAACAGATCTTGGGCGGAGTGTCACTTAAAAGCACCCTGAAAATAAATTGGAATAAACGTGGAATACATGTACAGAAGGGCCAAAATGAAATAACATAACATGTCAAAACAAAAAAAAATCCAGAAGCACAGACGGAGAGTGTGACTCTGTTCTGCCATGAGAAATCCCATCCTCTGGAGTTTTATTGAAAATGGAAATATGCAGTGTAAGGCCTGTTCAGCCCGGGTCATGACTAATGGTTCATGCAGTTCTCATACTCGTTAATCTCAGGAACCAATCTAGGCCCATGTTGTCACTGAGCGCGCTCCAATCAGGCCTGAAATCCTTCGCCGCAGGATGAAGGATGATTATTGAGAATTATGTTGTATTTATTCGTGTTCATTTTGCCCTCAGAGGAAACGCGGCCCCTGCCAGGAAAGTCTTACCTCACAGGTTTAATGCTCTCTAAATCCTTGTGTTGCACAAGTGTTTCCTTATTTTGGCAATTATGTACTTTTTCACGTTTCAGTTCTGTGTTTTTTTATTCTTTTCTTCCTGGAACACTTTGAGTTCAGGCGAAGGTCAGTCACTGGTGGAGCTGCAGAATGTCCGGCTGGCAGGAAGTAGATTTGATTTTAAGATACATTCTAACTGCTAATTAAATATAGTAGCGCCATTTGTTGAAGTAAATGAACCATGTCTGTATTCAGTTCTAGTTTTATCTGCTGTCCCAGTTTGGATCAGCGGTGTGTTCCAGACGGGCTTTCATTTATTCAAGTCTGTGTACAAAGATCAGTGAAACGTACCATTTTAATAACTCATTACCATGAGAGGATGCCAAAAGGCAAACGGAAGCGATTGATTTTGGGAGTTGTGACATTAAGTACAGGCTGGACCGTATGACTGAAAACTGAAACAATCACAAATGTTAAAGCTCCATTGTGTAATGTTTTGAGTTGATTCTTAACAAAAAAAGTACTTTGTTCTTTCACAAATATGTGCTCATTCATGTGTAATTACTTCCACCAACTAATCAAAGTATTCTCGTAAGCGTAGAATCTGCCATTCAGAATACATTTGAGCGAGTCGCTCAAATGTATTCTGCAATGTTGCGCCTCCATCTTTAAAATACATTAGCCAAAGAGGGACATACCTCGAGTTTCGCGCTTTTACACTCAGTGGCACCGTGACGAATGCCAGGAGGAGATTACTCGATCTGCCGGGAGATTTGAAAGCCTGTTGAAGATGGAGGATCACGCTGATACTTACCTAACATTAGCTTGCATTCATTTGGGAACCTGATAGCTGATGATTGCAATGAAATGCTACCAAAATAACGAAAACGTAAAACTGTTATTACACTGGAAGGAACACTCACGCGTTCTCTTGATACATCCATGCGCTCGCGGACGAAGTCGTACTTCTTGGAAAAATACGGAGTTACAACGCACTCGGAATGGGAGGGGCTAGAAAGGAATATTCAGTTGGTTGTCATATACAATTTCACAGCTAGATGGGAGAAATTCTTACATAATGTAGCTTTAAAGGAGAAGTTCCATAATTTCGGAACATTTTTATATGCTTTCTTTCCTAGTTAAAACACATTCTTGTCTAAATTAAATGTGTCAAGCTTAGGTTCAAAATTAATTTTGTCCCGCCTACTTTTTGTCGGCGTATTTTTGTTGCTTTTTCCGGGGTTTTTGACACTTTTTCAACATTTTTGTTGCTTTTTTCAAAGTTTTCTTTTTCTGTGATGGCTGAGGAACTTTTTCGCTGACTTTTTCAGGGCTTTATGTCGACCAAACTGTAAGTGAGGAAACAATATGAGACATGCAACAATACAGTCAAAAGTATTTTACTTTTTCGATAAAATGAAAGCCCTGGTCTAAATGATTTCATACTATAGCATTAACATTTCCCTTCATTGGAACTACCGGGCCTAGAAAACGAGTGGTTTGTGTGTCCTCCAAAGTCTCTAACGTTAGCCACACTGAAACGTCAGGGCAGGCAGGCACTGAGCTGTCACTCAAACATACTCCAAAAACTCATTAGCCAATGGAGACGCACCCCTGTAAGACCCGCCCACAAAAGTTTTGGTTTGTGCCAGAATTGCAAACAAAGAGTTTGGAAGCGCAAATGAGAAAGCTGGGAGCGCAACTGCAAACGTGATGGAGAGAGCAAAAGACGGAACTGTAAACAAAAGGACATATCAAACGAATTAAAGACCAATAGTTTACCACTACACAGATGTTTTTTTTGCAAGTTTTAAGTTTTACTTTTGAGGTGACCATTTTGTTGCTTGAGTTAGTGATTTTTTGTTTATACTTGAGAAGTTTTGCTTGGAATTAAAGGCACAAAAATAATCCAATAGCAAATGCAATCTTTATCTGGCAACACTGCTCATAGTACTGATCCTACATTTCCCATGAACACCATGTCGTGATGTGTCGTACAACCGTTGGCTACGTGTCTAGCGTGCGGTATCGATGAAATGAAGTAATTAAGTTATTACAATTTGTTGAAATTAGTAAAAAAAGTGGCCAGTGGAAAATCTGATTGGCTGGTAATAATAATAGTAAAATTGTACTAGCCATGTTGGCTGGTGATCAAAAAAGTTAATTTAAAGCCCTGGTTATAATCCATTAATACAGCTCACATCTGTAATTACACGGACCAAATAGATACATCATTTTTCCTCTGTTTCCAAATGCATCATCATGACGAGCAAAAACGATTAGATTCCAGTTTCAAAGCAAGTGATTAAACGTGATTAAACGAAGGTTATGTCAGTTGTTTTGCTGTATTTTATCAAAGTGTCTCCCACATTTGAAGTTCAACCAGTCATACTGACTCATTCTGAGTAAATAACGTTTTTAGCACTCAGTCAGCATGATGTCTCTGCCCTTTGGTTCCCACTTCTTAATCAGCGACTGGTTGACACATCCCTGCCTTCTGCCTCCGCTCCGTCAGGACCTCCGTCTGAAGGCTGTCCATGTGCGCGCCCGCTGCAAAAGACCTTGGTAAGATGGGACACTCAAACCCACACAGATATTCATATGCTCAAGATAGAACGGATGGTTAGTGTTATCAGAGTAAGCAGCGAGCCTTGAGACAGATCAGATCAGGTTACAATGGGACAAGTGGGCGGCCGGTGGCATCGCTGCATGGTCACATGTGAGTCAGAGCTTAGTCAGCACTTTTGGCAGGGCTGCACGTGAACATTTCAACTGTCTGTCCTCGCTGCAAAAAACCCTCATGGTTATATTTTTGACCATCATAGTTAAAAGGATTGTCATCAGTCTGTCCATCTGTTGAGTAAGATATCACGACATCAATTGGCCAGATTGAACTTGAAATGTAGAGTGAATATTCATGAATATTCATGAGCAGCAATACAGGAGGCCAAGCCACCGTCCCGCTCCCAAAAGCCAAGTTTTTTAACAGGCACTGCCCTCGTAATACCATGTGAAACTATCTTGTATTTAACTGAGTGTGGGCTAAATGGAAACTGAAATTGTAGTATTGGTTCAGCTCTGATGTTAGAGATCAGGTCTGGCTCTGTCAGTGTTCCAGTTCTTCCAAATCAAACTGGGAAAACCATTTCTTTATGGAGCTGACTCTCTGCAGTGGTGGCACTATTGACCCAGAGTTGAGACTGTCTACAATATCTTTGTATGCTATGGTGTTAAGATTTCCCTTCATTAGAACTAAGAGGCCTAGAAAACGTACACAGAAGCATGTAGACTTTGAATTCTCAAACTTTAAAAAAAAATTCTACAGTCTTTGTGATCAGCACAAGATTGATAGTATGATAAGAAAAATAAATTCCTTTATCCCCAATAGGTTGTGAAAAAAGATTTACAGAAATGAACATAAAGACGTTTATAAGAAAAAAACATACGTAGCAAAAGTGAGAGAAGGCGGAAGGATAAAGAGCGGAAAAGAGACAGAGGAAGGTAGTGTTGAAGGTATGTCAAACAGCAGTGTTTTCTTTCCTTCTGCCACACATGTCCTTATAAGGCTGCTGGAGTCGGCCGCTCTGGTCCGAGGAATCTGAGGGCCTCATTAAGGAATTCAGCAGAACCAAAATAAAGTCAACATTTATTGAGCGTTAAAGAAAACTGAATATGAAAGGAAAGAAGTAAAGGATGAAGGAGGCGGAGGTGGGTGGAGGTGGGCTTGGCCCTGCCAGCGTACTGTTGTTATTTTTGGGAGTTGTGAATGGAGCTGTTATAGTGCAGCGATGGGCGGTGTGTCTGTACATTATATGTGTGTATGTTAGAATGTGTTGGAAGCAGAGTAAAAAGACTGGCCTTCGTCTGGAGCGAGCTGCTGGCATGTGACGAGGAACACCTGTGACTAAAGCTTTTAAAGTGTTGGAGCTTCGGCGGAGCCCACCTCAGAGGGACCGGAGACAGAGCCGCCTTCACTGCTCCGCACGTGCTGTCCAGATGAAACGCGTCACCATGGAGAGAGTTTCACCCAGTGCTGGAAACTCTGCTCAGATCCGTTGACTTGCAATGAAAAGTAATGTTAATGTACACCTCTGAAAGTGAAGGTCGTAGTACGGAAGAAGTTTAGGGCCACGTGAAAAATGTATTTAAGTTCTGAGTTTAAAGTAGGGATGCACAGATTGCACTTATTTTCAGTACAAGTAATTACATGTGGGTACTTGCCGATACCAAGTACCGATATGAGTACTTAATAACACTGTTGGAGCCATTGCATTGGCAATCAGCGTGTGACGCTGTGGGTGGTAAAAGTTTATTTAAATGTGTGGGTTGCGCACAGCAAGGTCACAGTTTTTTGACCGTGGATACGAGGTAACACGATAAGATGGAAAGGAGAACTGTTATTTTGTTGGATTAGTTTTGTTATTATTTAAAACAAACGGATTGACCTATCCAACTTAAAGTTTCAGATTTTGGACAGTTATTTGAGTGAAAATTGTTCATTTTAAAGCATGCCACCTACACCGGAACCACACGTGAATTAAAGACCAATGAACAAATGTGCGTAAACAATTACTTTAAAAAAACGAGCATTATTTGCACCTGAATGCGTCATGACTTTACGAGGTATACCTGAATGCACCATGAAGATCCATCGGTGTGGTTTGTTTACATAACTCGTCTTTAGCAATAGACTGTTGCAGGGACGTGCACAGACATTTGGAGGGGCTATTGCTCTAATCTGTGGTCCCGTCCCCCCCCCCCGTCCCCCGTTCAGAGATGTCTCCAAAAGAAGCATTATAATTCTGAATAAGTTCTATAAGGTACCTTTTAAATTAAGAATACTATTGGACGCAGCATCTATCTTTTTCCTTATCGCCCTTTTACTGACATGGCCCTTTCATAGGAACACTCACCACACTCATGTAGCCGTCTGATTTGTTGAGTGATGCTCCGCATGCTTTCCCTCACTGGAGCCTTTTTCTAGGCCTCATCTTGAATAGAATTATTAGAATCTGAATAAAGTATACTGTACTTTTCACTGTTAAAAAACTGAACACTGACACTAGTGCTGCCAGTTGACCTTTAGACTGTGGCTGATTCTGGTTGATTTGGTACCATAAAAAAATATGTTTATATATTATACTGTATGTATAATATAAAGAACAATTACAACATTACTACAGCTAGTAAAAGTATTTTACTTGATCCCCAGGTTCTCAAATGCTCTGTGAACTGGAGCTTTTGATATACATAAAATAATAACTAATTCACAATGCTATACACGGCACAGACACAAGTTACTGTGTATTTATTATCAAATGAAACATTTTTATTTATTAGTTATAAAATGTAGTTATTAGCATATCCCAACTTAAAGAAAATGCTGCTGATAAAATAGGCCTACTTCACATTAAATGAATAATGTAGGATGGTTGCTTGACATTATTGTAATCATTATGCAAACATCACATTAAGATCCATTTCACTGGAAGTGTGTTGCTGTCTTCTTTAAACAGACCACGAGACTAAAGTTCAGAGCACAAAGCGTTAAAAGCTGTAATGTGAAAAATGAGGGAGCAGAAACTAAAGACCCTTGTGTGTGTGTGTTTGTGTGTGTGTTACTAAAACATGTTACATTGTTCCAAGAAGGCAATTACCAATGCAATACTTTAATGTCATTCAAATCACTAACATTTTAACAAGCACTTCAACACCGCAACAAACTTTGTACTCAAATGGTGACAAATAACAATAAATAATACACTGTCTAACTTTTAAGTATAAACCCCAAAGAATACATTCAAACAACATGCTTTGGAAAGCAGTAATAAGGCATATTCTCAGACTATCCAAGGAGTTTTACCATCCTATCATGCAACGTGAAACATCATATCTCCATAATAATTCCACTCAAATACATGAGTACATTAAATCACAACTCTTGACACTTCAGTGCTTCTCTCACAGCTGGCCTGCTGGCAGTTTTAATCCAGCTCTGCAAAGCTGCAGATCTTTTAGCTGCTTCTTTGAGCTCTTTCTCTCTCTCCTTCAGACGTCTTTGTTGTGAAGGCATACTTAAGCACACAAAACTAACATTAGGATATCTTTTAAATGCAAAGTTTAATACATTAACCAATTGGGACATTCATTTATCATCTCATAACAAAATAAGGTTTGACTTTCACCTTCACTAATGTCACATCTGACTGTCGGTTGAAAACTCGCGTAACATATTGACTGTAAACAACGTATAACCTAGCATGATTCAAGAGCCCAAACATCCCATCCCTGAGCCTCTCTCTTCTCTACAGAAGCACACTCATGTAACGGACGTAACGTAGCTACGTTAGCCTGCTGCTGCACCATAGGCGTCATTAGCTGTAGTTGATAACGTAGCATTTTATGTTAATACAAGACAATCCTGCGCGACGTGATGCAAACGTTACAAGCTGAAGCTGCACTTTATTCAAAGCTCAAGTGGATTTTTCTGGTTACTATTCACAGGGCATGGTCATAATCTCCATAACTCCAAAAAAATTTCATATGCGGTGCTCCGTGTGTGAGAATATAAACAAAGTCACGCGACTGGGGGCAGAGGGCGTCGCTGAGGGCGAGATTGGACGATATAGTGAGTTAATTTGATTTAACTGTAGTAATGATGGGTGTTTTATCGTATTGATGCAGCCACAACAGCATAAAAAAGAAAGCAGAGCAAAGTTTATTTAGGCTCTTTCACCAGAGGGGCAGCTAAGCCAATCAGGGCAAACGAGCAACAATATCCAGTCCCTGTGCACGTCCCTGTACTGTTGACTCCAGGTGTGAATACAGCCACACTTTAGACTGTTTAGCTTTCTGATTTGTAACTGTGTTTTAACAAGGTATTAGCCAACGGTAGGTTAACGTTACCTGCTGCCGAGTGTAATGCTAACAAGCATCACAAGCAGTGATGCACGAAGTTGTATCGGGATTGGAGTAGTTTTGAGTATGAGTATATGAGCACAGTGTCGGACCTGATAACCGATTTTCACTATAGTTTAAAGTCAGAATTGTGAGAATAAAGTCAGAATTCTGACTTTAGGTTCTTTATTCTGACTTTCTTTCCCACCTCAAAATTCTGACTTTAAATTTAAAAGTTAAAATTCTCTGTGAAATGCTCTTTAAACTCGAATACATTTATCACATTGGCCCTAATCCTCTTCCGTAGTATTTAAACTTAGCAGTTGTGACTGAGTGAATATTTATTTGTATGTTGTCAACCACTTGTTTAATGTATGTTAACATGGATATATACGGTACATAAATAAGCCTTGATACATATGGAAGAGGTACACAGAGTCATAAGACATAAATCATCATGATTCAGACGTATGCAGATACAGTATGGAGATTCAGGCTGCTGTTAAGGTAGTCAGACGAGCAGGTGCAATACATATATGCAAATGCAATGCAAATATACATTATATGCATGCAACAGAAATGCACAGTATGCAAATCAGACACACATATACAGTCTACTACTCTGCAGTACACAATATTTTAGTGTCAGTGAATGTGTATGTGTGTAAAAGTGTATGTACCTGCATATAAAAATTCCCCTGAGCGTAGTTGTGTGTATTTCTGTTGAATACCTGTGTCTATTCTGCTTAGTGTGCAACCTCCTCCTCCTCCTCCTCCTCCTCATTTTCTCATTCATCTCCTCCCTCTTTCTTCTGTCTTGTAGACGGCCCCATGCCCTCCCTGGCGTGCCCCCTGCCTCACTCCTCATCATGACTTATTAGCAGGGTGGTAAATATTCGCTGGGCTGTGCCCGGGGTTGGCACGGTGGCCAGCTACAACTCATTATCACTTTATTATTCTCTGAGTCTGCCTCTAATTTATTCCCCTGTTGCCACCGCCGTGTTCTGCTGAGGCCCGCTGTGCCTCGAGAGCATGCTCGACCCTCCCGCTCCTCCCTAATTCCCCCTGTGCTGAAAGGCTGTGGGAAGATGAGATGGGGTGGGTGGGAAAGATTGAGGTAGGGATGGAGAGAAAGCAGTGGTTATTGGGGAAAGATGGATGGAGAGGTGGTATCCAGAGCAGAAGCTCATTACAGTGATGCTGATTTGAGAGATGGGAGTCAACCTGCTGCAGGCGATGACCCTGAAAGCCAGTTGTGCAAGCTGAAAAGTCAGCAGTCTGGCTGTTTTTGTACTGTAGGGCCTCTGCTGGAGAATGCACACTGAAATATAGTGTCTATGACTTCTGTACATTTGAGCTCCCTTATACTGTACAGCTGTCAATCAACAGGTACATCTGTTTCCATGTCTTCCTTCAGGGATGATGATACCTTTTTTAGTATAATGGCTACAAGTTGTACTGCAGGAATAGAGTCGTACTACCAGAGATACAGTAACAGAGAGGGTAATTGTATCCATTTAAATGATGCATGACCTCAACTCAGCCCAAACTGCTTCTTGGAACAACATTAAAAATAGATGAATACAAAGAAAAAGACAAAAAAATTAAGCAAGACGAAAATTTACAGAAGAAGACAACAGATTAATAAATAAAACCGACAGAATAAAAACCAGGGAAAAGCTATTAATAAACACTAATATGTCTGACATCTAAACACAGGAATGTAGAACTAACTGGTCCGAAACTAAACTCCAAACCACAGAAGTTCAGTTTTGAAAATAAATAATAAATAAAAAATGAATAAAAAGACTGCATCAGTGTGTGGCTCTCGGATAGCTACCGGTGAGACGACACACTGTGTCTGCTGGTTCACATTCCTACCAACGGTTTCACACAAAAGAAAATGTTTTTTTTGTGTGTGCAGTCCTTGCGTGTCCTAGGGGCCCTATCTTGCACCCAGCGCACCCCAACCAATCTCTGGTCCGCTTGAAAACGTGTGTGTGTGTGTGTGTGTGTGTGTGTGTGTGTGTGTGGGGGGGTGTGTGTCTCGGTTTGCTTCCAAGTGAACTAGAGTTCAGTTCACTTCAGGTTAGAACCGCGATCCGACCCAAATACAGGAAGTGAACCAAAAAGAGAGCATTTACTAGCCTGCAATTTCAACCTTGCACACAATTTACGGACTTACATATGATGTAAATGATGATAACTTTCAGATCCATAAGATGTTTTGAGCACACATCGCTCATCGTCTGTGTGACATCATCATCTCTCGCTCGCTCTCTCTTTCACTCAGCTGCTCACGTTGTTCTCATTCTAAAATATTAACCAAGACGTTATAAATTTGGTGTTGCGCCATTATTTCTGAGACCAGAAGTGTTGAAGAGTTTCACTCGGATATTTTGTCCAACAGACCAGCAACCGTTTCGACCGTGTAACATTTGTTTGTTGTGCGTTTGAAAAAGTGCAGTGTGAATGCAAACCTAAGCAAAAGAAAAATGCTATAATGTTTCAACTTCAAGTTCAAGTTTCTTTATTTGTCCCCCAGTGGGGCAATTTGTTGTGCAGCAGATAGTATAGTACAAATCACACACAATACGGAGATTGCCTACCTTGCAGGCATAGTTAAAAACAATTAATAAAAAAAAACAGTAGTAGGTACAAAAGAGTGTTTATATCTGTTGGTTCTGAGTTTTGGGAGTTTAAAACGTGATCCAGATGGCAACAATTGAAATTAAGCCTGTAAGGGATGAGAACTTAGCCTAACAAGCCAGACCCACATCAAGATATTGGGTCTGGGAACTCACCATTGGCAGGGCTCAATCCGAGGGGAGGGATAAACAGTTGTCTTTCAATGTGATTTGCCCGACCAGAGTTTGTTTTTTCCAGCTCGCAAGCCAACGGAGAGTTGCTAGACCCCCTGGCTGCAAATTACATTTGCTGCCACTAGGGTGGTCTAGATTTCTAGGCTAATGAGAACTATCTGACAGGATAGAATCAACCCTTCTTAGCATCTGCTTCTGATAAAGGTCCTCCAGGCCTTTCTGCTAAGGACCTGTGATGCAGCTGCTCCCCTTAATTAACCTGGAAAGGGAGTTTTTTTTGTTTTACAGTAATGGACCCATACCAGCAGATTAAGGAGAAGGTGACAACTGACTCAACAAAGGACCAATAGAAAAGGGTCATCAAGGTGTTGTCCACATTAAACTTCCAGCTTCCTAAGGCAATACATGGCGCTGCTGGCCTTTCTTGAAAAGCAAACTAGTATTTGGCTCAAAACACAACTTGTCTTCAATAACAGATTCTAAATACCTGTACTCTTTAACAACCTCTATTTCTTGACCTGATAGTTTTTACAGTGTTAGTGACATTATGCCTAAAGTCAATACACATGTTCTTAGTCTTTGAGGCATTCAGTTCAAGAAAGGCATCCGGACACCATAGCTGCTTTCCGACCAGAGGGATTTTTCCTAGAACCCTTTTTTTCTCGTGTTCCGACTGGACCAATTTGGGGATTATTGAGTTCCTCTGACCACAGTTCCTCTAACTCTTCCAGCTCCTACTTCAGGGCAGGGTCTTTTCCCTTCCCTTTTCCGCATAAGGTCAGTTCCTCTGGCCACTTGGCCTGTGTGAATGCAAATGTAAAAACCAGTTTTGGGGGAGAGTAGTTAGTAGAACTGTGGAAGTGATTGTAGAAGTGGATTGTTCTTGTAACTACGTTCCTGTGACTACTTGATCGGAAAGACGCTATAGTGGTGGTTAGATGGCTGTGATTATAATAACAAAAGGTCAGTTCCTTTGGCCACTTGGCCAGTGTGAATGCAAATGGTAAAACCGGTTTTGGGGGAGAATAGTTAGTAGATCTGTTTAGAAGTGGACTGTTCCTATAACTACTGTCCTGTAACTACTTGGTCAGAAAGAGGCTCACGTTACAAAGTGGTCAATGACCAGACCGTGTGAAGTTTCCTCGTTGTTCAGTAAGCTGACTTATTATTATTATTATTATTATTATTATTATTATTGTCTACCGTATCATCAGCTTCACAAAGTGTCGGTTTTCAGTTTTTCACCCCCTCGTTCTGCCAAACTATAGATGTGAAAGCACCTTAAGTGTGATGGAAAACTTAACATGTATTGTCTTACACTTTTAAATGGTATTCAAAGATGTAATTTCCCCCCGGGAGATGAAAGTTTGAGCAGTTACAGTGAGGACGCTGAGGTCATGCCTTCAGTGTTTTGTTCTGGGAATTTTGGCGGTTTAAGCAACCATGTGGGATTTAAGATTTGACAATAAAACACATTTTAAGGCTTCCACTATATTTAGTCATAGTATCTATTCACCAAGACGCAGTAGGATATCATTCCTGGCAGTGTGGACGGGCTGTGAAACAAGATTTAGACCTCATGTTGGGAAATAAAACAGTAAATCTGGACTCGTTATTTTCTGATCCAAGGGAATAAAGTTTTGTTGTTTTAGTTTATGAGCATACGTTGATTTTACTACTCCACTCAAATACAACTCATTAATATGTACTTGTTTTGGGATTTCAACTCTTGACTTTAGCATTTCTAAAATCCTGGCTTCAGCCCTGAGTCTGTTTTATTTACTTATTAAAATCTCTCTTAACGGTGTCCTCTAACTCTAGTTGTCCAAATCCAGAACACAGAAGTTCTGAGTTGATACAATGTTGATACCCTTATCTTCAATTATTACAGTTCTTTATTAACTTTTTAACTGCACGTTTCACCCCCTGAAGCTACGACTGCCCTACCCTCTGATTGGTGGAGGGTTTGGAGCTAAATGCATGCCTGAAGGCAAATACGTTTTAGTTAATATTCTCCTACAAATGCTTGACCTGAACATTGTTCAAAACATAGGGCAGGAAAGAACTGTGCTTATTTTGTAAAGATGCAAATCTAACATAAAATATCAAGTCTCTGTAGTGAAACATTAGTCTGATTTGTAGAGACCTGACACTGATTCTATTTGTTTTCATTTGGGATGTTGCGTTCTGTGCCGAGGCTTCGGAGAGCGTGTTGAGAAGGTGTTCCGTGAAGCAGGTGTCGAGGCTTGTAGACCATTGACGTCATCGATGACTTCCGATGTCTCGCTGTCCATCCGTACCACGGAAGTAGTTCAAATCTACACCGGTTTTATTACACTTCCATGATCAACACGAGCAAATTCACTGCCCTCTGCCTGATTAAACCTCTGCCACTTTCCAGTTTTACAAAACTAATATTGCCCTTCCTGCGATTATTATTATGACCAAAGGATTGATTACAAACATTTGATAGCCACATTCATCTCAAGGTGTTTAGGTTATTATACAGTAGGGCTGCACGACATGAGGGAAATATCTAATTGCGATTATTTTTGACTGATATTGCGATTGCGAAATGATTCACGATATTGGAGGGAATGATACTTTTTGTAGCATTGTTGTCATTTGCATTGTAAAATATAAAAAGAAAAAATCTATTTAAATGAATATAGTGGGATTTTACACAATACTTAACTAACTTAACTCATATTTTCTAAGCCTTTAGTGGCGCAAAATACATACATGTATCACAGATCACATCAGATCATTGGTAATATATATCTGCCCAGGGGCGTAACCGTAATTTCTGATCTGAGGGGGACAGACTGTCCAGGAGGATGATTGTTGTTAAAAAAAGATCCTTTCTCATTTCTCTCTCCAAATCATGGATTCCAAGTTGCCTACATTTCATTTATAATCGATGGATACAGACATTTCCATAAAATCAACCATTTACTGCTGCATCTTGTCCAATGGAAAGGTGTTAACATTTTAAGCTTGATGGTGTTTTAAGCCCCCAACGTCAACTTCAAGGCAGCGCTGCGACCGTCGACTTCAAGGCACCTAACCCTAACCCTAATCCTAGTGACGACATTGGGGGCTTAAAACACCAAACAACACATTTTAACTGGACAGTGTAGGGGGGAACGCACCCCTGGAAATTTTGCCTTAATTTGATAGCCTCTGGCACATTTTAATGCCACTATTCCATCATATACACTGATCTTATTATGGCATATTTTAATGAGTTTTCCTCGCTCCATTCTTTTGTATATATTTTAACTACGTATATATTATTTTATTATAGCCTATATCTATACGAGTCTATCAATCAGCTGACGCAACCTGAGGAACGTGCACACTCGCCTACTTCTGCTGCTTTCAAATTAAAGGGGCGCTATGCAGTTTTGGCCATTTCTTGGCTGTTTTCTCTCTTTTTGCTGGCAGGTTTCTCTATAGAGCTCCCCCTACAGCTTCAGAATAGATATTTGGTAACACTGTAAAAACTCACTCGGTCAGTCTGCCGTTTCCTCCTAGCTTTCTGCTTCTTTTTTGCTGGCTCAGCCATGACGAAAGTGTGAAAAACTCCATCGCTACTTTGTTCTTATAGCTAGCTGGTACCTGTATGCCGTGAAGCAATTTGTTACATCGCGAGCCCTGATATCATGCTATCGCATGGATACTTCCTGACGCTGAGGCCGGCGGCCAAAAGTTGCAAGGGTGGTTTTTCCGCTCAACAGGCGCTAGGGGGGATGCGAGACGACCACCATTCAACCCAAAAAAAGTCATATAACCATTCCAATGACTCCGAAGCTGTACATTAAAAAACTGCATAGTTCTCCTTTAACTCAGCAAGTTGTAAGTGTAGGGGACGGAGGGCACTGTCATGGAAAGTGCGGGGGACATGTCCCCCTCGTACCCCGTGTCCGCTGCGCCCTTGTGTCTGCCTGATTCATACTGACATGAAGCCTCGAGAAAACTTCAACGCTTCATGAGACTTAAGCTCGCCAGCACTAGTTTTCATGTGCAGTTTGTCCATTAATAATACAGTAATGGAGAGAGTTTAAAATTGACCAATGACAATTTTTTTATGTTTCCCCCACTTCTGAAACCAAACCAGTGCCTTTTAATGGTTAGTCTATACATTATATATTAACTGACTTTCATGTGGAAAATGAAAAGCACTAATGAAAAGTCCCATTAGGATGTGAGAGTGTGCTAATTAGAAGCCCCTAAACACAAACATTCAACACCCTCAGACACTTAGCAGTCACCAGACAAAGGCGAGCTGTCATAGCTGTGAGGAATGAAAGCTTCTATCGCACAGAAACTGACACAAAACTGTCTGTGAGCGCTGCGGCTGACGCTATCAAAGCATCTCAAAAGTCTGATTTTTAAAAAGGCCTGAGATCAACAGCAGAATCAAAACAGTTCGGAAAGGGTTTCTGTGAGTAATGTTCAGCCGAGCCTTTCCTCCTGCTGCACTCAGCCTTCTGAGATTCAACATCCACTTCAGCAAAGCTTGAATTTATATGGGACACAAGCAACAGGTTTCAAGATAACAAAATAATAAACTTATGATATCCAGATAATGGCTTCAAAAAATAATTGCAAGCATGGCTGTTCTCTTCCGTACATATCTCTTCATGCGGAGGGTTTTGTTGTATGTATCTTACGTGGCTTTGCGATATCTGTAATTGTTGTATATGGGAAAAAGTATTTTTGGTATGATCCTGAAATACAGTGTGGCCAAAATCAGCTGTTCCTATGGGGTTGGTCTGCAGTTCTAAGCTGCTGCTGTTACTTCCCTTGAATGTGGGAAATAATGGAAAAGACATGAGAGAAAACCTTAATAATAATGTGTTATTTTGAATTTTAAGTGCTTGGACTGTTGATTTCAAATGATTCAATGCTGCAGTGTGTCTGTGTTTTCATCTTGACTTCACATATGACAGAGATCATGAGCAAACAGATGGGGAGTGGAACCAAAGCCTGTATATCACTGTCTGCTCATCCATACATTGAGCTGGAGTCTCCTTTATGAAGCTCTTTTGTTCTCCACCAGCTGTCCTGGTCCAGATCTGTAGATCTAAGTCATTAATCTTGTCAAACAACATACCTGCAGATATATCTCATTCTCCTGAGGCTGCAGATGAAGTGCCTGTGACAGGATCTGGATCCCTCCTAAGCCCTGATAAAGCTCTGTTAATTGACATGCTAATTGGATGCATATCAAGGTTTCTGTATGATCAATGCAGGATGGGCCCATACGAGGCAATTAACTTCTATGATGGTGCAGAGAACAAAAGACTGTGATGGGCCTTTGTGTGTATGGAGTCACGTGTGCGCACTGTGTGGTTGTGGTGGAGGTGGTCGTACAGACAAAGGGAAAAGTATCTGGGCTTTAGATATCACGGGTTACAGAAAGAGCACTAGACTGAAAACGATTCCTTCACAAGAAGAAAAATTGAGCATTAGTAACAAAGAAATGTAATTGTAACTACACCAAAAATAGGCTTGTGTGTGTGTATATATATATATATATATATATATATATATATATATATATATATATATATATATATATATATATATATATATATATTGCAGGGGTGGAGCCAGATGGTATAAACATTCAGGGCTCAGCCCAAACCTACCTGGGGTCTGGGGTAATTTACGGCAGCTATATGCACTATTTCTCAAGCCAATTGACAATTAAATGGCTAACAATCGGTACGTCATTGTGAAAAACATCATAGTTTCCAAGAAAAAAAGTCATCCAGGTAACATCCTATTTAGTATGTTAATTGTTCTGACTTCATCATTCTGAAACCAGAGCACAAGAAATGTTGAAGATGACTCATTTTCACTCCTGCCTCCTAAAAAGAGGCAAATAATGTCTGGTGTTTCTATTTTTAAGTTACTTAAGTAGGGTATTGGAACCTGTTTTTGTTCAACTATGCTGGAGTAGAGTTCATAGACTGAATGAATTTCAATTTATCCCATAATAATCTGGGCTGCTCTAATTGCAAATAGGCTAAATGCCAATGGCTGTTGTGACATACTTCCGCTGAAATGTCAGCCACCGCGAATACTTCCGTTAGCCTACGCGTCCACTTGTTGTGGTAGGTAGCTGCTACGCTAGTTGACATGAAAAAGTCAAAGTTTAAATAGAAGAGAGTGTCTGGTACAACTGCTGAACACTGCTGTATGCCACAGTGCCAGACATCTGGAAAATAGAATACTGTACTTAGTTTTTTTACTTTT
Source organism: Sander vitreus (assembly GCF_031162955.1). Classification (NCBI taxonomy): domain Eukaryota; kingdom Metazoa; phylum Chordata; class Actinopteri; order Perciformes; family Percidae; genus Sander; species Sander vitreus. The sequence goes on from NC_135863.1 coordinate 1,182,237, forward strand.
CCTGCCGATGAGGAGCTGAGGCGTAAGTGGATCGTTGCTATCCGCAGGGACGAATAATCCCAAACATTTACTTAATCATATTAGATTGCTTTAAAAACCCTTAAAGATTCAGGGCTTTTGAAACAAACACTCAGGGCTGGAGGTCTGGAGCAACATTATGATGAATGTATCCAAACAACAGTTAGACACGGAGGAAGTGTTGAGTTTGCATTGACAGCCGACACCAAAAATGGCAAATTAAAAGAGGAGCAGATGGGTAAACAGAACAACATCTTACTAAAATATTATAAATCACACTTATAAAACAGTAGAAATTAGAATTATTATTAGGTATGTCTCTTTTATTAGCCTGTTTCAAATAAAGACCTGGTTCTCTCTGCAGTTGAGGTGAATAAAAGTGTACCACAGACTGTTTATAGGCAACACTTTCCTAGAAGATTTCTAGGATTAAGTGTTCAAAATGTGTTGGCAGTTTCACAGCAGAGAGCAAAGGAACGATGGTGATGGTTAATGGGGCCCTGAGCTGCAGACCATGACAGGTCTCTTCCAAACTTTAAGTCCTGTGGTTCAGAGCAGTCAGTCGGGGCGAGAATACTTGTCAGGGTTCTTAATCCTCTGTCTCACTTTTGACTCTTTATAATGGTTCAGTTTTTCCACAGGGCCGCACAGGTATAACCAAGGGTTTAAAATTATCTTTAAAGGACAATTCTGGCACAAAATGAACCTAGGGCTTAACCGTTCTCTGGGATATGTTTTCATGCTAATCGAATGTGATCAGTTTTAGCGCAAACCGCTAATTAGCTTGTAGCGCCATCTTGGGAAAACAGTCATGAACAGTCGAACCACGAACGCCGTGCTTGAGCTATGTTACTGGTTACTGGTTGCACGGCCTTTGTCGTTCGACTGGTCAGGACTGTTTTCCCAAGATGGCCCCTGCCTGTATACGTGAACGGTACGGCCTTTCTAAACTATCTTTTTAATAAACTGTCTGTACACTTACAAAGTTCTCAATGCTTCGGTTTACATGTAGGGACCCTCATTATGCTACCGTGGAAGTATGGTGCTACTTTGAGCCTTGTTAGTGGTATAGAAATAGAGATTTCTTTTTAATTTACCCGTGCCCCGACGACTAGCGTTACAAGCTAATTAGCGGTTTGCGCTAAGACTGGTCACATCCGATTAGCATGAAAACAGATCCCAGAGAACGGTCGACTCGGTACACACGTGTTATTAACCCCTAGGTTCATTTTGCGCCGGAATTGTCCTTTAAGTGTTCCAATAAAATTATTGATTCTTTATATTTATGCTAAAGCACACAATTAGCTGACTAGTAGACGTAATATCTTTGACTTTGTTTTGCACTATGAGACAGAGCTATAAAAGTTTAACTCATAAATAAGAATATATACAAACTTTTCCCGAGCTATTTGTTGATGCATTTATGAGTTTATGAATTCAGAATCACTGACTGGATGCAATGCAGCATCTGAGTTGACTTTGTCCCTGTTTGCATTAACACGGCATTCCTGCTGCTCCCCGTACAACTATTTCTCAGTTTACTATTATTCATGTCAACAGAACAAATGTATTTGAAAACTATATTCACACTGTGTATATATATATATATATATATATATATATATATATATATATATATATAGTATGTACTTGTAAACTTGTTTTCAACAGGAACGCCTTTTCTCAGCGCTGCTGTGGAAGTAATGACTCTGTTGCCCCAATGGTTCAGAAGTAGGGCTATAAAAATGAAAATGATAATAAAGAGTAATGTAGACTCGCTGTATTCCGGAGACTTCCGATACACTTCAAATAAAATTTGATTGGTTGATTGATTTACATTTAATGTTCCTTACTACCTTTTATAACACTACATCTGTTGATACTAGCTTATGAAGCCATATTAATATTAATTAAACTATAAAAGTATGTAAAGTAGTTAGTTACCTACTACATAAAATGTGTGTGTGTCATTAGCTAGTGAAGGTTACAGCATGTACTATACCGTGTGTGTGTGTGTGTGTGTGTGTGTGTGTGTGTGAGTCTGCAAAGATAAGTGTCAGCCATTAAAGAGGGTGGGTTTGATGAATTCTTGTTCAGTATTTTGTATGTATTGTGTGTCAGTGTGTTCATGATTATATTAAAGTAGATCTATGACAGCCACAGTATTATGTGTGTGTATGTGTGCTCCTGTGATTTGATTGGCACATGTCACACACGTCCGTCAGAGAGGAAAAGGAAAAATGAAGCTTTAAAGTGCAGTGATTCATGCCCTGCTGCTCTGTTTAATGTCTCGCCCAGATCTAATTACAGCCGCTCTGAATCTCGCTCTCCGCTTTTAATTAACACGCCCAAAAAAGGGAAATGGAGCAAAAATGTAAAATTAATTGAATGGAATTTGTAATTCAAAGTGCGAAAGTGAAAGAGGGAGAGGAGATCAAATACGAGTCTGTGCTTTTAAGAGTTGGCTCCCCTGGGGTTTCCCACCCTGTGTTTCAAGGTTTGTGTGTTGTGAGTCCACAGAGGGGCCACGGCCTCCATTTTCAAAACGAGGCATCAGAATTAAGCTGTATGTAGAGCAGAATAATGATGTGGATTCTTGCTGGGAGAAATAGCCTTTAATAAGTGAGGGCTGGCAGAGAGGGCCACTCTCAAGGCTGCAGAGCGGGGATTAATGCAGCAGACAGGAATCATTTATAGAGGAATTACTCAAGGTCACACACTATTGATTTCAACGGGTTCAGTAACACACGCACGCACAAGTTCCATTCTACTTGTGTTTACAAAGAAAGTTTGTTGTTTTTCAATAGGGAGAAAGACAGAATACAGATTTTACAATACTGATGTTAAAAAAACAATTTGAAACCATGGACTGGATGAATGGAATCACCATGACATCGCACTAATAAAAAAACCCACTTATGTGTAGAAAACTGTCCGTTGAGTTGAATTGCGGCGATATGTCTAACTGGCTAACTTAAAATATAAACTTTTTCCCCCTTTTTTCATGACTTCTTTTCGACATACTATGCTATGACTTTTCCCCACTTTTTTCGAAATACTATACTATGACTTTTTTAATTTCTTTTTTCAACATACTATACTATGACTTTTTTTCAACATACTATACTAACACTTTTTTTCCACTTTTTATGACACACTCTACTGTGACTTTTTTTCGACATACCATACTGTGACTTTTTTGAATGACTTTTTTCGACATACTATACTATGACTTTTTTCTCCTTTTTTCGACATTGACTTTTTTCATGACTTCTTTTCGACATACTGTGCTATGACTTTTTTAATGACTTTTTTCGTCATACTATGCTATGACTTTTTTCCCCTTTTTTCGAAATACTATGACTTTTTTAAATAAGTTACCATAGTTATGCGGATGACACACAAATTTATATAACCTTATCGCCAGGGGACTATAGTCCAATACAACAACTGACTAAGTGTCGACTGGATGTGCCAGAATTTTCTTAAAATAAATGACGAAAAAACTGAGGTGGTTGTTTTTGGAGCAAAAGAGGAAAGATTAAAAGTCAGCACTCGTCAACACTTTTAACAATGTTAAAAACAACAGACAAAGCCAGAAATCTTGGGGTAGTCATGGACTCAGACCTGAATTTTAACAGCCACATTAAGACAATTACAAAGTTGGCCTATTATCACCCTAAGAATATATCAAGGGTTAAAGGACTTATGTCTCAGCAGGATTTGGAAAAACTTGTCCATGCTTTTATCTTCAGTAGACAGTTACAGGTCTCCCTAAAAAATCAATCGGACAGCTGCAGCTGATTCAGAACGTTGCTGCTCGAGTCCTCACTAAGACCAAGAGAGTGGATCACATCACTCCAGTTCTGAAGTCTCTGCACTGGCTTCCTGTACCTCAAAGAATTGATTTCAAAATATTTTTGCTGGTTTATAAATCACTAAACAGTTTAGGGCCAAATACATTTCTGATCTGCTGCTACACTATGACCCACCCAGACCTCTCAGGTCGTCTGGGACAGGTCTGCTTGTTGCACCCAGAGTCAGAACTAAACCGGGAGAAGCAGCATTCAGTTTTTATGCTCCACATATCTGGAACAAACTCCCAGAAAACTGCAGGTCCGCAGCAACTCTCAGTTCTTTTAAATCAAAGCTAAAGACCTTTCTTTTTGATGTTGCCTTTCTTTAAATAACTGTTCATTTGTCATACTGAAATTGCATTGATGACACTGTATGACATTCTATAACTGCCCTTTAATGTTTAATTTCTTATACTGCACTGTCAATTTTATTCTTGTCTTTTATGTTTTAATCTGCTTTGGGTTTTTTTTGTGTTTTTTTAATTGTTTTCTAACTGCTCTTAAATGTTTTATGTAAAGCACTTTGAAATGCCCTGTTGCTGAAATGTGCTATACAAATAAAGCTGCCTTGCCTTGCCTATGACTTTTTTAATGACTTTTTTTCGACATACATACTACGACTTTTTTTCGATGTACTATACTATGCTAAGCGAGCTTGGGACCAGAAGGTCGCCAGTTCAATCCCCAGACCGGCAGGATAAAATCTGGGTGGGGAAAGTGAAAGAGCGCGTCATTACCACCACTGACCACTGACCCTTAACCCCAACTGCTCCAGTGGAGCTGCTCAGTGGCCAGCAGATCAGACTGTGGTGGTACTGGGCAGCTTCCAGGTATGAATGTGGAACTGTGTGAATGTGACAGGTCCTCGTTGCAAATGAGCAAATTGTTCTCAATCGACTTCCCTGGATAAATAAAGGTTAAAAAAAAAAAAATGATTTGTTCCCACCTTTTTTGACATATTATACTGTGACTTTTTTAGGACTTTTTTCCACTATTTTCAACATATTATACTATGACTTTTTTCGACATACTATACTGTGACTTTTTTCCACTATTTGTATGGAATGCTGTTTTATTCAATATTAAATCAATTTTTACTTTTTTTTAACTTTTACTTTTATTTATTTCATGGTACTTTTATTTCATAAGTCCACATTTATTTATTTCAAGAGACTTTTATTTCATAAATCCACATTTATTTATTTCCGTGGACTTTTATTTCATAATGCCACATTTATTGACTTCCCTCTCTATTTATTTCCAATTGGTATATGCAAATCAGAGGGCGTGGCTATCTCTCACATTCAGAACAGAGCCGTGGGGGAAAAAAAGGCCTGCGAAGTGAGAGTCAGTAGCGGAGTGGAAATCGGGAGAGTCGGGACTTTTCCCGGTTGGCCGGTAGTGGTTCGAGGCCGCAAGGGCCGGTCTGATAATAGCTATACATTGCAAGTATATCCAGAGGCCCGCTGGTGTGCGGCTGTTGCCCGCTGTTCAAAGCACAATGTATCGTGCTTTGTATAGTATATTATTAGTAGCTAGAAATTATTATTACATGTCTACCACTTCGAAAGATTGTTTAGATCCTGTGAAACTGCCGTTTCGGTCGTGGTGCTCCGTCAGTTGAGCAGTAGATGGTGGTCTAGTTACCCCAGAATAGGTGACTGTGGGCTGGGTACAGAGCATCGCGAGCTGCACTCACTTCGCAGGCTTTTTTTTCCCTACGGCTCTGGTGTGAATGTGAGAGATAGCCACGCCCCCTGATTTGCATATAAGAACTGGAAATAAAAATTGTCTGTTGTTTTTAACATTATCGTTTGAAGCTGAGTGCTGACTTTTAATCGTTCCTCCTTTGCTCCAAAAACAATCACCTCAGTTTTTTCATCATTTAATTTAAAAAAGTTCTGGCACATCCAGTCATTAATTTGTTCAATGCACTTAGTCAGTTGTTGTATTGGACTATAGTCCCCTGGCGATAAGGTTATATAAATTTGTGTGTCATCCGCATAACTATGGTAACTTATTTTATTGTTTTCCATAATTTGAGCCAGTGGAAACATGTAGATGTTAAACAGGAGAGGCCCCAGAACGGAGCCTTGGGGAACTCCGCACGTCATATTTGTATGCTCAGATGTATAATTCCCCATAGACACAAAGTAGTCCCTATTCTTTAAATAAGACTCAAACCACTTTAGTACTGAGCCAGAAATGCCAACCCAGTTTTCCAATCGGTCTAGTAATATGTCATGGTCGACCGTATCAAATGCAGCACTGAGATCAAGTAATACCAAGACTGAAATTTTGCCACTATCTGTGTTTAAGTGGATGTCATTAAAGACTTTAACAAGAGCTGTCTCAGTGCTGTGGTGTGGTCGAAAACCCGACTGGAAGGCATCAAAACGGTTGTTTAGTGACAAGAAAAGGGTGAGTTGTTGAGAAACTGTTTTTTCAATGGTTTTACTTAAAAATGGAAGGTTTGATATCGGCCTATAGTTGCTCATTAGTGACGTGTCTAGATTGTTCTTTTTTAAAAGTGGCTTAATGACTGCAGTTTTCAGGGCCTGTGGGAAGATACCTGAGAAAAGAGTGTTTACAATCTGTAGGAGATCAGTAGCCAAACAATTGGAAACATTTTTGAAAAGGCCCGTTGGTAGAATATCAAGGCAGCAGGAGGAGGTTTTCAGATGTTGTATAATGTCCTCCAGGTTTTTACAGTTAATCATATGAAATTGGGTCATATTGGCATATGTTTTGCCTGGACACTGTGACAATACATACCCTTTACTCGATATGGAAGCACTGATTGTTTGTTTAATTTTCAGAATTTTGTCTTTGAAAAAGGTGGCAAACTCATTGCATGCCTCGGTAGATAAAAGTTCAGATGCTACTGGTACTGGAGGGTTTGTTAACCTATCGACAGTAGCAAACAAAGCACGTGAGTTATTATTGTTTTTGGCAATAATGTCCGAGAAGAAGGACCGCCTTGCATTCCTCAGTTCCAAATTATAAATACAAAGTCTCTCTTTATAGGTGTTGTAGTGGACCTGGAGATTAGTTTTTTGCCACCTGTGTTCTGCTTTTCAACACTCTCTTTTTTCTGTTCTTACCAGTATGGCATTTCTCCATGGAGATCTTTTCTCATCAGAGACAGTTTTTACCTTAATGGGAGCAATGGCATCAATAACATTTGTAATCTTACAATTGAAATTGTGTACAAGCTCAGTGACTGAGACCCCTGAGAGGGAAGGTGTGGAGGAGAAAAGCTGAATGAATGTTTCACTGGTGTTGTCAGTGATATACCGTTTTCTTATTAACTTTGTTTGGACACTTTTGTGCGCAGAGATAGTGCCATTAAAGAAAACACAGGAATGATCAGAGAGAGCAGCATCAGTCACCACAACCTTGGAAATGTTCAAACCCTTCGAGATAATCAAGTCCAGAATGTGCCCCTTGTTGTGTGTGGGCTCCGTCACATGCTGAGTCAGTCCATAGTTCTCAAAAATACAACACAGTTCTTTGGTCCCTCTCTCCTGGGGACATGAATGTTGAAATCACCAGCAATAAGTACACAGTCAAAGTTAATACAGATTATAGACAACAGTTCACTAAAGTCGTCAAAGAAGGATGCACAGTATTTAGGTGGCCTGTAAATAATTAGAAATATAGGTTGAGACGGGGACCTTAGCTGAAGAGCCATATATTCAAAAGAAGCAAAGTTTCCATAAGATATTTGAGTACATTGGAACGAGTCATTAAACAAAATGGCGACTCCACCTCCTTTCTTATTCGCTCTATTCTCACTCATAAAATTGAAGTTAGGGGGAGCTGACTCTATAAGAACAGCATCATAGTCTAACCAGGTTTCAGTTAAAAACATGAGGTCAAGATTGTGCTTAATAATAAAATCATTGATTAAAAATGATTTACCCACCAGAGACCTTACGTTTAGTAAGGCTAGTGTTAGTGTGTTAAAATAACTATCTGTCTCGTTTTTTGGGACAGGCTGTGGCTGACGAGGAATGGATGCTAAATTTGCTAAGTTGGCTGTCAAGTGCTTCTTTTTCTTACTTAGCGGATTCACCATTCTTTTTCTATTACCTATCACAACATAGATTGACGAAGAATTGAATACACAGGGCCCAGGCTTGTCCTGGAAAGAGTCATGAGTGCCACTAGGCATGCAGCCTGGGCCCAGCACATATCAGTTAAAACTTGTTGCATTTTGTACACAAGCATACTTACCAGTCTGGTGAGAATGAGTTAGCTGCTGTCCTTGAGGGGGCAGAGGTGCCTGGCGTTTTACTTTCAGCGGTTCAGTCAACACAGGGTCAGTTTGATGCTGGGGGCGATTCCAGCATCTACCAGCTGCTCCATCCGGTCAGTGAACCCCAACATGTGGCAGGGGGAAACAGGGGAGAAGGGACATACTGTACTATGACTTTTTTCGACATACTATACTGTGACTTTTTCCACTTTTTCTACATACTATTCTATGACTTTTCTATTAGTTTTTTCTACATAGTATTCTATGACTTTTCTTCCACTTTTTTTGACATACTATACTATGACTTTTTTCGACATACTATACTATGACTTTTTTTCCACTTTTTTCTGCATACTATACTGTGACTTTTTCAACTTTTTTCGACATTCTATACTATGACTTTTTTCATGACTTTTTTCGACATACTATACTGTGACTTTTTTATCATTTTTTTTCAACTTACTATACTATGAATTTTTTCGACATACTATATTCTGCCTTTTTTAGGACTTTTTTTGACATACTATGCTATGACTTTTTTTGACATACTATACTGTGACTTTTTTTCGACATACTATACTATGACTTTTTTTAATGACTTTTTTCAACATACTATACTATGACTTTTCTATTAGTTTTTTTGACATACTATACTATGACTTTTTTATGACTTTGTTCAACATACTATACTATGACTTTTCTATTAGTTTTTTTGACATACTATACTATGACTTTTTTTAATGACTTTTTTCAACATACTATACTATGACTTTTCTATTAGTTTTTTTGACATACTATTCTATGACTTTTTTCCACTTTTTTCGACATACTGTACTATGACTTTTTTCATGACTTTTTTCGACATACTATACTATGACTTTTTTATCATTTTTTTTCAACTTACTATACTATGAATTCTTTCGACATACTATATTCTAACTTTTTTCATGACTTTTTTTGACATACTATACTATGACTTTTCTATTAGTTTTTTTGACATACTATACTATGACTTTTCTATTAGTTTTTTGACATACTATACTATGACTTTTTTCGACATACTATGACTTTTTTCGGACTTTTTTCTACATACTATGCTATGACTTTTTTTTCCACTTTTTTCGACATACTATACTATGACTTTTTTCATGACTTTTTTCGACATACTATACTATGAATTTTTTGGACATACTACATTCTGACTTTTTCATGACTTTTTTTGACATACTATACTATGACTTTTTTTGACATACTATACTGTGACTTTTTTTCAACATACTATACTATGACTTTTTGATTACTTTTTTTAACATATTATACTATGACTTTTTTATCACTTTTTTCGACATACTATACTGTGACTTTTTTTCGACATACTATGACTTTTTTCAACATACTATACTATGACTTTTTTTTGACATACTATACTGTGACTTTTTTTCAACATACTGTACTATGACTTTTTGATTACTTTTTTTAACATATACTATGAGTTTTTCATCACTTTTTTCGACTTACTATACTATGAATTTTTTCGACATACTATATTCTGACTTTTTTTGACATACTATACTGTGACTTTTTTTGACATACTATACTGTGACTTTTTTTCAACTTACTATACTATGACTTTTTTTCGACATACTATGACTTTTTTCAACATGCTATACAATGACTTTTTTTCGACATACTATGATTTTTTTCAACATACTATACAATGACTTTTTTCGACATACTATACTGTGACTTTTTTTCGACATACTATGACTTTTTTCAACATACTATACAATGATTTTTTTTCGACATACTATACTGTGACTTTTTTTCGACATACTATGACTTTTTTCAACATACTATACAATGACTTTTTTTCGACATACTATACTATGACTTTTTTCAACATACTATACTATGACTTTTTGATGACTTTTTTCGACATACACTACCGGTCAAAAGTTTGGGGTCACTTCGAAATTTCCATTCCACTCCATTCCAGACAGAATATCAGCTGTTTTTTTAATCAGGGCAGCAGTTTTCAGATTACATTATGTGTTTACATAATGTCAAAAGGGTTCTCGACTGTTGTAGACAGAAGTGCCTGAAGAAACGCTTGAAATCCATGCTTTTTGGTCTAAACGTCATACCCAAATTAAAAGTGGTACAGCTCCCATATACTTTGACACTCTGGGGTGTGCCTGATATCATTGGAAAGGTGATTGATGTGGGTGTGTTTGTGTATTTGAGAAGTGTTTTATTTTGTACTTTATTGGCTTTTTTCTTTGCACTTTTCAAATGGAAATAAAAAATCACACAGACATATCTGTAGAAACAAAATCATATAAAATCCATTTTTGAGTCTTTTGGATTCTGGCTATGTGGCTAATGCCCTGTGTTGTCTGTCACCTTTCAGATGTGTTTACAGCAGTGTAGTCTAATCATTTTACAGATGTATGACTTGGACGGAAATAAAAAACCTCCATTCTAGTCTCTGTAACTCTGTGTCAGTAAGGCCTAGAATCACCCTGACACTTAACGTAACAAAAACTTGAGACTGTTTCCTTTCCAATGATGTCAGGCACACCACAGAGTGTCAAAGTATATGGGAGCTGTACCACTTTTAATTTAACGTTTAGACCAAAAAGCATGGAATTTCAAGCGTTTCTTCAGCCACTTCTGTCTACAACAGTCGAGAACCCTTTTGACATTATGTAAACACATAATGTAATCTGAAAACTGCTGCCCTGATTAAAAAAACTATGCAACTGATCTCAGCTGGTATTCTGTCTGGAATGGAGTGGAATGGAAATTTCCCCCAAAGTGACCCCAAACCTTTGACCGGTAGTATATATACTATGACTTTTTTTTCCACTTTTTCCGACATACTATACTATGACTTTTTATATATTTTTTCAACATATACTATGACTTTTTCATGACTTTTTATGACATATTATACTGTGACTTTTTATGACATACTATATAATGACATTTATAATAGTTTTTGTTTCAACATTTTTAGTTTTTAGTTATTATGCACAATGTTCAGAAGTGTGGGTATAATCATAGCTGCTATAAACTCTTAATCAAACTTCCAAAAACAATACAGACACTCAAATGTTTGTATTCGAACAAAATATTTTCTTTATTCTGCAAGAGAACTGCATATGGTGGAGCTCCACTGATAAACGTACATGAGTTCAGCTCATAAACAAATGGAGAATCTACAACCAACAAACTATTGCAACCGATACAAGAAAGTAAAGTGAACTGTGATTGGCCAAAACCATTTCAAAGATAGAATACCAAGAGAAGGCGGCAGCAGGTATGGCAGAGTGTAATACTGAGAAAGGGGCCGATGACATTTGTACGAGAGGAAATGATCACCACTCTCTCTGAATTAGGTCTTCTGAATTTTGAACAGTTTGGGTGTTTGTTCACACCAACGTTAAAGTAAAGTTGAATTCATTTGAATGAAACGGTTACAATCGGAAGCCAGTAATTGTGAATGTAGATTTCACATCAAGATCAAATTTGGTGAACTTGACACAAATTTGTGCCGTTGGCTAACAGCAAACTATCTTGACACTTGATCTTTGAGGTGGTGATCATACCTAAAAGTCAAAAAGTATTATTTTTTGCTGATCAGTGTCGTAGAGGTCTTCTGCAATGTTTACCACATTGTTGCAATAAGACATTCGCCCATTGTTCTTAAACATTTACGTATTAATCTGATGTGCCAACAGTAGACATACATTTCCTTATGGTAATGGTCCTCTCTCTCAGTATTACGATGTAATAGCATTAGGCAACTGACACAAAAAGAACTGGAACTCGTTTCAGCTGTAAGCAGTGATGTTACATTTGCGATATCAAATTCAGATCGGAATACACCATAAACAGACAAATAACAGTTGTTTTTTTAAAGACATCTTTTTTTACCATTTTTCTTTTATACACAAAAAACAACAGTCAAGAGTACCAAATGCATGCTGGATCTGTACGTATGTCAAAAGGGGTAAAAGGGGAAGGGTGGGTGTCATACACATTTTTTAGTTAGTTTTTTAAAAGTTCTTTATTTTTATATATATATAAGAAGCTGTTACTCCTCAAAGCTGTGCTGGGTACTGTGATCAGATAAGCAGTGATAAGAACACAACTCCTCGCTGAGAATCACAAAGATATTCAAACCTGGCTGCAAATAAAACTTTGCAGAGCTGCTTGAGGGCGAGTAGTAGTAATTGTAGTAATAATGGTAGTAGACAACAGTTTCTATTTTAACAGTCCTGGGGTAGTAGTGAGTATAAAAACTCAGAAAAAAGGTAACAGTAGGCTTATTGTACCTTTATTGTTACAGAGACTGCACCTTTGTTTGAATCAAAATGTACCTTTATTTTCTGAGAGGTGAACCTAAGCCTGTTTCCTGGAGTTATTTGAGTTAGAGCTGAGTTTTCAAAGGTGAAAACTCAACTAAACAGTCTGTAAAAGTAAACTTGACAAAAAAGATATTTTGGTATGTCCCTATAACTCTCCTAAACTGCTTTTCTTTCTGCCTCTTCTAAGTACTATTACGAGCGAAACCCTGTTCACTCATAAACACCTTTCCTGTGGGGGCCGATGCACCTGAGGGAAAACATGTGCCCCTCCATCACGAACCCCTGGCTGACGGAAAAGGGAATATTGCATGTTGTCGTGGAGTGAGACACGAAGGGAAATCATCCTGCAGAAACCTCAGATCTGTAAGTGCTGACATTATATCAAGGTGTAAAACAGACAACCACTTAACGCATTAAAAAAATATTACCTTAAAACACTTTTGGCCTCGTTGACCTTCCGTATATCTTGCAGCAAACTGCTGTCTGATTGGAAGTTTTCCCTTTATTATACATATCAATCTTTTGAATGTGATTATGGAACTTCTTTAAGTAAAATAAGTATTAAAATCAAATATATTAACTTGATTTAAATCATAGACAGGCTGAGTTTTTTTTAAACGCACCAAATACAGAAAGAAGCTAAATCTAATCCAATCAGTTTCAAATTAAACTGTAAAAAATGTACGGAGCCCCAAAAGTAAAGAAAAAATAAAACAAGCTCCAAATCTTGTATAATTATTAGAAATTATTTATGTTTGTTTTTTGGCGATTTCTGCAGGACATTTTCAACACGGAAATAGAAAAGTTTCAAATTGCAAACCAAACTTAACTCCAGCTATGGTCATCATGTGCAAATATATGTAGTAGCATGAGTGAGAAAGCTGTGACTTTTGGTAGTTGTCTTTTAAATCCTCAACAGAAATCAGTTTATACCAACAGCACACACACTAGAGAGTGCAGATCAAGTAAAATCTGATTGATTTTTACATCGGGACATCATTGAACAAAGATTTTAAAGATGGATCCTTCCTGACATGTCACAAAAGTACCTGTTTAAACTCTTTTAACAGAAATGAACAACCAACAATCCTAGCTAGCTGTACGGGACACTCATTCAAACAACATGGTTTTATCTTCTGAGTTGTGATCATATCAAGGCAATGGAGATTAATAAAAAAAAAAAAAAGAAAAAAAAAAAAAAGAAACATCAGTGAAACATCCATTTCCAATAATAATCAACATAAGGATTAACAAGAACTGAAATCTTTGGTCTTAATGTTTTAGGGGAAAATGAAAACAGTCAAAGAACAGCGACTACGACTCAAAACAACCCTTCAAACTGTAATATCTTTTAGCTTTATGATAGATATGACATCTCCGTGTAAATGTGACTCATGATGCATACGCAGACATCACAGGTTAATAATAACACAAGTCTCTTGTAGATGATAATGTGTGCAATTTCAGACAAGCCCTCTGTGAAGGAAAAGCTCTGAACATATCTCTGAGAAGTTTCAAAAAAGCGCCTGCGTCCCTCCTAAAGTAGCTCTACGTTTGCATGTAACCAATACTGTACATCTGTCATAAAACTCTAAAAACCTTGGCCCTGCTCACCATTAAACAAAAGGAAACTCGTTTTTTTTTTTTGTACGTTTTCTTTAATAAATGTATATTTTCATATAAAGACATTCAACAGTGAGCAATGCAATATAGTTCAAGTAATAAAGTTTTTTTTTTTTTGAGTTCCCCGTTTCGAAAAGCAAGTCAGCTAATAAAAAAAAACAGAAATAAAACCTTCTTGACTGTGGTGGCGATGGAGGGAAAGACTATGACATCCTTTTGGTGATGATGCTGTGTCAAAGCTACGGGAAGCCATGAGGGACAAGCCTCTTGAAGTGAGGACTCTACAAAAGTCAAAGTCGTGGGGATCTAGCTTAACTGACTGATTGTGATTTAGGTATCAATGCAGAAAAAACCCTGATTTATTTTTATCTTTTTCGCTGGCTTTGTTGTGTGGTCGTTTCTATGGTGAACTAAAAACTCCTGAGGGTTAAATGACCGGAAACGTTGTGAAGGAGACGATTAAAAGTCGGCCAAATCGAACGGGCCTGCATTTCCGATAGCACCTTGAGAGTTAGGATTATCTTGTTTCCTTTTACGGACGAACATGACTTGTGGTGCTCCAAAAAAAAAAAGAGGAAAAAACAAACAAACAGCTTTGGACCCGGACTGATCCTTTTTGTACATTCAAGATTATATCAACAAACCCCGCCTTGCTGTCCCCCGTTAGTCCAAAAGATAGAGCAAAAGACCGTTGTCACAGGTGGACAGCAACAGATACAAAACGACTGTGTCCCAATTCAGAGGCAGAGGACTTTAAAGAACGCCTGTTACGTAAGAAAAAGCCTAAGTGTGGTCCTCCTCCGCAAAGAGTATTAACCACAGTGTCATCGCTAATCAAACAATATTAATGCCTGTAACCTGCAGTGGACTCTGGTATCAGTATCCGTATGGGTCTGATACTTGTGACAAAAAAAAAACACTGGATTGAATATCTGTGGGGGGAAAAAAATAAATATGCTAAAAACTTCTTTACCCTGAAACATCGCGTTAATATTTGTAGCCACAGTTTGGACAGATGTTGGAGGCCTAAAACAATACAAAGGAACAGGATAGGCAAAAGAAGGAGATGCTTCTGACAGCAACAAAGGAAAGTCCAAGACTTATTCCTGGATGTCCAAATTTGGACAAAAGCAAGTCACATTTCTCGGCCCCTGAAATAGGACACAGCAGACATCTCACCGCATCCTATATGCTGCGACTGTTGCGTCCAGCTGCGTCGGTACCGTCTTTCGTCCTCCACACCTGCTTTTAGCTTTAGCTGAACTGGGATGGTCGAGAGGGACTACCGGGGCCAGCAGTACACGCTTCGAGCTCAATCCAATTTGGCCTGTCCTCACGGGACAAAACAGTCGATTTCTGCAGTTGTTGCTCTGCCAAAGACGTCATTGCGTCGGCTCCAAAACCTCTACTCGGCCTCGATTGCCGTTAAGACAACAGATCTGGAAGTCCCAGTGAGTACTGTATGTTTCCATCCACCTTTCTTTGTGCATTTTGAACTGGCGCGTAAATAGACCAAAGTGTGTATATGGCATCAATTTGAAAAGATATCACCAAAACCTTTTTTATACACGACGGGAAGGTTTCTATTGGCGTTACTTAAACCCAGTCTTTATCAATACTTTTTCAAAGACTGAAGTTGCCAATTTTGAGTCTCTACATGCACAAAAATGTATGATAACAGAAAGAAATAAAGCAGTAATGAAATGTCAAGACGCGCCAGTCTTACTGCTGCTTTTTGAATTACATGATCTGGTTGCGCCTTCTCGTGAATATTTGTGTAATCCTTTCCGTCAAATTTTCATCAATTTACTGAAGTAGTTTTACATGAGTTTGAGGTGACTGGACAGCAGTCTGAAAACGGGCCAAATTGGATTAGGTACTGCCAGCTTTAGGACACCCAAACTGATTCAGTCTCCAGTTAAAAAAAAGACAAAAAACAAAGGCTTTCGGGTCCACAAACCTCGCCTGGAGGGCGTGGGGTGAAATAACGGCGATACCGTCGGGGGTTACTACACTGTCGGGTGGTGAGGACATTGAGACGGGGGTTTAGATAAACACGTGGTGGGTACAACCAAAGTTGTATCATTCACTCACGACTCCTCTGCAACTTCTCAAACAATGGCCCTCTTCCTACAACCTGATACACTCCTTCAGACGTGTGTGTGTGTGTGTGTCCCATACACTCTGATGCTGGCTTATCAACGACAGAGGGGAGGGTGCTTTGTCTGACTTTGTAACCAGCGTCTTTTAAAAAGAGCTTTTTGGTAGACGCCCTCACAAATGTTAACCTGCGTGAAAAAAAAAAAGAAGCTGGGGTGTATCGCAGTTTTAGCGAAGAGCGGGGGTGGGGTGAATAAAGAACAGCTGCCTTGTTTGCCATAAACCAGGGCCAAGATAAACCCCCCCCCTGCACTTTTTGCTTTTCATGACAGGCAGTGCTGACCCCGTTAACCGTCGTAGACACGTCTCTCTAAAGGAACAGCCAATGGTGAGCTTTACCTCCGTGCCAATCAGTAATACAGAATTTCTAGGGGGAAAAAAAAAATTAAAAAAAATGCAACTTGGTTGTGTTTTTCTCTTCAGTTTGTGAAGACATTTTTTATTGTGTTTTTTAAGTCTGAAAGAGAGAGAAAAATGCTTCCACTGGTTATAAAGTCAAGCACCGGCAAGAAGTTCTGAGTTAAAAAATTGAAAATTGGAACATAAAAAAAAAAGGAAACGAAGCATTCATACAAAACAAAAAGTGAATTTCACTCCAAAAGCTTCACTGTGCACTTTGATTATCTCTTGGACCTTTAGTGCGTCTCTCTGCTCGGCTGCTGAACTACATTAACACGACGCTAGATTGCACGTTCTTTCAAGTTTTCAGTATTTGTCTTCTAAAGCCTGTGTCTTCAGCTCAGGACATCGCCTTTCGTCTACCTGCTCTCTCTGTATTACACATAAAACTTTCTTTTTTTTAAATCAAAGCTTATTATTTCTGAAGGTTTTGTTACAAAAAAACACAAACAGTCCCAGTTATTCAACCCACAGTCGTTAGCATATAATCATGTCATCTCTCACTATTTATTTATTAAACCACACATAAAATGGGGGTTACACTTTACTTGAAGGTATCTACATAAGAGTGACATGACACTGTCATGAACGTGTCATAAACATTATAAACAAGTCATAAACGTTTATGACATAACGCTTCTTTCATTAAGCGTCATTTGGTTTTTGTCATGACAAGTTATGGTTAGGGTTCATGACAGTGTCATGTCACTCTTATGTAGATACCTTCAAGTAAAGTGTTACCAAAATGGGTTTCAGGTTCCCTGGTCAGCCTTCCTTTATGCTTTTTAAAAAGGATCATTTTGGTGAAACTAAACATTTGTAACCTTTTTCTTGTCTGGTTTTTGAGCGTAGCAACATTTGTGACCTCAGCACTCTGTACTATGTTACCCCCCACTCCCGGTGCAAGTGTTTGAAATCCAACATTTCCACAAACTGCCTCAGCCTGCCAGCAGACTTCATGCACATCCAGCCGAGTGGAGC
Source organism: Sander vitreus (assembly GCF_031162955.1). Lineage (NCBI taxonomy): Eukaryota > Metazoa > Chordata > Actinopteri > Perciformes > Percidae > Sander > Sander vitreus. The sequence goes on from NC_135863.1 coordinate 1,199,909, forward strand.
AGCCAAGTCTGTGGAAGTATTGGCGTCAAACGTCGAGAAAGTAGACGAGTGAGGGATCAGAAAAACGTGCTATTATCTTCTCAGTGATCAAGTTATCAATTTAGTCTATGAAATGTCAGAAAATAAAAATGTATAAAAGCCCAATGTGATGTCAGAAAATTTTGATCGTTTTTTTTTATCCATCGCAACTGAGAACATAACTTTATACTATCATTTTTTATTTATTTATTTATTTTTTTAACTTTCGTCGACGATGTTATTGCTCGACTAATCGCTTTAGTCATAATTTAGTTTGGACTTTTTCCGCATTCGACTTCCACAGAGAACGCTAGGCGAGTGAATCCCCTGAGGAAAGTACAGAGGGCCGGGGTCACACATGGGACTTGTTTAAGTGCTTCTTACTCGACCATCTGTGTTTACAGACGGTCCTGGCGTTTCTGTTTACGTACCATTTGGGTTTCCAAAAAAGCTATTTGGTGGACAAGCACTTGGCCCAAAAACTCGGTTTTATGTGTGGTTTCAAACACACCACTCGTTTGCTTTTTTTCCGTCATGCTTTTCTCCCATTCACAAAAAAAAAAGAAAAAAAAAAAACTAAGAAACACACACACACACACACACACACACACACACACAAGCTGACTCTACCCTCCCTCTCCACACCAACTTTGGTCTCTGGTTCTGATCTGTGACATTGCCTTATACACATTGGCAAAAAAAATAAACTATGTTCCAGCAAAGCAAAAAAAACCTCTCTACAGTTAGTGTAAAAGCAAGCCTTTTGTCCTCCTTTTAATACTACATAACTGTTTTCTGTCACTGTGCCCCTACCCCCCCATCCCCCTAAACCCTTCAGCAGCAGTCTACATGGAGGAACACTTCATGAAACAAGTGCCCGTTGTCTCGTTATGCTACATTATTTTGTGCTTCTCGTACGGAGAGGGACAGACACGTGACATCATCTCCTCTCGCGGTTACCACAAACTAAGCTACGAGAAGCAAAAGAAGAAGAAAAAAAAAAAAACACATCTGAAACATGAAAACGAATCCAGAAACAAAAAAAAAAAAAACAGACGCAATATAATCATCTGAGGTGCAAAATGAAAATAACGGCAAACAAAAAAAAAAAAGATTTGGGAATGTTTTGTCGTCGTCTTCGTCGTCATTCGCGTGTTGTTTGAGCTTCTGGTTTAAAAAGTCTGAGCTGGAGTTTAGGTAGCAGCGGGGTCAACCTGAAACTCTGAAGTCTCCTCAGTTTCCTTCCTTCCTTTCCTTCAGTCACTTCTTTTTTTTTTTTTTTCTTCTTCACATTCACAAACATTTAAAACTTCCTTGTGCAAATCAAGCAGTCTTTAGAAAGAATGCCCTCCGAAATTGTTCTTGTAAAAATATATAAACTCCAAGGTGGCTGACGTGTGTGTTGCAGCAAGTGTTTTCATTTCTATCTTTATCGGGTCTGGTGTTGGGGTTGCTTTGTATGTCAACCAATCCCTCCCCCCTCCCTCCTTCCTTCCTTCACTCTCTCCCAGTTCTCCCTTCCCCGAGAGGGGGTTGGATATGTTGTCTATGTGGGGTTGTGGCCGGGTGGTTGGGTGCGGTTCATCTGCGTCCGGAGGGCATCTGTGTGTAGACGGGGTACGCGAGGCGCACGTTGAGCGAGTCGTTGTGCTGCACCAGGGAGGTCTGGTGGTAGTGGAGCACCAGGTCCTTCAGGCTGCTGTACAGGTTGTAGGGCTCGGCGAAGCCGAAGCCACGCGGCGTGCTGTAGATGACGCAGTGCTTCACTTCGCCTTCGACACTGGGGGGACACACACACACACAAAAGAGAGGTTCGGTTAGGCCGGCGCATCAGAAACGTGGATGTTAAAAGCTGATCTTTGGCCTCCAGTGAGACTACATTTAAAAAAAAAAAAAAACACTGTTTAAATGTTTTCTGTCCACATTTTTAGATTATTTCCTCAAACAGTTTGTTCTACAATTCTTACAAAGACACTGCTATGCCCTAAAGGAGGGTTCCTGGAAAAGATTATGTCATTTGGTAATAATCACATGGAATATGGAGACTGTTTAATTGGTACACTTCTAGTATTGGGTCTTTAATTCACTGAACAGTAAAGCAGCTGTAAAATAGTCATCTGATTTGAGGAGATGAATGCTACCTGCAAACCAAGGCTAACGGTAATGCTAACGGCACTTCCGCACTCAAAATGTGTAAATGGTTTTGCCAGAAAGATCGCTAAAGTCTCGTCTTGTGTGTACTCACATTACAGAGCAGGCGTAGCAGCCCTTCTTGCTGCTCTCTCGGATGAGAAATGCTCCGTCCGGCTTCCCGATGAGCAGCTCCTCCGCCTGCGTCCGGTTCAGGTCCCCGACGAACCAGCTCTTCTCGTCGTAGTGAGGCAAGTTCTCATCCTCCTCGGTCACAAAGTAGCCTCTGCACCAACAAGAGATACACGGTGAACACAGAGGACAGGAGAAAGTAACAGTTGCTCCGTGCACACGGATGCACAGTGGCAGGGTTTGGCAGAGGACAGGATGATAAACTCAAAAGTAGAGACTCACTCGTCAGTGTTCTCGTTCTTGATTCCCAGCCAGTCGTTGATTCGTTTCTGACGAACTCCTTTGTGATTGAGCCAGCTAAAGAGAAAGAAAGAACCGTAACTACTACAGTGCTAGATATCAGTTTAAAAGGCTACAACATTGTTTATGATGCAGTGAACAGAAATCAAATTAAGTGACAAACAGCAAGTCTGACAGCATCAGGACCATGGTTCATCAATACATTTTACACTCCGTTTAATAAAATGAGCAACACGGCGCTCCATGCCCGCCGTACTAATATTTAATGATGTCTTCTGTACTTACACTAGATATTGGTCCCTGATCTTGCGGAGCTGTATGAGGTCTGGCTTCAGGCTGTTCATCTTTTTGTCCGTCTCCCGGTTGTCCATGGCTTGCGTCTTCAGGTCCTGCTCCAGGCGCACCTTGCTGTCGTGGATCTCTCCGAGCCGGGACTTGAGCTTCTCGTAGTTCATCATGATCCTCTCGATCTCCTTGTCGTTGCCCTCGCGGCGGAAGCGCTCAATGTAGTCCTTGCTGTAGCGCTCCTGCGTGTGGCACTGCTCCTCGAAGATCTTGATGGTCTCGTTGAAAGCTTCGATGGCCGTCCGCTTCATCTGGATCTCCTGAGGGAGGAGAGAAGAGGTGGTACGTGAGTGGACCGAACAGAAAACACGACCACTTGTTTCTGTTAAAACCATAAAAAAAAATTCAGTCGCTATACAGAAGTATGGTGTACCTGCGAGGTCTTGGTGTATTCTTCATACAGTCTGTCGTACTCTTTGCTCTTATCCTGATACTGGCTGTGGTATTCCTGCAGCTTCTTCCCCACGGCGTCAATATTATCCTCCTTTACCAGCTGGTCCTGAGAGGACGAGAAATGAAAAAGCATCAGAGAGTGAGCGGTGCACAGACAGCCAAAGGGAAAAGGCTGCATGCATAAGTGTTAGAAAATTAGGGTCAGAGGAAAAAGTGCATGTGCGCGTTTGCTCCCTTCACCCCTGATTCTGCTTAGCGAGAGTGACTCCTGAACAGGCTCGTTAATTAACCACCCACAATGCCCCGGGTGCACGGCAAGGTGCGCACGCTTGGAGATATTGCACCGCTCTGAGTAATGACTCGCCTGGCAAAACGAGTGCAGCGGGGGAGGAAGGGAATAAATGCAACAACGGCCCTTTGACACCGCGGATGTGTGCAATTATTTAGGGAGCGTGGCACGTGGGGGGGGGGGGGTCAGCGAGCAGCGATTTTGCTGCCGCTGCAGTTTGGAGTGGAAACACCCAGCACAGGCCGCCGGGTTCGGAGGAGGTGTAGGTGGGGGTCTACAAAGGACGCTGGTTGGAAATGTAGTAGAAACTGAAAGATCAGTGAGAGGGAGTTTTGTCCCCAAGATCAAGAAAAGTATATTGTGTGTATTTTTGTACTGTGTAAATATGCCGACACTAGAGGACACAGGCTTACAAATGAGTCCAGTTTGAGCTACCAAACAAATCCAGTTTCATCAAATATTCCAAACAGAAAACAACGTGAACACGCCTGAACGGTCTTTAAAGTCGTCCACTGCATTGTAAAAGTGCCTGTGCACATAACTACAGTTGATGGTCAAAAGGTATTGGACACCTACACCTTACACCTATGTGATGGTTGAAATGTCAATTAAAACCCATGGGCATTAGTCTGCTCCTCTAACAGCCTCCACGAGATGGTGGACCTGCTGTAGGGATTTGCTCCCATTCAAGCTCAAGCTCACATCGAGTTCACATCAAATGTTTTTCTACAACAAAGCCAAGTGCTAAAATGCTACACCTCAACTGAGATCAAAATAAGGTTAGGTTGTAAAGACTTTGGACTTTCTGACTCCTCGCTTGGTCAGTCTGCTCTGTTCCTCCGACAACGCTTTCCTGGCTTTCTGCTTTATTTTATTTTTTATTTTTTTAAGCCGGCTCAGCCATGACCATAGTGTGAAAACCTCCATCGCTACCTTGTTAGCCGGTTTCTGAATGGGCGTATGTGCGCAGTGCCGCGAAGCAATTTCTTCCATAGCGAGACCTGGCTAAAAGTTGCAAGGGTGGTTTTTCTGCTCACAGGCGCTAGGGGGGAGCAAGACGACCACCATTCAACCCGAAAAAAAGTCACATAACCATTCCAATGACTCCGAAGCTGTTCAGTTAAGGTACATTAAGCTAAAAAAAACTGCATAGTTCCCCTTTAAATAAAGTCCTAACAGACTTGTTGGATGGATGGATGGATGGATGGATGGATGGATGGATGGATGTGCGCGTGTGAATAATGTGTATGCAGACCTGCTGGAAGCGGGAGATGGGGTACATGAGTTTGACGTCCAGCTTGGTGTTGTACTGAGCCAGGGACTCGTGTCTGTAGTGGCTGATGAGCTCCACCACTGAGCTGAACGTTAGGGGGTCAGAGAAGCCGTACTTTCCGTCCCGATGGTAGATCTTTATCAGCTTGTTGTTGCCCCCCTTCCTGAACATGAAAATAAGAAAAAGAGGAGACAGGATTAGTACATATCACCATATTCAAACCCTTTTTTTTTTAGGGGGGGGGATGCTCAAAATGCATCCCTGAACAGATTATTCTCCTTAATATTCACACTTCAGCAGCTTCTAACTCGGGCTTAGTTCCCCCTCAAGCATTTTACTTCCAGGGAAGTGGGCGATTTGCTCCAATTTACCAGGATGCTGCGTAGGCAAAATGCTTCTCAACACATGATTTCCCTCAATCTGTAGTTAACTAGAGGGATGGCTGCACAAAAAAATGGAGCAGAAGTAGTAATCACCCAATCCTTCCAGCCTCCATTAACCCCCCCCTGTGGTTTGAAACACTCCATTCATGACTCGGATATCAACTAAACTAAGACTTTACCTCAGTGTGAGCGTGTAGTCGCCCTGCATCTTGGTGGAAGCGTCCCGAACCAGGAAGGTCCCATCAGGCATGTCTCTGAGCTTATCATTCACCTCCTCCCTGAAGACAAAAAGTATATATAAGAGTTTGAGTCGGTTGAGTAATTTGTGTACAGATGGTTTTTATTTGAAAAGTCTGCCTTCAATTATGAGTGGCAGGCGATGAGGACTTTCCCCGCAGCCACACACCTCAAAATAAACAGTCCATCAATTAAATGATGTAGGGAGTGACTAGCTGGACAGACTGTTCCCAGCCAACAGCGTCTCTGCTCGAGATGAGTGTGTGTGTGTGTGTTAAAGGTGGTAGACTGGCTGTCTGCATTGTAGGTAGGTGTGGTTGTCATCTGAGTATGTGTGGATTGTGTCTGAGAGCTAACCTGCACTTAGGAAGGTAAGGGAGTCACAACAGCCTAAACAGTTGGGACTTTTTTTTTTACAGATTTAAACTAAAAAAAAACTAAAAAAACTACAGATTTCATGGAAAGGTTTTCTGTTCCCAACCATCAAGAAGCTGATGGTCTGAAACTCAACTCCAAAGTAATCTTATCTTTAAAAGTATTTACTGAATGCATAATGAGTGTATACAATAGAACACAGACACACATGCATGCAGAAATCACCCTTTGTGACCCTAACCCTAACAGAAGAAAAGCACTGAATTTAAACTCATCAACTCACAACGTTGTTTAGTTTTAATTTATCATTCTCCCCCCCCTTTCCTTCAGTTTCTGACCGGGTTACAAAATCAAAAACACAAAAAAGTGTCCTGAAGTGTCCTTACTACAGATAAACCATGTCAAAGGGTATTTGCGCCCCATGTCTTGTCAATCGCTACTTTAAAACAAAGATTAATGTCCTAAAAATAGTTTTGGTGCTTTAAAAAAGGTCCAATGTGTAGGAATTTCTCCCATCTAGCGTTGAGATCATATATCGCAATCAGCTCTCTCGCGCCACACAGTTCAAAGTACGTATTACAGCTACGGTAGCCTTCACGCTTCAAAAAGCCGGTCTCTTGCTCTTTTCAGTATCCTTTTTCTGGGCGAAGAAGAAGAAGACTCCTGTTCCTGAAATTTGGATCCTGATTACGTGTGGTCCTCCATGTTTCCTTCTTCAAACCTGCCGGGGGCCGGGAAGCTACGATACCCGTTAGCAGCATTAGCAGCAGCTGTGAGTTTATCATGTGACAGAGAAAACGTGAAAGGTGGAGCAGTATGTCCTGTATGTCCCTTACCGGCTAACGTATTTCAAGATGGAGCATGAATATGGAGAGTCTACCCCAGTTCATGTGAACTCAAATGTAAAATTTCAAGCCAAAAGGAATACTTGGAATTGATGGTGGTGGTAAATATTCATGAAAAAGGACAAGTTTGTGAACGGGCAACACAGATTCTGATAATGAACAACTAAACATGTTACACACTCGACCTCGTTTGAGGGAAAATGCCAGCAACATCGATACAATTTGAGAGTGAAAGGTCACTCTCATCTTAAGACCCAGCATGTGTGTTGAGTGCGTCGTTACCTGGATATGTCCCCCCAGTACCACTCGGCCTCTTGCAGTGAGCCCCCTGCTCCTCCGTCCTTGGCGCCATTGCTGCCGCCCCCTCCCACCCCGACCGACGAGGGCGGCTGCGGCTTCGCTGGCTTCGGAGGAAGAGCTGGAGGAGAGAACGAGACAACGCGTTATTATTGTAGCCTGAACTGTTTTGTGTGTGTGTGTTTTCTACAGCTCTGTGGGAAAGTTGAGCCATCCATCCATGACTGCAGATGGAGAGGAAGTGAAGCATTGTTTCACCAAGTTCAAACTCTCCGCATATTTCATCACTTTGGGATTTTTTTTTTGTTGCTTTGTTCGACTATATATATATATATACATACATATATATACACACACACAAAAATTACACCATAAAGGATAGAGATTTTTCCCCCCAGTCATCCCCAGGTATGTACACATACTTCATATGCAAATTATAACACAGGAGCAATTTATATCTCAACGCAAATGCAGCTGGTGACCTGTGTTGTTATTAATTACACAGGCAAACAGTAGCATAGCAAATACAGCCCATACATCATCCCAGTAATTATTCTGTCATGCAACACACACACATACTTAGGAGCCTTAATGCAGAGTAAAAGCTTTCGGCTGCCTTTAAGACATTTCAGGTCCTGAGGAGGGAGAGGGAAGTTTGTTACAACTGTCAACACTCTTGTTTTCATAAAGTTTCTCCTGTCTTTGAACTCATCCTCCCACTGAGCTGCTGTAGGGAGGATGTAGGGAATATTATGTAGTTCTTATCAGAGCAGACAATGTTGGAAAGCCAACAGAAACTTGACTGTGACCTTTTGGTCTGCAATCTGCATCATATCTATGACCGACACCAAGGCATTTTAAACAGATGTGCGATACTTAAAATAAAATGTGAATTGTTTTTGTTGGGTCCACAATCCACAAAACCAGACATGCACATTGATTGCCCAGAGCCAAAAGGATGGCATAGACTTTGTAATCTTGTTTATGCATTCATGGAACAGAAATGAAAAATTCTAATTGGGCCAGTTTTTGACTTTATTTGATTTAGGGAAAGTTCTTGTACAGCTACTTGTGTTTAGACATCACTAAACATTTGAGAAGTTAAGTTTTTTTTTTGTTAAATAAAAAAAAAATATATATCAGAACCAAAACTACAGGCACTACAACACAACATCTCAAACCATACATAGTCCGTCAACTCTGGACTGATGGCAGCTTTAAACCCTGTGGGGAGGCCCTTTGTTAACATTAAATAACAGCCTCTACCTTTACGTTTGGAAAATAACAAAACCTGAGCTAAAGTTAAATCCAGCCTCAGTGAATGCCAACAGCCTAACAAACAGAAGCTCTTGTGTTTGTTGCCATGCTCTGTGCCAAATGGAGCTAGCATGAATATGAACCACAATACCAAAAAAAAAAAACCACACACACACCTATATCAGAGCAGAGCAAAGTTTCAAGAGTCTCCAGGCACATCTGGATACAGTTTAAGGAACAGCAGTGCAACTACTGGAGCACTTCGACATCATAAATCAGTACACACACACACACACACACACACACACACACACACACACACACACACACACACACACACACACACACACACACACACACACACACACACACACAGGCCTGATGTGGACAGCGTCCTTTAAAAGAGGGAAAGTCCGCTGATGAATGTACCCTGAAATGCCACCGGAGGAGCGTTTTCCTTCTGCTGGAGCGTCCCGGAACATTCTGGCCTCACCAATTACCAGACGACACGCACACAAGGATGACAGAAAAACAGACAGGGGAATTCCCACAATGCACAGGGAGAGCGGAATAAGGCTGGAGAAATGAAACCCAACATGACCTCTGTGTGTATGTGCAGTAACATGGCCATTACTTCACTCACGACTCTACCGTTCACCGTTACATACGGCTGGACTTCTGGTTTCTTTGTTTGCATCCTACTGCTGTAAACAGTAGGATACATTAGTAACTGAAGTAGTCGTTAAAGCTGTTTTGACTTTTTGGCCACTTGGGGCAGCAGAGCAAGTTCAAACACTGACATGTAATACAAACTTAATACGATTGAGTTATAGGTAGTTTAGGGCTGCAACTACTAAACATTTTAATTGTTGATTAATCTGTCGAATAAAAAAACACTTAAACCAATTAATCAAATATCAAAGTATTTCCCGGTTGACTTATTAGGTGTCAACTAATCAATTCATCTTTGCAGCTCTAAAGTAATGACATGTTGTAGTTATGGCCAACAAGTTATCTTCTTAACCAACCTTAACACGTATTATATTTAATCTACTTTAAGCTCTGGTTTGGACATTAATGTAAAGCATATATATTTTATATTTCATTTGTATAACATGTCAAATAAAAAAATCTCTCTCTCTTTGTTCTCCTTCACCCCTCCCTCTCTCTCCTCCCTCGTCTTTCACATCGCCACGGCGATCAGCCAGTTAGTCATTCAGTTAGTGCAGCTGCACTGTTCCCCTCTGTCAGCAACACACACACACACACACACCTCCCCATCCCCCCCCCCCACCTGTTTTTGGCTTAATTCAAAGTCCATAAAATGTAACGTATATCTTGAACTTGCTGAAGTTGTTTGAGCAACATTTCAAGCTTCTATTTAAAAGCGTTTAATTGAAATTGATATGTATAAAAAGCAGCAAATCCACAAAACTAAGAACCGGAAACAAGTGAAAATGTGGTCATAGTACCTAATAAATGACTAAAAGTGATGAATTGATCATTAATTGTCATCATAAAAACAACCATTACTTCTTGTTTCTGCACTACTATGACAAACAACAGGACAATGAACAGGAGCAACAGTCACATCCTTCGTTGTGAAAGTCCATCGGACACACCGCTCAATACTTTTCAACATCTGTCCTGCATGAAACAAGTCAAACTCACTCATGACAACCGTCCTACCAGAGAGGACAGAATGTGAAAATGTCATAAAATATGAAAGCTATTAGTTTTACACAAATGCACCGTTTTAAATCTGTAAAAAAAAAAAAAACAGTCACAACTACTGCATAACATTCTGAGAGAGCGCAAGAGGGACGGTGAACAAAGGCGAACGTCAGCACAGCCTCCCTCCCCCTCAACAGACAAAGGAAGGACACGGAGACACACACACACACACACACACACACACACCCCTATTTCCACAACTTTACATCTGGACAAAGTAAGGAGTTGCAGGTGGTGTGTGTGAGCATCTACAGTACGGGGGTGTGTTTCAGCGTCACGGCTGTGGAAGTACACACACGCGCCTCTCACACATGGTTTTGCTTAACAGCGTACGACTTTAGTTTTCCAATCCGAGTCCAGATTGCTGCAACAGTAGACGTACATTTTGTCCATAAAACGTACATCTAATGCAACATTTTTGTCCGACCAAAATCAAAAAAATATTAAACATATAAAATGGAGAAAGGCAGAAATTCCTCTCATTTTAGAGGCTGGAACCAGAGAGTGTTTGGCATTTTTTGCTTGGAAAGTAACTTTCTGGGGATCAACTGCACTAGTTCCCCAAATTGTAGGGTACAAACGCAAACTAACAGGGGAACACACACACACACACACACACACACAAAAGAAGAATCAAAGAAGGTTGCAACAACATTAAAGCGGTGAAAAATAGAAAAGGCAAAAAGTGTGAAACTAGTAAATAAATACACAGATTGGAACAGGAAAGGTGAAGTCTGAGAAAGCAACCAATGACAAACAAAGGCAGCAAATACACAAAAGACCAAATCCTTCTCTTACCGTCCTCTACCATCGTACTCTCTGTTAGCTGCATGCTGTCACTCTTCTCTCAGCTGTTTCCCTCCTCCCGCCTACTCTCTCTCTCTCACACACACACAATCAGTCTCTCTCCTCCTCCTCTACCTCCTCCTCCACCGCCGCCTCCGCCTCCTGCTCAGTCAGACTGAAGAAAAGAGCGAGCGAGGCTGAACCTAAAAGACAGACGACGCGCAAACTAATCCCCGCACAGAGGCCCGCCCCCTTGGCCAATCAGAAGGCAGCAATGGGGGCGTGCCTCGCGAGAGAAAGAAAGGAAGGAAGGGAGGTGGAGTTATCCGGTGGTATATCAATTCCTTCTGGGACACCCCACACTCAGAGACAACCGCGCAGCAGCGAGCACTGAATCAACAGGTCGTCTCCTATTGAACACAGTGACACTGGCAGCTGAATGGGTGATTAAGAGACTCCTTTATTCACTTATTCATAGTTTATTTCAGGCAATAAATATACAACGTAATCTGACACAGTCAGGTGATGATATGTTCTATTGTTTTGTCCAACCAACAGTCACAAACTAAAAGGATAATTAATTTAAAATGATATAAAACCGAGAAAAACAGACGATCCTCCCAGCTGAGGAAAAAAAAAAAACAATATTTGGTATTTTTGCCTTCAAAAACCCTTTTGCTACAAAAATATGAACACAGCCAAAACACATTCAACCAACTGCCAGTCCGCAAATATAAATATCACTTATTAGGTCTACGTTTTTGATCTAAAATTGAAAAATACTTCCAACATTTTCCCATAAGAATGTCACAATTTGACTCAACATACTGTAATAAAAGTCTGCCTTTACGTTGTAGCTTCACAGAGACCATTAGTTTCTTTTATGGTCATCACAATCCAATCTTGAGAAGGAAAACCTTTGAAATATTTTAGGTTATAACCTCTTTTTGGCTTTATATATATATATATATATATATATATATATATATATATATATATATATATATATATATATATATATATATATAAAAAAAAGAGCTATGAATGAATTCATCATGTCAACCAGATCCATCTCCATGACAACTGAGCAAACTGTATCCGCGGATAAAAAAACAAAACAAAAAAAAACTTGTGTGATACGTTTGAGAGCTCCAGAAGAAGCTAAAGTAAGTGGACCTTGAGTCGGGACTCTTTCGTCGAACAACTATTTCGAAGATCAAGACTGAATTCTGATGCAGATTCGGTTATACTTTTGGATATTATGTTTCGTTTTGTTCCGATTATGATCCTGATAGAACGGCTCTCATCATGTCAAACCGACCCTGCGGATGATGATTACGCTCTGTATGTAAACAGGCTTTGACATCTCCACTGTGCATGCTGTTTATATCAATAGCAGCAGCTCTACACCGCTGGTTTTGCATAAATTAGCCCGTTTATGAAATCACAAAGTAATAGCAGGGCTGTGCAATTAATCAAAGTAAACAAACAATTATCTGTTTAACCGTTTCAGTGGTTTTTAAGTTAAATAATTGCAAATCTTTTCAAAAGACAATGAGTAATCATGTTAAATAATCGAGGCGTGTGTGTGTGTGTGTGTGTGTGTGTAATATATATGTGCTTGAAAATATCGGTCAAAAGGATTTCTTTGACCACTTGAAGGCAACTTGAAAAATGTGTTCCTCCAGTGTAATTTCCCTCTGCAGGTGAGTGCACTCATGTAGAGTAATCGTTTATAATCTGCTCCTCATTATGGGCCGAGTCAGGGCTGGTTGATGGAGCACGATATTAACAATAACATTTTCCCAATGTATATCCCAATGTCGCACATTTGGGCAAATTGCATTTACATATATTTAAATGGATGCTCAGTGCAGTGACAAAATGACTTACAACTCATTTCTTTTTGCTCTAAAATTATTAATTTGGAAAACAGTATGATCACGTCATCATTGAACATGATTTACAATGGACTCCAACAAGCAGTTAGTGGATTACTCACTTAAGAAAAGGCAGCTCTGCTGCTTTTATTGTTGTCAAAGTGACATTACTGTTGCATAACAAGGTGGTCTAAAGTGCAGATAGCTTTGTCAAATCTGCCCTACATTATCACATTTTCACAAAATCAAATGCAAACATGACGCAAACTGTTATAGAACTGTATCAGTGCAAACTTAAAGCCTGTGCAAGTTGATTTTCATGCTGGGTAGGTGTGAGTAGACACTACCTGGATGGTAGGAGAACTGGGAAGTAATGTGCAGTACATGGAATTTGCTGTAAATGAGGCAAGAAATGCAAAGACGGTTAAGACGAGACTCAGTGTGCATCCCACATTCACACACACGCAAGTGGAAAGGTAGGCTTCGCCCTCCCCCAGGGGTGGCAGTGGCACTTCACCTGTGCTAATGACGACACACACACACACACACACACACACACAAACAAACACACACAAACACACACCTAAATGTCACTGAAGCGCTCACGTTTCAATTCCAGTGTAATAAATATAATGAATGACTGTAAGACACTTGTCTTCTCCAGACGTTTATTCACTTCTCTCCTCAACCCTTCATCATCCCTTCTTTCTTCTCTTGCCATTTCTTCCACTTTTCTGCTTCTCCGTCACCCTCTTTGCCTCTTTCGCCAGTCCCTTCCAATTGCATGTCAGTTATATCAAGACAAAAGGCACTCGGCATACGTTGACGCACAAATAGGAACACACACACTTCAATATACCTCAAATTAGAACTGAACTGACTCGAAAATGTAACTGTGCATGAAGCATATTGTTCTCCTTGCTGCTACAGACTTCAGAAAATTCATCCTGTATACAGTTTGAATGACTATGATCTAATGGTTGAAATACTTTCTTTGATAAAGCATCTTAACCGGAGGGATTTCTTTTGTTGTTGCATTATCTCTCCAACATGCCGACTATATGACATAATGCTGCACTTTGTGGTGGCTGCAGAATGTGTAGTACATGTCAATAGATAAATGCGGGAAGAGAAAGGAGGGGAAAAAAGGGGACAGAGCTACCGGGCAAACTGCATTCAACAGCGCCTCCTGGAAACAACACAACGTCCCACATCTGCGCCATGATCCATTCAACGCACCGAGGGGAGAAAAGGGGGGGGGGGGGGGGGGAGTCAAATGACACTGGCACAATTGCCTAGGAATGAATGAATGAATGCAAGAATGAAACATATTCAAATCTGGATGACAGTTTGCTAGATAGAGGCACAAAGTCGTATAAATGCGCGTCAGCGAATGGTTTTAGGATTATGAAATGTTCTGGACCTTTTATTCCCGGTTTCCTTCAATGTTCCGGACACCTTCTGTTCTGTTCTCCGTGTCCCATCCCCCCGGCCCTTTCCCGTTGTCGGTACCGGGCAGAGCAAATTTCGGGATGATCCGGATGGAGCTGGTTGATTTAGACTTTGAATGAGGAGTAAAAACTGTGCAGGTAGTTGCACCAATGTGTTTCTGGTTTCAAGGAGCAAATTCGGCTACAAAAGAACTGCGATGGTGTTTATTGCATTTTAGTCCAAAACGATTTGGGCTGCGATTTCTGTCACCTTTGCTATTTATTTATCATATCACATTATAAGCAGATGGGCAGGAGGAGGATTTCGGCTGCCTCTAAACACATACTACATGGGACTATGGTCTCCAAATGAGTCTTTGAGTGCAGGTTTGGAGAGCTGCAGCTAACGTTACTGTGTCACAGCAGACATAAGCACGTACATGTACAAAGGAGCATTTCTGCTAAAACGGATGCACCGGAGATAAAGAAACACTTGTAAATTATGTTTAAAGCGTTGCCATTGGTGCCGAAAACTGTTATTACAGCCGAATACAAAGATACAATATCGCTATAACATTTTTTATTAAAAGCTGAAGTTACCAGCTTCCCAGTAACGTTATAGGAAAAGCAGAGTAGTGCGAGGTTGATGTCGAAACTAATCATTAACAGTAACGTTAATGATGCACTGGCAAAAACTAACAAAAAAATACCACCTTAAATGAGCAGACACTGTGAAATCCCTCGAGAAAAAAAAACGACCCAAATGTCGGTAAGCCAGCCGAGGGGGGAGTATGAGCAGCAGCAGGATGTAACATTACGCTTTAAAAACTTTCCACCAATTCAAACAGAAACCAAACCAAACACTATACCTCCTCTCCTCTCCAGCTAGCTCGAGCCCAACTACCATGTTCGAATATTAGCGTCGCAGGCCTCCTTAATTACCTGGCGGTTGGTCCATTTCCAGATAAAATATCAGCTCTGTGGAGTAGGGCATCATCACGTCCCTCCAGTCTTCTTCCTCGCCGGCTTTTTCCGTCGTCCAGACTGTATTATACATTGCTTCCGTGTGGCTTAACCTGACAATCTTTCTCCACAAAAGGGGGGGGGAAAGCTTATAAAATGCGAACGGGTGTCAAAAAACTAACCGACGTTAATGTTAATCTATCTACTTGAGACTTCTATCTGAATTCCTGCTTCAGACTGGAATAAATAGACGAACTGTGTACAGCAAGCACCGGGCTGCGACTGCTCCCTCCGACATAATAATAAAGTTAATAACTTAGGGCTCTTCATGGATGCCCTCTATATGTGTATATGTATATAAAAGCGTCCTTAAACGATGGGAAAGTAGATGCCAGCTCTACATTTCAGTCCCCTTCCTTCTCCTCCGCTGGTGCCGCCGGCTTGCTAGCTTCATTTTAAGAAGAACTCTGACAAGAGGAGGCTGGCAATGGCAAAGGCTGACAACGGCTGGGACAAACCACTGCGCAGTGCCTCACAGGGGTGTGGCCATCTAACTTCCCTTGTGACACACTTAAAGTAAATACAAATATAGCCTTGGCGTAATAGATATTAACATAAAATCAGTAACAACTTATCTAACATTAAGAGGAATAATATTCCACTCACCCATTCTGCCTGTATTATTTCAATTCTATGTCCCCCCCCTTGGTTAGCCCCTTTCTCTCCCAGTCCAGCCTGTGACCGAGCCTCTGTGCGCAAGCGCAGAAACTGAATTTGAAAGCCAATAGGGAAATAACTTCAGCCTCTGAAGAGCAACTTACAAATTCGGTGGTTTTCCAGTCAGAGCCTTACCTTCCTGCTGACTGACTATGTCGCTACAAACTATTGGCTCTCGCTACTGCTGCAGCCACTTTGGGATATGACATAACAGGCTACATGAATAAGTAGCTACCAAACATTCAACTCACATATGCTTCACGTTTTCCCAAAGCAGACCTGAATGATTTTACATTTCTGAACGTGCTTTTTCTATAATACAACCAAACCAACATTATATTTATCCTACTAATAAGTATTGTGTGTATCAAAGTGTGATAGCCTATATCTTCTTCCTATGTGCCATAGAGCTCATTGTTGCACTGGGTGACATGTTCCTTCATTACCATGAACAGACACACTTTTCCCCCACACAACGTCCAGCTGCCCCAAATATTCACTAGATCAAATGTGTATTAATCTGTCGTTGAAAATAGTCTCAAACAAATGCACTATTTCCTTCTGTTTGAGTAACATTTGCTAAAGAGACAGTGCCCAGCAGTTAGGAAGTAGGAAATAACACAGCCTTTAAAAAAAAAATGAAACTATACATTTGTGAGCCGTTCAATAGGAACCAATGGTATTTTTTGACAATAGGAATAGATAAAATAATGCTAACCTCGTGTATTTTAAACCTACCATTGCATGGTAATGCAGTGGAGGGACTCCCCAAATGAATCTACTCTTTCAGTTGTGACAACAAAGGTGGAATACACAAATCAAGCAAGTTTCAAGTTGATTTTCATACCATAATGAAATGAATTAAAACCGTGGTCGACTGAAAGGTAGGACAAACATTCAAAAACCCAAATTACTACAATGTGGTTTGGGAAATGGTCCTCAGCAATGTAAAGTAAAAACCCACGCAATGAGACAGAGACTACAATGTCTCTGAGATTATAGATTAGATGTACCTTGAGTTTGGTTTGAGCTGTAGTGTCTCTGAACACTTGCCTGCTCCTGAGCTGATCCTATAACATGACACACTTCAGAAACTAGCTTATGATAAATGTACAAGACCTTTGTTCCCAAAAACAGATCATAACCTCTTTTCCACTACAGCGATGTGTTTTCAGAGCTAAAGTTTGTTTGTTCAATGGGCTCGTTTACGTAACTCCAGTGGAGGAAAAGGTGCCATTTACCTCGTAAACCAAACCGCCTACAGTGAGGTAAGTACAGTTACAGTAAATGATATGAAAGCTTAAACATAAGCTTAGGGATGCAAGAGAGGTGCAAACATGTATTTAGGAAGCCTATAACACAGGGATTACTGCACACACACACACACACACACACACACACACTAAAATGGATATTATGGATTTACAGGATTGTGGGTTTAGGTGTGTTTCAGGACTTGTGTGTATGGCTCCTTATTTTAAGATGATATTTGTATTATTATTTTTTTTTAAAGCTGGTCTATCAATATTTTTATATTAACAATGGATCAAATGATGTTTTATGGGAAAGGGGTCCCTCTTATTGACGAAAGCACAGAGAATTATCACCCGACTCTTCAGTTCCCCTCAGCTCTACAGAGCATTTTAGCGTCTTTCAGCTCATTGTTTTGGTTTTTACGGCCCACAGCTTTACTGTTTAGGTTGACTCTCACTGCTCTCGTCACGTTGTTTTCGGCCGCAGCAGGCAGCAAAAAAGTTCTAAAACCCGAGTGTACGCTACCTGCTCAGCCCCAAAAGGCAGAGGGACAAGCCACTAGCTGTTAAAGAAAGTGAAACATATAGCAACTAAAGAGCTAAAAACACCTGCTTGTTAATTGATGGTGGATTATGGTGCTTCCAGTGTTGGTGTTCTCTCTCTGTTTGGGTCTACTTGGGTTGTATGCATTTTAGATCCAGATCTTTTTGGATGGGTCTCTTTGGATTTTAAAATTATTTTTTTCAAAACGTGATTTTCTACCTACTGAAGCATATTCTGGGGTGTTCTGTGTATGCAAACAAAATTGGGATTACAGTCTGCTTAAGCTGATTAACTATTTTCAAAAAAATATGGGCATTTTTTAAATTAAAAAATAAATTAAATTAACCTTTGACCCTTTTACTCCCTCTTTTGGCTTCTATTCCTGTGCCAAGAGCAGAAAGTGGAGCACTTTTGAGACTTACATAAAAAAAGAACAATGGCATCATCATAATCAGCTGCCCCCAAAGCATACAGTGGAGACCCAGACTGGCCCAGACTCCCAATCATCCACATGGTAATCTCCTGTTAACAGCCTAATATCAATACAATATCTTTAGATGGGGGCTGCTGCCACCAGTAATTACAGCTGCTCTGTCTATCTATCTGTCTGCCTGGTGTCCTACTTCAGGGAGCGACAATAAATAAAAGGTCTGCCCCCCAATCTGCCATCCATCCATGCAGACACCCACTGATCCACCCACCCATCTATCCATCCGTCCATCCAACCAACCACTCCCTAAACTTGTCAGTTTCTTCTGTCCATCACAAGAGAAGAAGAGGAGCAGGATAGAGGTTCCTTTTGCCTAAATATTAAAATAAAATAAAATAGAGGGGGTTTGGCAGGAATGTCAATGTGTGTGTGTGTGTGTGTGTGTGTGTGTGTGTGTGTGTGTGTGTGTGTGCGTGTGTGTTTCACAGATGGCTCGTGCCGGACACACAGCCCAAAGCTCATCTCTGCAAGTGTGTCAATCAGGTTTAATTGCTGCTGTCGCTCTGTGTGTGTGTGTGTGTGTGTGTGTGTGTGTGTGTGCTTGTGTGTGGCCAGGCAGATGGATCCCTAACAATGACACAGGAACTGACTGCCCGTCGTCATACAAAAGAGAAAGAGAGAGGAAGAAGGAGGGGCAGACGGAGGGAGGAGGAGGGCAATGGGAACAGCAGTATTAATCTGCGCTGTCCCCAGCAATCAGCACACTGCTTACCATTTAACCTTCTTAACAATAGAGCCGATTGGCATCAAGTGGTCTATTTGCATAGCGTATGTATAATCACATATGAAGCATTGTCACATATGAATCAACCCCTCCCATGACTCCAGATAAAACTTCAAAATAAAATGATATTATGTATATTTCCATCCATTGGTTTTAGGTGCTTTTTGAATACCAGCATAAAAAAACCCACCAACATTTTAACAAAAAGTTTGGAAATCTTGGCAAAGTGGCTGGCAGAAAAAACATTGGAATACATTCTGATGTTGTGGAACCTGCTTCTCTTCATTTTCGTACTGCTGTCACTTTTACGTGCCTCCACCCTGCCAAAAAGACTATAATTATAAAGGGAAGGTGTGCCAGGCGGTACCACATGTTTACTAATTGAAATAACACTGGTGCAGTGCCCGTTTAAAACTTGCCTGTTGGGAACTTGCTTGGCCTCTGGTATTGCTGCTTGCAGCTTTCTGGAGAAGCGTTCATCCAAACAACTTCGCACTCTGCACTGTGCTTTCTTGGGTCCTGATTAGTCTATATACACAACGTTCCACTTCCGGGATTGCTCCGGTGCCGCCGGAAACATTGCCGGATGTCCCTAATTTAGGCCGGATATCCATTACCTAATGCTTCCTTTGTGTTGGCATTTTAAACTCAGGTGGATTTCTGAGGACTATGGTTAACTGCTCCTCAGATCTCTGCAGGGTAAATCCAGACAGCTAGCTAGACTATCTGTCCAATCAATAGTATGGGGTGATGGACCAGAGTTACAGAATGTCTCCCCTGCTTCCAGTCTTTATGCTAAGCTAGGCTAACCATGTCCTGACTCTATAGCTCTGTACTTAACACACAGACATGAGATTGATTTCCATCTTCTCATCTCACTTTCAAAAGCAAAGCAAATAAGCATATCTTAATGTTGAACAATACCTTGGGAACTACCCAGCAGAATAGGTTCACACATCAATCATTTAGCACTCAGGAAGGCACCATTGTTCAGTACTTCTACTTTAATACATATTACTGATAAAACGTCTGTACTTTTACTGAAAACAAACAAACATTGAATGTAGGTTTCTGCATATTTTTAGATTGTGGTTTTCACTTCTAAATACTTCTTCCAGTTTGTGTTTGCAGGCGAGAATCCGGGAAGAGGATTTGCGTGTGAGTACTGCATGAGAGAGAGAAGCTCAGGTGATCTTCTGGGAATCAGGTGTTGAGTTTGCCATTTCTGTCGCCATAGAGACCAAAACGGCTGTCTTTTAAAGGGACTCTAAGCACAGACAAAGGCGCTGTCTGGAAGCTCATATCATATACCACCTACTGATTTAATGCACCAGGAAGCACAAATCCAGTCACACACACACATTTTTAATCATGAAGGCACATCAAACCCAAAGTAACACACTCTTTAACTTTTTAAACTTTGATTTTCTATACAAATGTCACCTTACTGTAAATAAATGTGTTTTCCGCATTGTGTGATAACACACATATCCTGCATCTGTGATTCATTTCATACACAAGTCCCCCAAAATCCATCTTAAAATTGTAGATATCTTTGCAAATTCTTTCTCAGAATTTAATTTAACATCTTTTTGGCCATGAAGCTTATATTTGAATTCATGGACCCACCTGTTTGTCTATCAGGGTTTTGTCTATCGTGCCTCAGTCTGGCAGATTATATTTAGATTGTAAAAAAAGCAGACATAGTTTCAGAGATATCCGATGTCTAAATGTGTCCCTGGAGTTCGTCTGAGTCCACAAACTTCAACTGCTGCTGTTGGTCCATAAGAACAAGCAGTTCAGTAAACTAGATGTAATCTGTGTTCCCATGTCTGTGTGTGTGTGTGTGTGTGTGTGTGTGTGTGTGTGTGTGTGTGTGTGTGTGTGTGTGTGTGTGTGTGTGTGTGTGTGTGGACAAAGAGGTTTGTGCCTGTTAGGTTGGGCATTGTCTATTTGTGCATGTGTGAAGGACATTCAGGCCACCTGCGCCCCAAGCAACTGCTTCCAAAACCCACATCATATCATTTTCCACAACCACAGAATAAAATCATTTGCCTCAAACACTTGCAGCCATTGTACTTTGAGAAATAAGATAGAAAGCCAGATGCTGTGAGGAGGGTGCCACGCTGACACGGCTAAAGGGAGCTATCGTGACCCTCAAACACTTGTGAAACACCAGCTTATCTACATCGATGTTTGTGTGAATGAAGGGGAAAATGTAATGCTACAGTAAACAATTATGATTTTAGACAAAAGTGTTCTCCCAACAGATTGTGTTTGTCTCTTTTCTGTTTCAACATGATGATGCTCTAGTGCGGTCATTCCCAAACTGTGGTCCGCGGACCACTAGTGGTCCGTGAGGGTACTGCAGGTGGTCCGTGGAAAAGCAAAATAAAATATTAAATAATAGTTTTTTAACTTTCATTTTACCAGGGATTCCCATAAAAATTAAGAATATGTATATCGATATAAAATGTTGTCAAGTTATTGTGTGATTACTAAAATAGGCTAGTGGCGCTCGGCCGTGACATTCAAGTCCAAACTCTGAAGATTAATAATCCCCTAAAATTGCCAAAGGTTTTGAAATTTTGACTATATGCAAGTGTTCTTATACTGTCTAGATTGAATACTACATTACTATGGAAATAAGCCTGGTGTTCAAATGAACCTGATTATTCCCTCGGGCGCTTGAGTAAACAAATAAATTAAATATGTGGCAGCTGTTGTGTGCAATAAACTTTCTTTTAACGAGCCTGTTGTACTGATGTGATGACCAGTTATAGTTTTAGTGCTAATAGGTCTATTAAGAGGTGCAGATTAATTCAGGTAGGACTGGGTGTAGACATATTTTATTAAGTGTATTATGAGGTGGTCCGTGAAAATTCTTGATTACAAATAGTGGTCCACACACAAAAAGTTTGAAAACCCCTGCCACTCCAACCATTGGAGACAGTTCCAGCTTAGTTATTTACAAATGTTGGTTATTTAGAATTATTTCTCTCTCTGACTCTGCCAGTCATCTGCGGCCATGTGTTGCATGTTTACACAATGCCAAGTGGGGAGAGGAAAAAGAAAGAATGTAGCTGATGTATTCCATTAGCCTGGCCAGCTAACAATCAGAAATAAAGACAAAATGTACGCACATGGGTCTCAGGCCGGGTATGGGTCTCGAGTTTGCCAGTATTGGTGGGGCTCTGTCCGTTTGAGGCTACATTTACATCACTACGTTTTGGTTTTCAAGCAGAGTTTTGAGCCAAAAGCAATCTCCGTACACACAAGTGTTTTTAGTTCCAGTAGAAGAATTAATCTCCGTTTAAAGGACAATTCCGGCGCAAAACGAACCTAGGGGTTAGTAACACGTGTACCGAGTCGACCGTTCTCTGGGATATGTTTTGATGGTAATCGAATGTGTTTGTAGCTTCAAACAAGCTAGTGCAAACTGCTGATTAGCTTATAAAGCTAGCCTTCGGGGCAGAGGGTAAATCTCTATTTTATACCACTAACAAGGCTCAAAATAGCACCACACTTCCACAGTAGCATAATGAGGGTCCCTACATGTAAACCAAAGCATTGAGAACTTTGTAAGTGTACAGACAGTTTATTAAAAAGATAGTTTATAAAGATATTACCTTCGGGTATACGGTCAGGGGCCATCTTGGGAAAAATCATGACCAGTTGAAACACAAACGCCGTGCAACCAGTAACTAGTAACATAGCTCTAGCAGGGCGTTTGTGTTTTGACTAGTCATGATATTTTCCCAAGATGGCGCCTGTCCGTATACCCGAAGGTATGTTATGTATGTAATGCTTATTAGTAGACATCAGTTTGGAGACATATTTATTGTTTTTTGCTGATCTTTGTGTTAACCCTCCGTTGACTATATTTTGACAATTTCTACACTTTATTGACGCTATTTTGTCGCTTTTGACTCTTTCTTTGACATTTTTAACGCTTTGGAGGCATTCTTTGACACATTCGACGCACTTTCCTCAACGTACTCACCTGCTGTCCTCCTCTGGTTTGCCAGTTTGTAAAGCATAAAATATAAATTATTACCTAATTCTATGTCACATCTAGGCTTCTAGCCAACTTCATTCAGTTATTTTTGGAAAATCTGGTTGAAAGAAACTAAATTTCTGAAAATTTGAAAACGAGTCAAATTTCACAGGAGGGTTAAAAGAACAGCCTTTGAAGTGGCATTCGGAAATGGAGCACTATCAGTAACATTTTACTTTTAATATCCATTTGAAATGTGTCAAGAAATGGGCCCATGTGCAGTTTTCAGTCTTGTGTTCTATATGTTTATTTGGTGCCCTGAGGGGGGCATCTGTCTGTGTGACTGTGTAATAAAGTGTGTGTGTGCTGTAATAAAGCAGTGATTCAGAAAGAGACACAATAGTGTTGTATATCTCCCTGACACGTTCCCTGGTGTCAGGGAGTCACTACTGTACAATCTATCAACCACGGACTATGCGGTTAAACCGGCTTTTTTTTCTTTCAAAAGGAAAAAACCCACAGATTGAGCGTGTGCTGTCATGGGAGAAACCGAAGCAGTAGACTGAGAGAAGAATGGATAGAAGGAGAGGGAGGAGGAGAGATCCTCGTCTGCTTGGCTACAGTGCTAGACCGAAGCAAACGATCCCGGAGAGACAGAAAGAGGACGCCAGAGGAAGAGAGGAAGGGAGACGGAGTTCCATTTGTCCTGAAGTGGTCGGGACATGTTTGTCTCGTGGAAATAACAGTCCATAAATATATGAGTGTCTGTGTGGGAGGATGTTTGTCTGTACAGTGATGATGAGGCTGTGCTTTGCTCACTGCCTGCTCTATTTCTGGGCTTATTATCCATGGCCCTCAGCGCTTTTCATATTTCGTCTGCCGCTGTAATAAATAGAGTGGAAAGTACAATTTAACTGGAGACACAAATAGGCTGCTAAACGTAGACATCGATGGAGTGGGGTCTGGGAGAGCACACACACACACACACACACACACACACACACACACACACACAGAGAACGGTTGCATAATATGGAACACATTCACATATATTATGAATAAGCGTTTTTTGGAAGGTGAGGTGGCGAACACAGTGTGGCATCCGCCCACATCCCTGCTACAATTATAGTTGAAATGCACAATGTGACTGAACGGTCACCTTCGTGTTCTCTTGTTGTTTGCAACATTAGATTTTCTGTTGCGGTTAATATGGCGACATTCACAACGCAAGAGACACCATCTCTACAGACTCATGTTCTGCAGACAGTCTGTATTTGGTCAAGATCCCACAGTTCCCAAAGATACCAAACATATCGGACTCCATTTTGCGGGAAATGTGTGATAAATGATGCAAGAAATATCTAGAATATTTCATCCAGTCCTCCAAACCATACGACGATGTCGGTATTTAATTCCTACCCTCTAATACGATCCACAGAAGCGTTAATTAGCCCCCTTAGCGTTGGCAGGAAATCTTATATCTAAATCTGAGCACATAGCGGTTCACGGTCGTTAATGTTGTGAAACTGTTACAGTTTGGTTAAGTTTAGTCACAAAAACTACTTAGTTATGTTTAGGTACCAACACTACTTAAAGCTTTAGTGCGTAACTTTTTGATATTAATGAACGTCCTTTACATTCAAGCCATTGCCAAATGAGTTGCTACAAAGCTAATTAAGGCTATCAGCTCCACACAACTCTCTCTGTATTTGTCAGTATGACTATGTTCAGAAGATTGTGGCGTCCGGCGACTTTTGCGTGGCAGAAACTCAAGAGAAGATAATGACCTCTTCTGAAGAGTCCGTCATGTGTTTTTAATCCTCCGTGTCCTCCTTGGCTACTAGCAACTGTGTGGGGGAGGGGTGGGGGCACGTGTGCGATCACGGAAGGCTTGTATCATGTGGACGTGCCAACAGTTTTGTTGTCATTACTTAGAATACCTCATGGGGGCGACAGAAACTACGCACTATAGCTTTAAGACCTGTTTTAGAAAGTTAAGTTTAGAAAAAGATTGTGATTTGGGTTCAAATCAGACGTTACTTCACTTCCAGTTATGCATATGACGCAGAATGTGTGACAAAGCTCTGTTTGTTCCATAAATTAAAAAAAATATATCAATGTTTACTTTTATTTTCAAACGGTACTCGAACCCCAGTCCTCCTGTGTTTGTTTGACCTATCCACCACCCTAACCTACCTTCTAAGTGAACATTTGCAGCTGTTATACTTTGCCACGTTACTTCCTGCTTTGCTCCCGTCATAACGACTACAGCCACTAGGGAGGCGCTGTCACTATAAACGAAAATATGAGTCCTAATTGCTGTTTGAAGAAACAACTTATTTGGGCATTTTTCGGTGGGAGGACGGTCTGGAATATTTATTTTTGATCCGATGGTGCATCCATGAGGAGTGCTGGGTTTGAATAACAGACTCACTGTGTTTATGACAGTTTGGTTATCTATGGACTCTGTGTGTCTGTGCGTGCTCTAGTATTTCTACCTGCAAAGGACTGTATGGAAATATTCACATTTAAGAAGCTGGAATAAGAGAATTTTAATTTTCTTTTAGAAAAAATGACTCAAATCACTTCATCGACTATCTAAATAGTTGGTAATTAATGTAATAGATTGATCTTTGCAGCTCTAGACTCATGTTTTGGAGACAGACTGTCTTTGGTCAAGATCGCATAGTTCCCAATAATACCAAACACATCAGACTCAAGTTTGGGGGAAATTTGTAGAAAGTGATGCACAGAATATATGGAATATTTATATTTGATCTGATAGTGCATCCATGAGCAGTGCTGGGTTTGATTAAATCAACTGAACAAAAGTGTTAATGACAGTTGTGTGTGCTCTTGTATTTCTACCTTTGTAGGACTTTAAGTTTCAAGGTGCATCATTCTGCAAAGGGCTGTACCAGGGTTAAGAATTAGGATGAGATAACGAGGGTCCTCACAGGTATAGAATTGTATGTGTGTGTGTGTGTGTGTGTGTGTGTGTGTGTGGGGGGGGGGGAACATGCAGTCATGGTGTCAGTGGGATCGAGCCACTACAGTGAGCCATGCAGAGAGGCCATATTTTCTACTACTGCACATATGGCCACTGAAACACTGTGGATGACACAAACAACCAGAACCGCTGCTGCTGATATGTGAAGGATACAAATGTCCAGTCCGGTGTACTCACTGATGGTCATGCTTAATAAAACTGGAATAAACCAGAAATTGAACAGAAATTGGACCATACAAATTTTATTTGCTTTAAATCCAAACTAAAAGTTGGGCCTTTTTGGACTTGCAGCATCAGTGAAATAGGGACATGCGCTTGGTTGTTAATAATAATATATAATAATAATGTGGTGATCCTTTCTTGAACGTCTAGCATTGAACAACCTGTCTTGTGATGTTCACATCGCGCTGTAATAAAGAACCCTTCCTCATGATGGCAAAAATAATTACTTGTTAAGATTAGGTAGGCAATTATGTTGACAACAAAGTAACCTTTTTGTGCACGTTATAGGTTTACAAAGTGAAAAAGCCCAAAGTCCACCCCAAAGGGACTTACCATCTCCAACAGAAAACACTGTTCACAAACTGCTCCAAACAGCTCTATTGTAGTCCAGCCTTTACTTCAGAGACAAACGTGGTCACTTTGGAACACACGTTATAATGCTCGCCTAGCTGCTAGCATGGCACGCCCTCATACTCTGCTTCTGACTGGCTAGTAGTCCTTACCTAGGTACTGTCAGGACACGCCCTCATACTCTGCTTCTGACTGGCTAGTAGTCCTTACCTAGCTACTGTCAGGGCACGCCCTCATACTCTGCTTCTGACTGGCTAGTAGTCCTTACCTAGCTACTGTCAGGGCACGCCCTCATACTCTGCTTCTGACTGGCTAGTAGTCCTTACCTAGCTATTGCTCATGTGCGACTCCCAACAAAGATGGAACAGAAGTGAGATGTTTGTTTGACGTTTCCAACGTTTCTTTATCAGAAATATGGGTTTCTTTCAACCAAACTGCCCAAAAATAACATGGATGGTTCCATAAAATGCTAAAATAAAAATGAATGATCACTACTTTCATTGACTTTTGGGGGGTTTATTGAATTTTATATCATCTTTCATTTTATGGGATCAAAATCTGTCCTAATAACTTTTTTAAAACTCAAAAATCAAGCATAATTCATACAAATGAGGTTTATTGACCATGAATTCTAAAAAAAAGTATAAAACTAGTTGTAATGAAGTTGCCTAAAAAGATGTAATACAGATTTGGGTGATCATTTTTTTACTCCATGCTTTATAAACAGGCAAAACAGACCAGGTACATTTTGAACCGGGAGGACAAGTGCATGGTCGACGGGAAGACAATATGAGGGTTAACCATCATGGACTACACACATGTAGTTCACATCGCAGAGGCAGGTTTTATCAGGCCTTTAGATCTATCGTTGACTCTGGTGGATCCTCTCTCTTCCTTACCCCTCAGTCACATTAGCTACAAGAGACAGTGACAAAGCGGAAGGCTGCCATTCATTTTCAATGGGATTGGCCGTTTGTCAGCGACAAACGACGAGCCTGCCGCTGCCACGACCAAGGCGGTGCCAAAATAGACAAGAAATCTATTTTATGCAAATGCTGAGCTAAGTGAGTGCCAATCGGAGTGAATGCAGCGTGAGGGCAGCGTGTCGTATGTAGTTTGGTTGCTCAAGTAGAAGAAAATCATTCAAGATGGCGGAAACGCTTCAGGATATTGTATATCTGATATGTTTGGCATTTTATCTCATATATTTTGTTACCCCTATTGAGAAATAAATACAATACAATAAGTACAATATCATACAAACCCGTTCATGAGAATGCATTGAGTGGGTTCATTCCTCTCCTGGCCCTGACTGATCCTGTCCACCTGTGCAAACTCAGGCTGCCTCGGTCACAGTGCAGGCAGACAGGCAGAAGTAAAGTCTCGCAGTAACTAAAAGGATTTGTATTAATTATTGAAAACGCCCTGCTGAGAAACTTGTCTTTGTGTCTTAGCAGTCTACTGTTGCCGTCTACTGTAAAGCAGCTGATTTAAGTGTTACTACGCATGAATATATAACCATAATGCTTTTAAAAGTGCAGTTTTCTCCAATAAAGGCTGACTTCAGATCAGGAACCTCGCAGGATCCTTCAGACCTACAACATTTTCGTGATATGGAAGTGCTAGTACATCAAGTCATTGGGCTTTCGATGGGAAAGCTAAGGAATTCACATGCTATAGCTATGATTATGATGTGTGATTATTTGCTCAGCTGGAATAGTCATGTGGAAAATAATTACAAGATCAGGAGTAAAAGTAATACGGTTTTGTGAAGGCAAGGTTCGAAACCAGATATTGGTATCGGCTCCGATACTGCCTAAAATGCTGGTATCGGTATCGGGAAGTATTGGAGTTTATGCACCGATCCGATACCACGTAATAAAGCCCTAAAGAAAATCTAGGTTAAAGTAGTTTATTAGGGGTCCAAGCCTGAGTCTGCAAGAACCGGCGGTAGCAAGAGCTACGCCGTTCACACAGCAGGGCTGTGGAACCCTATTGTTTTTCTACTGATTATTCATCATCATCATTATTCTTCTCCGCCTAAAACTCCAACTACAGCCTAAACCGTACATGGTGGGGGGGTTGCCATTTTCAGGACTAGTCCGAAACTCCGCAAGGACCTCAGGCGCAACAATTGACCCACTTATAGCCCACGCTATAGCAGAAAAAAACCCTACCGTTTGGCCCTATAACTCCCACACCGTACAACCTACTTTTTCGAACTCCTCCTAGACCGTGCGACCGATCGGCACGAAATTTGGCAGGTAGCATCTCCAGATGGGCCTGACAAAAAGTTAATATTTTATTATTCAAATTATTTTGATAGGATAAAAATTGCGCATATTACGCACAAACAAATTTGCGTAGCTAACTATGAAAACACCAACTTTGCCATATCTCGGCCAAAATAAATGCTATCAACGCCAAACATTAGATTCTTGTTTGTCGTGACCCTCTGGAGGTTGCTCACGCGTTTTACGAAAATTGGTCAAAAAAAGTTTATATCTCAGGAACCGCTTTTTACAAAATTTGTTGGGTACCATCTAGGGCCACTCCTGAGGCCAACCCTAGAGTGGGGTACTGAGGGGTCAAAGTGGGAGTGGCCTATGGGACCCATGTCTAAATTTACTACTTGCACTAACGTGAACAACTTTCAATTTACAGGGTAGATAGACAATGGGTCATGGACCACACCTACCAAAGATTACACATGTGGACATCTAGGTGGCGCTATAATGTTTTTTTGCTTTTAACTCCTACAATACACATCGCACATTAGAAATACTTACATCCCCGTCTTCCTTGAATCAATCTGAATCCCGTGATATAGGCCACGCCCATTTCCACTCAAAAGTTTTTTCACAATATCACGCAATGCGCAAAACCAACTTTTTCGAACTCGTCCTAGGCCGTGCGACCGATCTGCACGAAACCTGGTAAATAGCATCTCCAGATGGGCCTGACCAAAAGTTACTCAAGGAATTTTGCTATGTTAAAGTATGCGCATTTGGCATCCAAACACATTTTCATAGCTACCTACCACACACGTATCATATCATATCTCGGCCAAATTAAATGTTATCAGCAAAGAACTTGAGATCATTGTTCAACATCCCACTATGATGCTCTGTACCACATTTGGCAAATATCAGCCTTTAGGGGGTGCTATAAGCAACGTTTATTTGTTTTGGCCAATAACGCAATGCATTTAAATGGGAAATTTGCAATTGCAATATCTCTACCACAGTATATGCAATCAACACGAAACTTGTCATGCTCGTTCAGCATGCCACTCTAAGGCTCTGTACCAAATCTGGCGAAGATCGGCCATTAGGGGGCGCTATAATAAACGTAGTCGTGTTTTGGTCCTTTTACTCAATGTTAATGACATATTTGCAATGGGAATGTACCACAGACCTTGCAGCTCACACTTACTTACTGATGTTTGCCTCCTATGTTATGTTTTGGTTTTAGCTTTTGCGTGCTCCTCTGGTTTTTTACATGAACAAACTTCTTAAGCCACCTGACAAAGTTTCCACAATCAACACCATTCATAGGCGCCGATGAAAATACTGAGCACCCATGTGTGCCAGACTGCCAGTAGGGTACATTCATTTACAATTAAACATTGCAGTTGGTGCTAAGTGTAGAGGCTGTCATAGTGTGATTGGTTATGTTGGTGGCATTGATTCTTAATTTCCCACGAAGCTGATCGCGGTAACGTGTCAGTTGAACTTTTCATCTCCAATCCTATCCGTATATCATTGTTAAAGGTAGTCTGTATATGCATGGAGGTGAACTGTTGACCGCTACGTTTGCAACGGCGACGTACCGCAGACGTCGCGGATCGCGCCTCTCAATATTTACGTTTGCCTCCCCGCCGCCCAGCTTCGGGTTCCGCTTTCGCGCGCTCCCCGAGGCGTCGGGGGCGACTGCCGTGGGTGGCTTGGGCCCCGTCATAACTGCTTGCAGTTCTAGTTATGTTCTTTTTCTGTTATAACTGACTGTCAAACTGCATAATAAAAGAAAGTTTGATGTTTGTGTTTGTTCATGTTTCACAAAGAGTTAAACCTGAGCCAGACCGACAACAAAGATAGAAATAATATCATATCCATATAGGGATAGTAGTATAGTATACAATTGTTAAAACATAATAAAATATATGACACACTGGTATTGGATCGGTACTCGGTATCGGCAGATACGAAAGTTCAGGTATCAGAATTGGTATCGGGAAGCAAAAAATGGTATCGGGCTATCTCTAGAAAAAATAAATGGTATGTCTCTCACTATTAATAGACTACTGCAGTGATTCCCAACCAGGGGTACGTGTACCCCAGGGGGTACTTCTGCTGTTGCCCGGGGGTACGTGGAAAGATTGTGGAGCTCTACTGCTGTAATTTGAACATGTTGCAATTAGGTAAGAGAAAACAAGCAAGCACAGAAGTTTAAACAGATAGCTAAAAGTAATGGCTAAATAGTTCAAATGATTAGTTATAAGTAATGTACTGGATACATGTTTGAAATAGTTAGCTAAAAGAAATGTTAGTGGATAAATAGTCCAATTTAAATTTAACTTCACCAAGTAAGTAGCAGCCTAGTAGGCTAGTAGTAGTATTGCTGACCAAACCAACCTTATTATTGACAGATGTTATGAAAACTTGTTTTATATAATGAATAGTGTTATACATTTGGAACACACATTGGGAATCGATGAAGGGGTATGTGAGTTCCTCTGACAGAGCTGTGGGGGTACCTCAGACCAAAAAGGTTGGGAGACACTGGACTACTTTATGGAAGTGGTTGATGACTACTAAAATGTAGCAGTTGTGAATGACCTAATACCTACAGATAGAAATAGTCACATGGGAAATAATTATTGGGTGAAGGCAAAATTGAAAATGACAAATGCCATTTAAATACAAGGCCAAGACTTATTTGCTCAGCTTAAATTAAGAAAATGAAATTCACACATATCCAGAGACAGGTTCTGGAATAGTCATGTGGGACATAATTACAGCATTGGGACTAAGAGTTACGGGATCGGGTAAAGCAAGAATGTAACTGACAAAAGCCATTTGAGCACGGAGCCAGTAGGTGTGATTATTTGCTCAATTTAAATTCATATAATCATATTTATACTGTACATTCCCAGGGACTTTGGACAGAAGCTCTGGAATATCCACATGAGAAATAATGATATAGGCTATATTAACAGGATTGGGTGAAGGCAAGATTGAAAATGACAAATGCCGAATTTAGCCGGACAGGAAGAAATAAACCGAGCGAGAGAAAGGAAGAAAATGTAATTCCCATTTCAACCTGTTGTGTGCATTTTCTTTTTTTGGCATCAAAGGACTAAAAATATGATTTTTGCTGTTGCAGTGAAATGGGTTTTTGCTGTTGCAGTCAAGACGACGGATGCCTCTCAACCTGCTCTCTCTCTCTGTTTTTGGGTGCAGTGGACAGTCAAAGAGCCACACAGGGATACAGCTGGAGGGCAGGCGATAGATGACACACACACGCTAATACGCACTTTCCAACTGAACCAAACCCAAATCTCTACTCCCCTCCTCCTCCTCACTTTCTTTTTTCAGATTGCAATATCATGCTGGCACACAAGGCTGAAAGTCTCCACGAGCATTTGCATCTTTTTTCCTCTCTCCATTTATGTCGGTCGGTTCGTCTGTTGCTCTTTGTTTCGCATGCTTCGAGACGAGCAGACGGGCAGACAGACAGACAGACAAAGCAGAGAGACAGACAGATAAAGCAGATATACAGACATACAGACAGACAAAGCAGAGAGGGAGACAGACAGACATAAAGAGCAGAGAGACAGACAGACATACAGACATAAAGAGCAGAGAGAGAGACATACCGACAGACAGACAGAGAGAGAGACATGCTGACAGACAGACAGACATATAAATAAAGCAGATAGACAGACATATAGACAGACAGACAGAAAGAGCAGCGAGAGAGAGATACAGACAGACAGACATACAGACAGACAGACAGTCAGACAGACAGACAGACATGCTGACAGACAGACATACAGATAAAGCAGACATAAAGACAGACAGAAGGACAGAAAGAAAGAGCAGAGAGAGAGAGAGAGAGAGAGAGAGAGAGAGAGAGAGAGATACAGACAGACAGAAAGACAGACAGACAGACAGACCGGCAGACAGAGTAAAACCATCTCTTTCTACTTTCCTAGGCAGGCAGACAGAGCCAAGCAGACAAGAGCTGACTCGGTAACGGGTGATGTCATCCTGCAATGTGAGCGTCCCCATGGTCGTGATCCCATGATGCAACACTCTGGTGACACTGTGAAACAGGTTGCTGCTGCATCCAAAACTGCTGAGCTGCATCTCCTCCTTTTCCCTCTCTCTCGTTTCTGTTTCTTGCTCTTCTTCTCGTTTAGTTTTTTTCCTTTCTTGGATGCCTCCTGATGCTTTGCATCTCGTCTCCATTTCTCTGCCCTAAATAAAGTATTCCCTTATTACTCCCTCTCTCTTTTTCTCTGCCCTACATTTCCATTGTTTCAGTGTTTTCACTTGATCAGATCCCCCCCCAGCACAATCCTTCCTGTCCCCCTCCTCCTCTCCTCCTTTTCTCATTTCTATATTTGCTCTCTAACCACACAGACCCCCCCCCCTCCCTCTCCACTGGTTGTCAAGGCTGCAGGGCACCATGGCTCAGCATTATTCATGCAGTAGCAAAGTTAGCCTGCCGCTTAGACAGACAAACAGACAGACAGACAGACAGACAGACAGGCAGCCGAATGGGCAGAGAGCCAAGTAGACAAGCTGCAAGGCCTTCAACCGGTCCAGCAGAGTCAGACAGAGCTGCTTCGGAGAAACATTTAACTCTTTCCTCTCTCGGTCTGAAAATGATAATTCCAGTTTAGTACAATTTGGATCTTACTTTCATAGTTTCATAGGTCATTATTCCGATAATGGCAACAATAACATTGTACTCACTAAGATACAAGTAATCGCTAATATCTGGGAGCATGGTGAAATCACTAATAAGATGTCTGATAGACCATGAAACACGAGCCAACAGTCTCCTTCTGTTGTTGCAGCAGTTATGTTATCTTGCACGGTAATGCGGTTTTAAGTGCAGATAGATTTGAAAAGTCTGCATCGGATTACCGCTCTACAGAAATGTACATCTGAAATAAAATCAGGCTGTAATGGTTTCCTATTTTAGCTTTTACAGACTTATAGTTCTAAGTCTATAAAAGTTGATTTGTAGTGTAGTATACCTTACAGAAATACATTGAAACCAACGGCTGCATGGAGGGAAGCTGTCACAGAGGACTTGTATCATGTGGACGCGCAGACAGATTTTTTGTCATTACTTAGAATTCCTCATAGGGGCGGCAGAAGCTACGCGCTACAGACCCTTTTTTGCACGTGACGTTACGATCAACTCGCGCAAATTATGAACACCATGACGGACGGCGGAAGAGCTATGCTGTAGATGGATGGCAAGCTAAACGCGTACGTTTTTGTTCGTGTTTGTGTTCTCACATTCACAATCTGCAGAGTAATCCTCACCGACACAAGCATGTGTATGTATTGCCTTTCTGTTTTAAATGAGTGATAAATAAAATTATCCTCAACCAGCTAGCTAGCTGCTGTGCTAACCAGCTGTTCCTGCTAACAAAAAGGCCCAAAACACCGAGTTAAATGCGGGTCTGCGGAGCTCCTACCCTGGCTAGCTGACGAGCTAGCTGCAGCTAGCTTTGGACTGCTAGCTAGCTGCTGCCCATCGCGTCGTAATGTCCACCGGTCAAATCTTAACATAGGCTACAGCAAATATAATCACAGATAAGAAGATGGCTAGATGTTACAATTATGTGTGGTTACTACCGATCATAGACACTCCGTGATTTACTTCATGGATTAACGTGTGATAGATAATTAATGACTGCACTTCCCAGAGCTGGGATGTGTTCAGGCATCCATTAGGAAGTTGCATTGGCACACCCAGTGAACAACGGTAAGTGGGTAGCCACGACCGACCATGTCCTCTAAAAACATAGGCTACGTGTTATATAAATCTTTACTTAAGCAAAGAATAGAAGTTAATACAAAATAAACCCTAGATTGATGTCTTATCTTTGCCATTATGAGGTACCTCCCCCCGCCGTTAGCGTAGCATCGTGTACCTGTAACCCAGCCAGCTACAAAGAACTGGTAAGCATCCAGACTTTTAAAAGCTTTGAGATCAGCATTAGTATATGGGGATACCCCGTTTACCACATAGTTGTACGGATCGTGTGGACTGAAGTCAGGCAGACTCGGTGATTTAATGAGGTCTGTGAAAACGGATGGAGGAAGAATTAACAGCCGGTATCCAATCCTGCTATCTCCAACTTCTCCAAATACTGCTGTTTGTGAGCACCTACCAGATGCCCTACCTCGACAGATAACGGCACGACAACTTGTTGTTCAATAGAAGAAGCCACAAAGCCATAAATACAGTTTATTTAGTGGCCGTCTATCATGGCGTCGTCACGTGATCGTGGTCACGTGTTTGCAAAGGGTCTATAGCTTTAAATAATGACTAACTAGTTGAATGAATTATTTTGAGTTTTAACAACTCTTTCTGGATTGTGCTGCCAATGTAACGATAATAGTTGAGAGTACAAAAATAATAATTTCTCCCTCCAACTAATTGTGATCACAAGTTTTTATAAAAACTAATATCAAGTTTTCCTAACAACTATGCTAAGTCTTTTCAACTAATTAAAAAGTTTTTATAACAACTAATATCAACTGGCAACTTGCAATTATAATAGTCAGAACAACGCAATGTTGGAAGGAAATATTTTTTGTTGACACAACATGAAATAACATCTACTGCTGACAAAAAAAAGGAAAAACCTTTTTTACAGTGTACAGGAATAAAAGCCTGATAAAAGCATACAGAATACAAAACATGCACACAAGTCCATTTGAGCTTCAAAAGAACTGTGTATGTGTGTGTGTGTGTGTGTGTGTGTGTGTGTGTGTGTCTACTTCCCATTCAATCCTTTGAGGCCTTGTTTTGTCAACAGCTAGCGAACAATGATCAAGCTCTCAGAGAGACAGCGGCACTGAGGCACAGCAGCCCTGAATGAGATTACAGCAGAGAACAAACACTCCTTATCTGATTTCTAATACAGCACATCAGTCAGGAGGACGACCTCCAATCTTCCCCCGCTCCACCCAGACCATTCCTCTGTCTCTTTCTGATTCTGTCCATTTTATTTCTCTGACTATAGCTGTGTTTAAAACTGTTCCCTCATTCACTCCCTCACTATTCCCTATATAGTGTTTATTACATAGTGAACTACATAGGGAACGACTGGACGAGATGTGGGACACTACACTGAAAACATCGTTGCGTTCGTAGATGCGCCGGTTATAAAACGTTCGGTACACTCGCCGTTCCCGAGCTGACGCGCACAAATGTGACGTCATGGGAGCGCCATGAGTATTTATACTTGCGGGTGGTGGTCGCGACACTAGTTGCAGTCTTCTCCTGAACAGAGGTGGCGCTAATGAGGAAAGGCTACCGACTAGAAGAAGAATAAAAAGGTAAACAATGGCAGAACTGGCAGCAGCACTGACGTTAATGCTTCAATTTGATTGGATGACCTACTTGGTCGGATCAAGCCTTTCATTCACCATAAAAGAACTCATCTTAACCCAGTAAGTTTAAAACAGAGACTTGCTGCTTCAGACTTCATGCTTCCTGTTTCCGCTTTGTGGCCCGCCCTCTGGTCACGCACTAAAAATCGTGACGCGCCAGCGAGATTGACATCATTTTGACGTCACATTCGCTCGCTCGCGCGAGCTACTGCAAAACAGCCTTTAGTGTGACGGAGGCGCGCGGTGCCCAGCATCATGTAAAAAAACCCAAACAAAAATACTTCTAATACGTCCCTGAAATAATACGTCCCTTTTTCCTTTTCAGTTTCCGCAGTTCCTTCTGCTTCTTCTTCTCCTCCAGGAAAGCAACGTTGCATTGTGGTACACGGAACTAAAATGTAGGGTACACCGTATTCACGCTCAAATTAGCTGTGCATTGCGGGTGTTTTATAGTGGACTATATAGTGAAAGAAATTCAAACACCCCTACAAAATGGCGAACACACTATATAGTGCACTATTTCCGTGATGGGAAACGGTTTCCATCACAGCTAATGTCTCCTTCCAAATTTGGATCCCATTTCAAATGAATATAGTAAATTCACTGAAACAACTGTTACACAATTACAATCACTTGGAGTTTCTGAGACGAAGGTTTGGCACGTTGCCGTCTCCGTTTTGTTATCTTTATATCCATATGTGATAATCCGAGGTCATCAGCTGCCCTCTGTCTCCTGCACAGCACGCGGAATGTGATTGGCTGCTGTCAAATTGATTCAACGCATATCTGAAAGGTTGTGGTTGCTACTTTGTTTACCCTTGTACCCCCATTATTAAGCCCAGAGAAGTAGGGCTGTCTTGAATACTTTTGAAGCTTCGATGGAGGGGAATTTAATATATTTCTACGCATGCAACCCCTGGCACGCACACAACAAACAGGGCTATCTAATAATAACTAACTAATAATGAACTAATAATAATGAATGTTGATGCATAATGAATAATGTTGGATTAGTTTTCCTAAACCAAACCTAAGCCCTACTCTATATCCACGCAACTAACTTTATGCACTCATAGCAAAATGTTTCACGTGTGCGTGTGTGTGTGTGTGTGTGTGTATGCGTGCATTTGGACTAAAAAAGGTGGTACCGTATTTTCCAGACTATAAGTCGCTCCGGAGTATAAGTCGCATCAGTCAAAAAATGCGTCATGAAGAGAAAAAAAAAATATATAAGTCGCACTGGACTATAAGTCGCATTTATTTAGAAATTAATTTCACAAAATCCAAGACCAAGAACAGACATTTAATCTGGAAAGGCAAGTTATTAAACTACCCAACAGCAGCCAGAACAAGGGGCTGAATACGGTAGGTGTCCTCTATGTTAACGTAACACATTAACAGTTATTAAACTACCCAACAGCCCCCAGAACAAGGGGCTGAATACGGTAGGTGTCCTCTATGTTAACGTAACACATTAACAGTTATTAAACTACCCAACAGCCCCCAGAACAAGGGGCTGAATACGGTAGGTGTCCTCTACGTTAACGTAACACATTAACAGTTATTAAACTACCCAACAGCCCCCAGAACAAGGGGCTGAATACGGTAGGTGTCCTCTATGTTAACGTAACACATTAACAGTTATTAAACTACCCAACAGCCCCCAGAACAAGGGGCTGAATACGGTAGGTGTCGCTATGTTAAAGTAACGTAACAGCACTGTTGACGAGCCTCTCCCAGCAGCACGTTGTTCAAGCACCCAGCTGTGGACTCCTTCCTCCAGCTCTGGCCATCTGGATTTCAGCGCGACTAGCTTTCTTTGTTTTCTTCATTGCAGTAAGACTAACCTTTTCTCCAGTCCCTCACAAGTTTCTCTCTCACTCCAAACTCTCGTTCTGCTGCTCGATTACCGTTTACGGCTGCGTGTTTTACTACCTGCAGTCTCCTGCAGCTTCTTTTCTTTCTCAGTTGTCTTTAGGAGCAGCATATAGTCCTCACAAGCCTAGAGCGCCTCTCGCGGCTGTAGACGGTAATGTTTTCAGCATGAAATAACATTTAAAACATGTTACATTATATATATTTTGATATATAAGTCGCACCTGACTATAAGTCGCAGGACCAGCCAAAGTATGAAAAAAGTGCGACTTATAGTCCGGAAAATACTGTACATGATCTTGGTAAGCAATTTGACAACATTGTAGTAAATTCGAAAAAAGGTGTGTATAAAGGCTTTAGGCCGCCAACGTTATTGTAGGCCCAGTTTAATATGCAACTTCATTTTATACAACATACTGTATATATGGGGTCCCTGCTATGTCTCTCTTTCAGTTAAGGGGTCCTTTACTTAAAAAAACATTGAAGACCTATGAGGTAGACAATAAATAGCTGAAAAATAGAAGAATATTTTAAGACGAAAACTCTCAGGCTGTGACAAGAAAAATATTGCACATGATGTGTCAAAGCTGTGTCATTGCTCAGGCATTGGCTCCTAGCTTCGTAGGAATGGCTCCAGAGAAGAGTGTTTGCAGGCCGGGGGTGCAAAAGCAAAACAGCAGGTCATTTGAATGGACAGTGAGAGCAGCAACAGCAACCCCCAGCAGCATTTACAGGATGTCTGTGTGTGTGTGTGTGTGTGTGTGTGTGTGTGTGTGTGTGTGTATGTTGGGGTGTTGAGGTAAATCTGTGGCAGGTGTACAAACAGATTCACCCTGAAAGCCAAAAGGGAGGACAGAGCTTGTGTTTGTCACACTCACACACCGCCTGCTGTGGGGATAAAGGTGGAGGGTCGCCAAGCATGCAGAACCATGGCAACCCCCCTCCCCTCACACACACACACACACACACACACACACACACACACACAGTACAGTTTACACTAAACTAAATAAGACACGTTCGAGCGAGCCAAGCAGACACCGACGGCGCCTGACATGAGAGGGAATCCAACACCACCTGGGCGGAAATGGAGGATTTGCAGTCGGCAGAAAGTTGAAGTTAAGAGGAGAAGAGGAGGACAGGAGCTTGTGGGGTGAACACGAGGGTCTTGCGCTGGATAAAAGAATGCGGTAATGCTGCCAACAGGTCCGAAGCGGGAGCTACTGAAGTGTGGGTGTTTGAGATCAAGAGCAGACTCCTCTTGAGTGTTGTCATCAACTGAGCTGATACCCAGAATACACTGAGGGAAGTGATGTCGTACGTGACGCAGAAATCTTATTCCACATATACTGTACCTACAGTTTACAGTCTACAGTAACTTCCAGTTTGATTATAAAAAAACATACTTTCTGTACAGATTTTAAACTTATTTCTTTGCTTTCTGGGACTGATTTAACTTTTTGTCCAGCAGTAAGAAGCAGTGCATTGTGGGAGAGACCTGCCCACATGTTTAAGTTCATTTAAACGTGCAGCCAAAGATCCTCTCTACTAAAGATAGCACATTTCAAGCAGCGCCAATGGTATGAAACAGTCCACACTTCCTGTCTCCAAAAGGGGCGTGGCCTCGTTTGAACATGTAGTGAACGTCGTGTGGATTGATGAAAAATATTTTCTTTAGCTAATTTTAGATATTTAAACAGCTAAAAGACATTCAGCATCACAGAGATTAGTTTTGTTGGGGCTGACGTTAGCTGTGTCTAAAAAATATTTTAGCGTCAGAATGTTCTGGAGATATGTGGCTTGTGAAGAATGGGTCCAATTTATACTTTGGTGACTACGGAGAGAAAGAATCGCTCATAATCTGTGTTCACCTGCCGCTAGTTTCCTAAAGAGGTGTGGCAGTTGCGGTTAGCCTGGACGCCAGCCAAACTTAGCCCCGCCCACACCATTTGAGGTGGGGAAGTTCGGTCTGGACTTGATCCGTTGTGGAGCAACTATGCTCCAACCAGAGCTGTTCGGACCAATCAAATTGTCAGGGCGGGCTTTATACGATGATGGACAGATGATCAACAGTAACGTAATCAACCACGTCACCAGAGAGCGCTTGGGTTGAATTTGTTTACAACAAAGATGGCTGCCATCGCATCTGTAGAAGATATCAACAACGCATTCATTTTAAAAGAGGAACAGAGAACCGCGATCAAGGCATCTGTCGATTGGAAATACGTTTTTGCCGTCATTCCTACGGGATTTGGCAAAAGTTTAATTTATCAGCTGGCCCCGATGGTCGCTAAGAAGATGGGAGGCTCTGATTGGTTGGAGGTCTATCCAAATGAGTGCAGAGGCATTTTCTTTCCTGGTTCGGTTGAAACACGCCCCATAATCACAGCCCAATGGAGCGCCCAACACTGCTGTTCAGTCAGCGCCAGCAGCACCCTCTCCATCCCCACAATATTCAATATTAAAAATTAAAAATGTCCCTGCCTGTTTTCCAATAGATATTTACCTTATGAATACATTCATGGGACTGGCCCCTGAGTATATACCAATGAATGTTTAATCCCATATGAACAAGTGTACCACTGGCTCCTTTTTAGAGATTCCAAGACCTAGATTGAAAACCAAAGGAAAATCAGGCAAGCCTCATCTTTGCCTTCTTGTAAATCTTTTTATTTTTTTTTTAAAAAACACACTTTTTAAAATGTGTTTTTACTTAATGAATTGCTTCCTATGTATCTCTAATAATCAATTATATTCTTGGATTATTTTAATATCTTACACTTACTCTATTTCAGTTTGTTCTTACTTTTGTATTTGTATGTTTATGTATTTGTTTGCTTAATGTTATTGTCATTTTTCATTGAATTCTGGTTTTTATTTTTTAATGTTGTGAAGCACTTTGTAACAATTTTTTTGAAAGGTGCTATGCAAATAAAATGTATTATAATTCCTTTTATTAATATTATGATGGCAGTGGTAAAGGAAACATTTTGACACATGTACACATAAACCAGTGAGTTGAATTCATTGAAAACGGCAGTGATTCTAAGAAACTTAACATTGAAGGTTTTAAGGTATAAGGTCAGAACTGGCTGTGCTGACCTGTGTGGGTCTGTTTTTCTCTGAGTGTCAGTCCTTGAGACAACCTGGCAGAGGTTGACAGACAGACGTACAGAAAGAAGGACAGAAAGATGGAAATAGTCTTCCTCTACTTAGCTCTGTCCATGCCTTTTTTTCCATTTTGCTAGAGTTTTTCTTTAAATAGGCATAGAGAGTGGGTGGGTTTAAATTAGGGCTGTCCTCGACTGAAGAAATCCTTAGTCGACTAACACTCATTCAATCTGTAACACTGAGTTTCTCCACAAAGAACTTTAAATCTTGTGTTTACCAGATGTGTGCTCATACGGTTCTTGGAAAAAAATCATTCAGCATGAAGAAGCATAAAAAATGACTAATCGACTAAAGAAATCTTAGTCGTCTAAGACCAAAACGACCCAATAGTCGACTAACCAACTAAGAGGGGGCAGCCCTAATTTATATATGTAGATCTGTAAACGTAAACAGGGGAATCTTACATGCAACGAATGAACGAATGACTCCCAGTTATGACTTTTGACTATCAAACGTGGAGACTGGCCTACTAAGAAGCTCCTTTAGGTTTATAATCAGTGACTCAGGCTACATTTACATTGCTACGTTTTGGTTTAAAAACGAATATCTTTTGCTATGTTTACACCTCGCTTTTACACTGCTCTGGAGTTTCAGAGCATCTAAACCGGAGAAATTTGGAAACACTTCTGACCCCGTTTTGGTTTGGAATCTGCGGCGTTGTGGTGCAGTCTCAACAGCCGCAAACGGAGACCTTTGGAGACACCAACATTGACGCCAATGTTTTGCCGCCTGATTGGGTCATGACATCTTGTTTTCTGGGACTAAGCTACTAACGGTACCATGGTAACTACCAGCAATGGGCGGAGTATACATGCTTCCTCCGTGAGTTAGCCCGGCACGAGCATGCCCAGTATACGAGAATGTTGATGAGAAATGCGGTTTGGGTGTTTTAGTTTAAACCGAGATTAGTCCTTCTACTGGAGCTAAAAACACTTGTGTGCACGGAGATCGCTGTTGGCTCAAAACTCTCGCTTAAAAACCAAAACGTAGCGATGTAAATGTAGCCTCAGTCTTCTAACGCGGCCTGGTCTGTAGTCTCCAAACCTGCGAGGAGTTAACTCTGGCATGCCAAACTGAGGGTGAACAGAATGTCTAACTGAGCAGCTGAATATCATTGTGACACCCAAAGACCGAGATAAAACAGCAGCAAGCCTGCTGTCTCCCCCCCATCACCTCGAAACAAAAATCTCCTGTCTCCTGCTGAGCTGATCGGAAGTGCTGCGTTTTAATGAAACCCCTTGATGTTGGTTTTAGACTTTAAACTTTGTTACCTCGTTACTCATCAAATGTCACAAGGGCCCCTTGGTTAAAGCAGAACAGTTGCACTGTGAGACGCTGACAGTAAAGCAGAAATGACCTGAAACGACTTTCAGCCTGACATGAAAAGGGCCTTTGGTGTCGGCCGCAAAACTGAGGCTGCTTTTTGGAGTCAGGAGTGCCACGACTAGGAGTGTGACCAGCTTGTGATCCACTACATATTAGATTAGAGGTGACGCAGGGTGGGAGCATAAGAGGGTTAAAAAAGTTCAAAAAGAAATGCTTAGTAATGTGGAAATAACTAAAAAGCACAATACCTCTCTTTTTCTTTCTTTTTTTAACACCGACTTTACCTCATCTCCCCTTCTGTGCCTCAACTCGGCAGCCTTCACAAAATAACAGCCGGAAAAAAGAGCAAGAAAATAGTCAAATGCATCTGCAAAATACAGAAGCAGTATGAAGTATAAAGGACGTTGGACTGCACAATATATCGTTATCGTTTTGTCAACTGGCGCAATAAACACGTCGCGCAGGGCTGCAACATCACGAAAAGAAACTCAGAGACTTTTTGTGTTTTAGTTGAAAGAAAATATGAGTAGAAAACTGCACTTTAAAATGTAACTGTCTTTCTTTTTTAGTGCTGCCTTTGCTGTCCAACTCAATGTTCAATTTGTTCAATAAAAGAAAGTTGGAAATTATTTCCTTCCATTTGTTTTAAATTCAACAATTGTATTACATTTTATCATTGTCACGATATTCAACGTTATCGCATATTTTCTCCATATCGTGCAGCCCTAAAAGGAAGCTCAAGCAGTCCGCAGAAGAAGCAGGTTGCTGGAGCAGAATCAGCACGCAGAAGCCCATTTGGGCCAAAAGAAATCCCTGCTCACACTGTGTTGAGACTACGTGACCACCGACGTATCTTCAAACTTGTGAAAATGGCAGCCAAGGAAGTTGCGAACACCTAACTATACAAATGTCAGTTATCCATTTTCCCCACTATACTGGAGTGGGATAGTGAGAAATCAAGCCGGCAGATATTTTGGCGGGACGACAATAGGTGGAGGTAATGCTCCGCCCGGTTGCAATTCACCATTAAAAAAAAGAATTTCGTCATTTCTGGTAAGCGCATAACGTGCGATTTGAGGCAACACTACCCTGTTGAAATGTACGCAATTCACAAGTAAGTACATAGTGTACTACACGGCAGTGTACTAGTGTAAGTATCCAAATTGAGACACAGCATCAGTGAGCATCCTGCCTCGTCTGGGTGGAAAGGCAAGTAAACAATCCATTGACAAGATGATGGTAGTACATACTGGATTAATCATTCCTTTTTCCTTTCTTGCGAATATTTGCCCTTCTTAGTTCAGAGTATGTGGGTAAAAACTTAAATGACTGTAAGAAAAGAGGTGAGAGCTGTGGAGCAGTAAATGGACGGTTTAGCTAACGGCCAAATGCACCGTTCACTCAACCGGGGTCCCTGGTTGAGTGAACGGTGCATTTGGCCGTTCACTCAACCAGGGACCCCGCTTACATAAGCTCTGCATAAAAGTTAACAGAGCAACATCAGAGCCGTCTATGAAAAGACTACAGTACCAATGTTTTATTCTACCAAGTGGTGTATGAAAAAAAGCCCTTTGCACCAGAGGTGGCCTGGATTTCCACCCTGGTTCAGATCGGGACAGCAGAGATGGAGGACAGTTTACTCACAGGACGACAGCACAGGTAATCTAGGTGAGCTTGATTAAGTTTAATTGAAATTTAGTGCATCTTGTCTATAAGTAATGAATGTGACGCA
The DNA here is from genome assembly GCF_031162955.1 of Sander vitreus. Taxonomy (NCBI): domain Eukaryota; kingdom Metazoa; phylum Chordata; class Actinopteri; order Perciformes; family Percidae; genus Sander; species Sander vitreus. Next base: position 1,244,035 of record NC_135863.1, read on the forward strand.
CAGGCACAGATACACTCCACAAGCTATTCACAAACACACTGAGCTAGGGTAATGAGAGCTGCTTCAGTAGGCATTTCATTCTAATGGGATTTTAAGTTTCTCCCCACTTAGTCTGATTAAGACCTTTTGGTGGAGAGCTGTTGGTCTGTCTGCAGGGTCTACTTATTCTATCCCTCTCTGAGCTCAATTTTAAATTTGGTGAAATTTCATTAGCATGATATATTGATGCAAAAACCTCTCAGGAAAGCGTTTACAAAAAGGGTACGGTAGTGGCAATAGATACAGTCAGGTCCATAAATATTGGGACATCGACACAATTCTAATCTTTTTTGGCTCTATACACCACCACAATGGAGTTGAAATGAAACGAACAATATGTGCTTTAACTGCAGACTTTCAGCTTTAATTTGAGGGTATTTACATCCAAATCAGGTGAACGGTGTAGGAATTACAACAGTTTGTATATGTGCCTCCCACTTTTTAAAGGGACCAAAAGTAATGGGACAGATTAACAATCATAAATCAAACTTTCACTTTTTAATACTTGGTTGCAAATCCTTTGCAATCAATTCCAGCCTGAAGTCTGAACGCATAGACATCACCAGATGCTGGGTTTCATCCCTGGTGATGCTCTGCCAGGCCTCTACTGCAACTGTCTTCAGTTCCTGCTTGTTCTTGGGGCATTTTCCCTTCAGTTTTGTCTTCAGCAAGTGAAATGCATGCTCAATCGGATTCAGGTCAGGTGATTGACTTGGCCATTGCATAACATTCCACTTCTTTCCCTTAAAAAACTCTTTGTTTGCTTTCGCAGTATGCTTCGGGTCATTGTCCATCTGCACTGTGAAGCGCTGTCTAATGAGTTCTGAAGCATTTGGCTGAATATGAGCAGATAATATTGCCCGAAACACTTCAGAATTCATCCTGCTGCTTTTGTCAGCAGTCACATCATCAATAAATACAAGAGAACCAGTTCCATTGGCAGCCATACATGCCCACCCCATGACACTACCACCACCATACTTCACTGATGAGGTGGTATGCTTTGGATCATGAGCAGATCCTTTCCTTCTCCATACTCTTCTCTTCCCATCACTCTGGTACAAGTTGATCTTTGTCTCATCTGTCCATAGGATGTTGTTCCAGAAATGTGAAGGCTTTTTTTAGATGTTGTTTGGAAAACTCTAATCTGGCCTTCCTGTTTTTGAGGCTCACCAATGGTTTACATCTTGTAGTGAACCCTCTGTATTCACTCTGGTGAAGTCTTCTCTGATTGTTGACTTTGACACACATACACCTACCTCCTGGAGAGTGTTCTTGATCTGGCCAACTGTTGTGAAGGGTGTTTTTCTTCACCAGGGAAAGTATTCTTCGGTCATCCACCACAGTTGTTTTCCGTGGTCTTCCGGGTCTTTTTGGTGTTGCTGAGCTCACCGGTGCGTTCTTTCTTTTTTAAGAATGTTCCAAACAGTTGATTTGGCCACACCTAATGTTTTTTGCTATCTCTCTGATGGGTTTGTTTAGATTTTTTCAGCCTAATGATGGCTTGCTTCACTGATAGTGACAGCTCTTTGGCTCTCATATTGAGAGTTGACAGCAACAGATTCCAAATGCAAATAGCACACTTGAAATGAACTCTGGACCTTTTATCTGCTCCTTGTAAATGGGATAATGAGGGAATAACACACACCTGGCCATGGAACAGCTGAGCAGCCAATTGTCCCATTACTTTTGGTCCCTTAGAAAGTGGGAGGCACATATACAAACTGTTGTAATTCCTACACCGCTCACCTGATTTGGATGTAAATACCCTCAAATTAAAGCTGAAAGTCTGCAGTTAAAGCACATCTTGTTCGCTTCATTTCAACTCCATTGTGGTGGTGTATAGAGCCCAAAAAAGATTAGAATTGTGTCGATGTCCCAATATTTATGGACCTGACTGTATCTCCAAAATCTAAGGTACATATAGTAGACTGTATAATGCATTCAAAAGGAGAAACCAGCTTTGTTAAAGCCATGAATCCAATTTAAATCATTAGCCATGCTAGCAGAGAGGCTTAAGGGACGTCAGTGTTGGTCAGTTGGTCATCCATCATTTTTTAAATCTCTAGATCTGTTGTATTATCTGTCCACTCATGAATACTGTGGTATGTGATTGAAAGCTCAGGGGGAAAAGCAAGCAAAGGTACAATGTGTTGAGAATATGTTGTCAAACAGCTATTGGGTGGATTACCAGGATGAATTCTCAAAAACTTGGTGTCCCCTGACTATTTCTCTCAACTATCCTTTGTGTGTTGAGTGCAAATTGGCAAAAGTACACAGTGAACATGGTGAAAGTTATACCTGCTTAACATTAGCATGTCACGTCATTGTGAGCCAGTTAGTAGCAGCACCACTAAGTCAAAGCCTAAGTACACCTCAAAGAGCAGCTAACCTTATATATACCTATAGTTTTCGAGAGAGTTGTTCAACCTGTTTCACATTCCAGTGGACCTTTCTAACCAAATTCCTAAGCATTTATAATGCTCTATAGTTTAATAAACCCATTAAAGGAATGGATAGGGGTGGAAAAATCAAACGTTTGTACTGTTGTGAAATTAACATATTTTCCTCTTGACATTTAGAACAAGCTTTAAAGCTACATTGTGTAAGAATTTCTCCCATCTAACGGTGAAATTGTATATGACAACCAACTGAATATTACTTTCTAGCCCTTCCCATTCCGAGCGCGTTTCAACTGCTACGGTGGCCGAACCCGAAATTAGCTCTTAGTATCTCCATCGTTTACAAGCAGCTGTTCTAGCCACTCCAATATTAACTTTGGTCTTGTTGCTTTGCCTGTCGCGTTGTCATTTTAATTCTCTTTTTCCCTCCCGGCTGGCATTCGTCACGGTGCCACTGAGTCTAAAAGTGCGAAAGGCGGAGGTATGTCCCTCTTTGGCTAATGCATTTTAAAGATGGAGGAGCTACATGATGGCCATCATTCGAGCGACTTGCCTGTATGTATTCTGAATGATTCTAAATGGCAGATTCTACACTTACGAGAATACTTTAATAGTACTTTAGTACTTTAGTAATACTAATAGTTGGTGGAAGTAATTACACATGAATGAGCACATATTTGTGAAAGAACAAAGGGGTTTTTGCTAAGAATCAACTCAAAAAAATTACACAATGTAGGTTTAAATAAATTGGGTCTAAACAAAAAGATCTGGAGCTTGTCAAAAGCAGAGTGGAACCTGGGAAACCCTTGTTTACTGGAGCTGATTGGCATAGACAATGATATCATCAGCATAAAAGCATATTGCAGTGCTCAGTTGGAAACAAAATCCATAGGTATGGATTAAACAACAGGTGACCAAATATATATCTTTGTGGGACACCTTTATCAACAAATTGGGGATTTGGTTTGACACCATTTCCACAGTCTGAAGAACAATGATTAAAATCCATGGAAAGCAGATAATTTAACAAAATGTTGGGACTGAATCTCTTCACATAATGTTACTTTTTTCATGGGCTTAAAAACAATTTTCTGGTAAGAAAATGTAGATAGTGTGCTTCTTTTTTGTGAATTTATTTCAGTGACCTGATTCTCCTGCTGGCTGCTCTGGCTTCAAATTAGAAGAAAAAAAAACAGTACATGTAGTAGACTGTATAATGTCTACTACAAAGACATCTCACAAAGACACAGGTGACATGGTGACATGGGGTCAGTATCTCATCCTTCTTTAACCATTGCCCAGCTGTTACTTTAGCCCCGGTCATTTACTGTGCCCCTAAGCCAATCAGACTAAGAGGCTACATGTCACCGAGGAGACGGAGCGGATACAGTAAATCTCAGAAAATAAGGACCTGTCTGCTTGGAAACTCTCCTCCGTCTTTGTTTCATTTCGGTTCTTTCTCTTCCTCCCCCTCTCCCTGACATAGATTATGTCTCTCTTTTCATGCGTCTCTCCTCGCTCGTTGTCTACTGTACACGGGAACTAGGCAGGCGGCATACTTCACTCCAATCTAGGCCACGCTGTCACCCACATGTTGTCTGCTGCTGAATAATTATAGACGGGACGTGAGCCGACAGTGACATCCACAAATCCTGAGCACAAATTAAAAAAGATAAATGTAAACCAGAGCACGCACCAGGCAGGGACACAGGGGCAGGACTGCTTCATCTGCTCACTTCTATCCATTAATCTTTCATGGCTGCAACAACCTTAAAGGACCGTTCGACTGTTTCTGACATGTTTTAACCTATTTGTATAATTTACTAGCAGCCATTTTTTGTAGGCATACTGTATTTTAATGTGTTTGCAGGATTCCCAACTGCAAATAGAAAAAGAATAGGAGCAACATTACCATTGTATTGTTGTATAAAGTCATAAGTGACCCTAACTGAGACACTGAGTTGCAGTTTTTGCTGCATGCTGAAATACACGTTAGTCATTATGAACTTAAACATGCTACAGTTATTTAATTCATTAAGTAAACATTGTGTGTGTTCAAGGGTTCACATCTAAACTTTTCACATCATGGTGTGTGTGTGTGTGTGTGTGTGTGTGTGGATGCTGAATGTGCTGGTTTAGCTACTCCTCTATGAGCAGATTGTGTAATAAGATTAGCGAGGTCAGCTGTAACATGTATTAATCAGGCTTTACATAGAGAGAGAGAGCGACGCCATGCACAGTGTGTGTCTGTGTGTGTGTGTGTCCTTTTGTACACCACCATACTCTCATGTGCATAATAAAATATACAAACACACACACCTTTGACTTGCTTTATGGGAAGTTTTTCATTTGCTTTCGTTGTCCTTGTATGATTTCTATTCTTTAGCCTTTCATTTGGTAAAATACTTTCTGACATTGATGTTCAGTTTGTTCTGCCTTTTTCTTGTTTAATGCTATTTATTATAGAACGTCTCTGTACTGACACTGCATGACATGAGGAAAATATGCGATATGAGGTTGTTGAATATCGTGATAAGGATATTACTTGTGATACTGTAAATAAACAGATAATATAATGTACGCAGTTTTGTATTTCTGCTGCTTTCAGCATACTGCTAAAATATAACAAATTGCTTGTTGAGTTAATCAAAATGAGAGTAAATTATTTCCAAACATTCTTTCATCGAACAAATTAAACATTAAACTGAACACAAAAGGCAGAAGAAATAATGACATTTTAAAGTGCAGTTTTCTGCTGATGCTCTCTTTCATTTGGATATTAACATTGTGTGATTGGCCAAAGAGTTAATAGTATGGCGTGAATCAGACTAAATAGCACCTAAAGACAGATTGTAATTGAATATGTTGTTACTATAAAAGTGAAACATCGCAGTCTTTTGCGATGTGTTTATCAAGCAAGTTGACACCGCGATGATGACAGGGTTTAACAGTAAGGGTTGCCAAATGGCCCGAGGCAGGTAGATATTACAACAACTTGTATCATAAATTACATTATTGTTCTCTTGGCCCTTTTTTGGACGCTTTCAACGTTTTTGATTTTTTTTTCCTGAAACTGTTTCCGACATTTGCCGCTTTTTTCTGCATATCTCTATGTTGTTTTACGGTTTTATTTTTAAATTTGACCTTCTTTTTTTTTTTTTTTAAAAGAATACATTTAATTTTAAAAGTATTTTCCTAGTAAAAAAAACAACCAATATATTGTGCAGCCCTACTAAACACACAGAGACTAATATCCATCTTCTAATCTGACTCTGGATTAGACGGCTAACCTGATAATGTCCTTAAATGTTAGTGTTCCTTTAACATACAGTGTGAACACCACAGCGGTGAGTTTTCTCCTTTCCTGTAGGCTAAGTGAGCTATCAGCTGCTTTTCTTTTCCTTTTCTTTTCTTCTCGCCTGAAGCTCTGTTTCACATTGGGACGCCCGTTCAGCCTACCAGAGAACTGACTCGCAGCTCAGGACAAGGAGATGTGTTAATCTAGACACATGCTTTGAAATGGACTGGGTGATTGTGTGTCCAGGGAATCTTATCAGGTCAAGCAGCTGTTTCTTGCTCAAGCCCAGTAGGCAGCAACGCAACACTGCTGACTGGCCACAGGGCAGATACATCATGTGTTTGTGTGTTTGAAGTAAAAAGATAGATCATATGTCCATTTGTGTGTGTGTAGGACAATGGGAAGGGTTGTAGCTTTGAATGCAAGTGACCTAAAGTGACTGTATAGGTGTGTGTGTGTGTGTGTGTGTGTCCAAAATGATGGATTAGTGGTTGAGGTTTGGAGGATTGGTGGAAATGTAGCATGAAAGCTCTGCCCTGGGGCGGAGACGCTACTGACAACTGGTGACCAGTGGCGTATGTCTATGTCTGTGTGTGTGTGTGTGTGTGTGTGTGTGTGTGTGTGTGTGTGCGTGTGTGTGTGCTCATTGAGGCATCATCTGTGCATCCAGATGATCAGCTACAAATGGCCTTGAAAAACCTGGACACACTCTCACACACACTTAAAAGATAAAGCTGGCATCATTCTGTGTTTGTTTCTGTCCGCAAATCCCATGAAAAGACTCAAAGCAACAATGCGTTAGTCCGTCTGTCGATACTTTGTGACTTCAAACCCATTGGTTCCTACTGATGACGTACTGTACATCTTTAAAAACACAAATATAGAGTTTCACCAGTAATTTCCCTCAAACAGCTGCTCACTGTAGTTTTTATCAAACAAAAAGAGGGAAAACATGCATTTGATGGCGACTATTTTCAGCGGCGGATTAATCCACATTTGGCACTCTAATGAGTATTTGTGGCAGCAGGACACTGTGTGGGATTGAGTCAGAATGAACTACAGTGTGTGTGTTCATGTAGGTAATTATTTCATTAGGTAATGTCAATCCAGGGCTCACTGATGTGTTTTTATGATACATTAGGCTGCGATCCACACAATACTCATTATTAAATGCATTCACTGTTGGTTTGGTTGTGCACATGAGATTTGTTGACAGAAAAATGTATAAATGCCATCTGTGTGTGATCATCAAAGACATTTTCTTTTGGGAAATTAGCGTATTTTTGCATTAGCAGATGGATGTAGAATTGGTGGTATTTATCATTAGTTATTGTGTACAAGTGAGCCCACGCACGTTAGACAAATGACAACTTTTGGTTACACTTTACTTGAAGGTATCTACATAAGAGTGACATGACACTGTCATGAATGTGTCATAAACATTATAAACAAGTCATAAACGTTTATCACATAATGCTTCTTTTAGTAAGTGTCATTCGGTTTTTGTCAGACATGTATAAAGTACTACAGACCCATACTTGAGTAAAAGTACAAGTGCACTATCAAAAAAGTGACTTGAGTAGAAGTTGAAGGGCTCTTTAAGTACCACACTTAAGTAGAAGTACTAAAGTATTCAACATTTTTTGTACTTAAGTATTGCAAGTAGTTTATTTTAAAATGTACTACTCAAGTACTGAAAGTAAAAGTACAAGTATTGTGTTATGTAGTTATTAAAGAAAGCAGTCAAACGTTTGAATATCATATTGTTTATATTATGTCAAATGTTTAGCCAAGGCTGTAGCCAAAGGAATGAACAAATATTAAATATATATTATATTAAAAATAACAAATACTGAAATAAAATGTACAATTATCACACTGTGCAAGTAAAGTGAACATCCTCTCCAGCACAGTAACGATTAAAGCCCCCAAAAACGTATCACACACTAGCTAGTAACGTGTGTGATAAACAGTGGAACGTTAGCAAGCTAGCAAAATACAGCTAAACTAACAGCTTCACATCACAGGGTTACAGGGTAAAACGGTTAACTCATTGCAGACTGAAACTCAGGAATAGCTTAACAATAGCTAAATATTAGGAGTACAAACTTACATCGTCTCTGACTTCTGACCAGGCGACTGTAATGAAAAGAAACACGAAGCGATCTTGGGGATTTCTTACGTAACTTACATAATTAGCTAACGTAGCTGTAACTACACACACTGTAACCTACACAGTCTCCGTAGCGTGATAAATTCACAACAGTAACGAGTAACGATGCAGCACATAAAAAATGTATCGGAGTAAAAGTATTAAACTCATCGAAAATATGTACTGTGGAAGTAGGAGAAAAGAATAATACTCCAGTAGAGTACAGATACAGCCTTTTAGTACTTAAGTACAGTAGTGAAGTAGTTCTACTTCGTTACTATACAGCTCTGGTTTTTGTCATGACAAGTTATGGTTAGGGTTCATGTGTCATGACTGTGTCATGACAGTGTCATGTGTTCATGACACTGTCATGTCACTCTTATGTAGATACCTTCAAGTAAAGTGTTACCACACTTTTTCTGTGCATGTTGTCAGTTCTTATGCACAGATTTAGAACCAGTTCTACTCACGTTATTGATAAACGAGGACTCTGGAGAAAGGAACTTGTTTTGATTGTGCTCGCAATTGAACATGCACCTTCTCTTCAAGCCTTTTGGCACGAAATTGTCAACACACTAATCTGAAGAGCTGAGTCACAAAATACACACACACACACACGCACGCACACACGCACACACACACACACGCACACACACACACGACATTTCCCAAAAGTGAAGATCTGAACGTCACTCGGAATAAGCTGCCGTGTGTCCTCTTTATTACTCTCTTTAAGGGGAGCGTGCCTATGTTCCAAGATTTCCAAGACATTTTTTTTTCACTGAAAATTAGGCCCTATGTTCCCACAGCCCTATGTTCCCACATTTCCAAGATTATTTTCCAAAATTAGGCCCTATGTTCCCACATTTCCTTTTTCATAAATTTGTATCAGATTTTATCCCCCTAACCCTAATTGTTTTGTGAGAGGATAGGGCTTACATTGAAGGGAAATGTAGGAACACAAGACCTAATTTTGAAAATGTCCTAGAAATGTGGGAACATAGGGCTGACCCCTCTTTAAAGTGATGGTTCGGAGTAATTTCACCCTAGGCTGCTTTGCACCTTGACCTTGAGCCAAATAACCCCTTCATAAGCTTTTTTCCCTTGTTATGACGTTGGTCGAGTTAGCGTTATCAGCTGTTTAGCTTAGTGCAGGCGCTAATGGATCCACATTTGTATCCAGCTGGAATGATACCAAACTTCTACAGTAGTACAAAAAGTTTCTGTACTTATAAAACGAGGCATTAGGAAGTTTGTAACTACACCAGAAGTATATTTAAATAACACTTGCCTGATGGAAACTCCTCTCGGCTGCTACCGCGCGAGATCCTGCAAGATCACGCACAGAGCACAACATCTATTGCCGGAAGAGACCACTGGTGAAGAAGAATCAAGAAGCGAGTGAACAGCAGAAGCAGCTAACGCAGCGTGAGGCGATACGACAAGATGCCACACAGGTTTAAAAGCAATAGATGTTATGCTCTGTGTGTGATCTCGCGCGGTAGCAGCCGAGAGGAGTTTCCATCAGGCAAGTGTTATTTAAATATACTTCTGGTGTAGTTACAAACTTTCTAATGCCTCGTTTTATAAGTACAGAAACTATTTGTACTACTGTAGAAGTTTGGGATCATTCCGGGCATTATTACATTTACGAGATACAAACGTGGATCCATTAGCGCCTGCACTAAGCTAACCAGCTGATAACGCTAACTCCACCAACTTTATAACAAGAGAAAAAAGCTTATGGGGGGTTGTTTGGCTCGAGGTCAACGTGCAAAGCAGCCTAGGGTGAAATTACTCCGAACCATCACTTTAAGTTGTTTCAGTCGCAAAATGCATCTTTGTGCAAATCTTTCAAAACACAATCCAATCCCAAAAGGATTTATGATGATGGAAACTGTAGTTGGTCCTGATGTTTTCCACAAACCCTGGGGCTGTAGACGGTTTCATTCAGATCGGCCTAAAGACGCAGCAGGGAGGAGTTTGCATATGATGATTGGGCATACCATCCGGTTTAACTTTTTGAAATAGGGTTTCAGGTCTTTGCATGCTTCATAGGTTCGGCCCAGTGTGGCAGGTCTCATCGTGGCACATATCTGATCTTTTCATGGCTGTCTTAACTGGAAGCAACCACACGGAATCTGATCTTTCTCCGTCCAGACAGCCGTGAAGAGATCAGACATGAGCCGCGAAAAAAAGAGTCAAAACTCCAAACGCAGTCAAAACTCAGTCTAATTAGATTAGTGCTGGGGAATGCAGAGTGCAGATGTTACAGAGCTTCAGAGCTAAAATGTCTCTTTGAAAAGTAAAAATGATGTGTAATAATGTGTAATTGGGGAATCAGTCCATAATTACATAAGTGTATATTGTGGACTTCTCTAATGCTTTTGACATGACACGCTCAACAAAAACATGTGTCTGTGTATTGTCCTGTGTATTGTCCATGTCATTTTTACTTAGACTTTAAATAGGTTTTTGACACCTCCAAGGCTACGTTCAGATTGCAGTCCTTAATGCTCAATTCTGATTTATTGCCAGATCCGATCAGATTTTTGACTGACTGTTTTTAAATGTGGCCCGCATCAGACGTATTAGATTAGATTATTACTTTTAATTATCATTGCACATGTCACAAGTGCATAGCAATGAAATGAAGTCAGTGTCTAACCAAAAGTGCTTTAAGCAGTGATTGAATAACATGCGTATGCTACAGTATATACAGAGTGCAATGTATGGAATGATATACAAATATATAGATATGGGTCTATATGAGTGTCTATTACTACAGCTATGTACAGGCTATGAACAAATTGTGAGTATGGCTATGGTAATCCAAAATAAATAACTATACAGTATTTACAGTGCAGTGAGTTGTTGGAGGGGTTATACAATATGCACAGCGATTTTATATATATATATAGATATATATATATATATATATATATATATATATATATATATATATATATATATATATATATATATATATAGCGAAATCGGAAAAGCCCAAATCACACCAACGGGCTGTAACAAGTAACCCATAACCCATAACCCTAATCCTAACCATTGCCTAATCCTAGTGACTATGGCCTTAGGACGACGTTGGGGGCTTAAAACACCAAACAGCGTCCCGTGGAGCAGTGCTCCTCAGACAAAAGCTGGGGTCTGATCAGCCCCGGCTGGGTCGCCCAGATGAGGGTGTCTGATGTTTCGATGACTCCGGGAAACATCACTGATGATGTGTCTGAGTGCATCGTGAGATGTATCATAGAAACTATAAATATATATAAAATATGTACACGTATATGTACACTGGGCACGGCCTGAAAATGACCCACATGCGCAAAAAAAATAATACGTCACACACCCCTGAACCACAGAGATATAATACTGTATATCTTGCTACTTGCTACCACTAGCTGCTAGACAATAGCCGACAGTTTGGGAACAGAGACGTTAAACATCTACGTTACATGCTTTATAGCATACAGCTCTCGGATGTATTATAAGATAATACAAATGATGAATTACAGCTGTTCTATCCATTATTCCAGATACAGGAACTCAGGAGAACCGTCATATGAGCCTGTAGTGCAGGGCGGCTCATGCCTAGTTAAATAGGTCTGGATACGGCTATTAGTGCATGTTACAACTTTTTAAAAATAATGATTTAAATAAGACCTTTTAAGTTGACCTCAAAAATATATATATTGGCTGATATAGACGTATCTTTCGCTATGTGAAGTCTATGGGAAAGCGCAGAATTTGGAAGCTCAGATCTCTTTTGGGGCAACTAAGCTGAGGGTCTTTGGGTTTTGGGCCGTTTGTCAGCAGTTGGACATTTTTCACTATTTACTGACACTCGATTACTCAATCATTATAAGTTAGTTGCAGCCCTACCCTCTACAAATTTGTTTTTCAAAACACTGCTACAAGTTATATTTCCAGTCCAATAAAGAACACAGTGTCTGTTTGGTTCCCTTTGGTTCACTTATTCATGTTTTTGGGGTTAAACTCAAGTGATGCTCCTGACCAAATTGGACTTTGATTGTGATGTTAAAAAAATCGACTGGTTGAGTCATGCGGTTCACATTTTGGACATGTTAAAAACCCCAAACAGTTTAGGATAAATTCACCCATTTATTGTCTTTCTATATACATCTGTTTATGTGTGTGTGAGATTGTGTGTGTGTGTCTGTGTCTCTCTGTGTGTCTGTGTCTCTCTGTGTGTGTGTGTGTGTGTGTGTGTGTGTGTGTGTGTGTGTGTGTGTGTGTGTGTGTGTGTCTGTGTTCTATGTCAGTTCATCTCTCTGTCAGCATGTCACAAGCTTCAATTTGGGAACATTAATGACAATGACGCACCGGTGACATTTCTCACTCTGACACCGGCCAGATGCAAAAATAAATGAATGACAACTGTATGTGTGTGTGTGTGTGTGTGTGTGTGTGTGTGTGTGTGTGTGTGTGTGTGTGTGAGTCTCAGATCTCCTACTGAGAGGGATGACAGAGAGCTGTGGAAACAGAAGAGATACCGATAGGAAGAGGAGGGGTGAGGGTTAACAAAAAGAAAATGATGATATGGAGATTTGCCATTGACAACAGAGGAAAAAAAGGGAAGAGAAAAAGAAAAAGAGAAAAAGAAAAAGAGAGCGACATCTGCTCCGGCTCCCTTCAAACCAATGTGACACATGAGGGAGAAGGTCTGCCCGGCTGCCTGAATTTATTAAACTAATAGGATTCTCCTCGGTGGCGCCCAAGTGCTCCGCGCATGTTAAACAAACACTGTCAGCGCTGCTCAACTACAATCCACTCAGAGAATCCCAAGCTTTGGACTCTTTATCTAACATTATTCTAATGTCTGTTTGTCTCATAAGTAGTTCTGAAATGGGAGGGAACTGCTGGTTCCTTTGTAACTTTGTTTCAGAGAATTCTTGTTTCTTTTCTTCTTATTTATTGGAAACATCCTCTTTCTTATTCAAGTTTGAGGTGGTCTCACTTTGCCGGACCTTCATCTACAGCGCTGCGGAGGAGGGTCTGTCTAGTCCACACAGCATTCTGGGATGGGAGAAAAATGTTCTCTGGTTTATTGCCATTTTTTTAAACCAATCATAATCATCTTGGGTAGCGCAAAGTGGTGGACGGAGCAACAGTGCCTCTACAAAATAGCCTCAAGATGGAACTTGTTTTGGTGGAATGTGTACGTTCAAAAATTGTTTTAGTCGTGCAACAGAAAACTCAGATTGGACAGATAGTCTAGCTAGCTGTCTGGATTTACCCTGCAGAGATCTGAGGAGCAGTTAACCATAGTCCTCAGAAATCCACCGGAGGTTAGAACGCCAACACAAAGAGAGAGGAAGGTAACGGACATCAGCTGAAAAGACATGCATCCGGCGAAGTTTCCTGCGGTACCGGAGCATTCGTGGAACGTCGTAAATAGACTGGAAGCGTGCCTATGTTCTCACAGCCCTATGTTCCCACATTTCTAAGATTAGGCCCTATGTTCCCACATTTCCTTTTTCATGAATTTGTATCAGATTTTATCGCCCTTTCTCCAAATTTGGTAGCCAATTACACCCAACCTATTATCCAGTAGCAATGGACTACAGATGGAATGTAACCCTAACCCTAACCCTAAAAAATCTTAGAAATGTGAGAACATAGGGCTGTGGGACCATTGGGCTGTGGGAACATAGGGCTGTGGGACCATTGGGCTGTGGGACCATTGGGCTGTGGGAACATAGGGCTGTGGGAACATTGGGCTGTGGGAACATAGGGCTGTGGGACCATTGGGCTGTGGGACCATTGGGCTGTGGGAACATAGGGCTGTGGGAACATAGGGCTGTGGGACATTGGGCTGAGGGAACATTGGGCTGTGGGAACATAGGGCTGTGGGAACATAGGGCTGTGGGACATTGGGCTGTGGGAACATAGGGCTGTGGGACCACTGGGCTGTGGGAACATAGGGCTGTGGGACATTGGGCTGAGGGAACATTGGGCTGTGGGAACATAGGGCTGTGGGAACATGGGGCTGTGGGACATTGGGCTGAGGGAACATAGGGCTGTGGGACATTGGGCTGAGGGAACATTGGGCTGTGGGAACATAGGGCTGTGGGAACATAGGGCTGTGGGACATTGGGCTGTGGGAACATAGGGCTGTGGGAACATAGGGCTGTGGGAACATAGGGCTGTGGGACATTGGGCTGTGGGAACATAGGGCTGTGGGACCACTGGGCTGTGGGAACATAGGGCTGACCCCAATAGACCAATAGCTTTGGCTACATTGAACGCATGCGGGCCGTTTGCGGAGCAGACGTGCCACGGAATGTATCTTGTAACGCACACACGGCGTAGGATTGTGTGAGTCACAGGCGAGACAGAGAGCTTTCGCTTTGAGATTGTTGTTGTTTTCTTTAGTTTTTTGGAGCCGGCACAGCGCTGTGAAAACGCTAATCTACTGTCAGCTGTTATCAGAGGACACAGGTGAGGGGAAACAAGAAATAAAAACATAACAAAACGCTCATTCACAGTCATTAAGTCGTTTCCTGTATATTGATAGTTTCATTTAAAAGAAATATAGACACTTTATGAGCCATTTTTGTGTAAAAGAGCCAACACACCTTGCGTAAAAAATATAAATAGAAGACTATTTGATAACACTTTACTTGAAGGTATCTACATAAGAGTGTCATGACACTGTCATGACACATGAACCCTAACCCTAACCCTAACTCTAACCCTAACTTGTCAACAAAAACCGAATGACACTTACTAAAAGAAGCGTTATGTCATAAACGTTTATGACTTGTTTATAATGTTTATGACACGTTCATGACAGTGTCATGTCACTCTTAGGTAGATACCTTCAAGTAAAGTGTAACTGACTATTTTTACGCTTGTAGAGTGGATCTCCACGGAGCATATGCTCCACTACGCGCTGCTCTCGTGTCTAGTGTCGCCAGTTTCATTGATTATAGTGAAAGCGTATCGTTGGAACGTCCGCTCCGCTTAAGTTACGTTATGTGTGCAATGTAGCCGGCCCCGAAAGTTAAGGCAACTCAAACTACGTGATTACACAGAGGAATAAAGTGTTAAAGGGATAGTTTTTTTTCCATTGGATATTGAAGTTCATAAATAAGTGTTTTGGCATGGCTGGCCAAGTGGCACTATATCCACGGTATTAAAAGGAGATTTAATTCTTGCATGTTTTTTGTTGTCGTGCCTGATCAAAAAACATCCCAAATCGCACCCTGGGTATAGATACAGAAAGACATGTAGTTGTGTAAAGAATGAAAAAAAAAAAAAAAAAAAAAGACTTTTTGAAAATGAATTCCAAAAGCTTTGAATACAACTTTGTTTCTTCTTTGAAAAACACAAGAAAAAACAAGTTGGTCTTTCTGTTGTGGGCTTCTATTAGTGTGTAAATGTTGAGAGCATCTTGTAACATGGGGGAGTTAAGGCCTTCGTATGCTTCAAAGGAAGTGCTTGTCGGGAAGTATTATGGCCTTTGAAACACCCTCTCTGACTTTCTTGAGCATGAAAGTAGTTCTTTCATTCTTCACACAACTACTCAAGTCTCTTTTCATGTGAATTATACGGAGTGCTACACTATGAATGTCTTCGAGGAGAGACAGTCAGAAAGCCGTTATCACCATTTGTACAATTTATTGTGTCGCGACTACAAAGACAAAAGAAAAAGACAGAACTGGTGGTGGAGAAAGCAGCCAGGAGAAGGTGATGACAGCCGGCTTTTCAACCGTTCTCAAGGGTTGACATTCAAAATAATTTGAAAGTATTTCGCCTTCAGACGAATGGTTGGATGACATGTTGTACAACCAAGTCTGACGCATAATAATCATTTTGAACGACAAGCACTTCATTTTCTGCATTCTGGTGAATTTTCCTGCAACAATTTGTGCATTTTCTGCATCAAGTTATGGTGCAAATGTCTTTATTTATGTTATATGTTATTAGGAAATTATAATAGGTTTTTGGGCTGGGTTGCACTGGCTAGTTTTGGTGGGTTTTACTGGACTGTAAATTATGCCTATGGTTTCCACTTTCTAAAATGTGACGATTTTTCCCCATTGAGTACTTTTAGTTTTAAAACTTTGAGTACATCTTCCTGATGATACTGACATAGTTTTACTTAAAGAACATTTTCTTGTAACATAGCATTTTTGCAGTGTGGTATTTTCATAGACAGTAAAAGAAATGGACACAGCGACGCCATATACTTCGACGGAGACCAGTGAAGTCACGGTGAAGGCTGAGCGTTACTGCCCAGCCTCCAACTGAGCTTGATGACGTAGATGTGACGTGAGCAACCTGTCTGAAAGTTGGAAGTCTTCTGGTAGCTGAATGAAATCTCCCCATAGGAGCTACGCTTTCCGGATGCTTGCTTAACCCCTTGGGTATTTATTAGTACTTCCTTCACCACAATCCACCAACGTTCTCTTTTTAGAAGCACTGCTTCAATTCTGAAGGCGACTCTAAAACACGTGACGAAACTATATCAGATAAGTTTGCTCGGACACAATTCCTGAGATGTGACACTGATTTGATGAAGCCCGATGTCGCCCGTCCCGCTGCTGACTCCTCCCCCTCCAACTGTATCCAGTTACAGCCATTTTCCTGCCCGTTCCGTCTCGCATTTTATCATCATCACTGGCTAATTAATTGTCAACAGCGTACAAAAGCAACATGTAAATGAAACTAAACGGCCAATTGTGGTGCTGCGGGGATAATTAACGACGAGGAAGGAGAGGAAGAAGACGAGGTGATATTAGAGAACAATGGAAATGTTCCCTAACAGTACACAACACCAGGCGAGAGAGGAGAGAGAACAAAAGCAATAATATGTAGAGAAGGAGGTGAGGCGATGGCCTGGTGGGGTTAGGGAGGGGGGACTGGCGAGTTGGCTAAGAAGATGTGAATGAGGAAAAATGGTGAGGGCTCGAGCATTAATAATTAAGAGTGTGACTGTGACACACACACACACACACACACACACACACACACACACACACAGAGTGGGTAAGCCATGACACAGATAAAGGACAATGCACCCCCTTTCCCTTCCTCCTCATATTGCTATAACTATATTGGGCTTATCGCCTGGACACAGGGCACCATTCACCACCACAATATCATCATTATTTACACCCAGATGGAGAGGGCCTATTGTTAGTGGACCCATATGTGTGTGTGTGTGTGCGTGCGTGTGTGTGTGTGTTGTAGATAGGTGGGGGGTGAGCGGATGGTGGGAGGGATCGGGGATGTATGGCGAGGCCACAGATTTATGTGCACCCGTGTCTTGACCTCGTGCCTCCCGTCGTCCATGGGAAGCCTCCTCAGATCTCTGTGAGGGGGGTGTCTGCAGGGCGCCACCGCTAACAATGAGGCCGGACAGTGAGAGAGGTCTGGAGATCACATATGGAGGCTCGGGGCGGGGGTGTGAGGTGAGGTTTAAGGTTGGGGTGCAGGGCAAGCAGGCAGAGAGAGTCCCTGTTCAAAGTAATTGAAGGATCAGTGTTTGGCGTTTTCAATTAGTGTTCTGACCCCAGTGTTGCAGTCTGCTCCGGGTTCTTAGACATAAGAACCTTCTGATAGTAAAGCCTGGTTGCAATTAGGGCCAGTCTGAGGCAGGTGTGAGTCATCCCACCAGGCTGTTCTCATGGCCCATTAATACATATAGCTATGAAAAGTAATGCACTGTAATTCATATATATTCCGGTAACACGTTTAGAGCGTTCTGTGGGCTGCAGTTGCTTGTTGTGTTGAGCGTTGCAATTTGATTACACAGATTAGAGTTACACAATCCATGCCCTCAATAGCAAATGCAATTTTGATTTGGGAGCACGAAGGGGAAATGGAAAGAAGAGGAGGAATGTGAAAGAAAACGCTCTGCAGAGGAGAGCCTGCCTTGAGGAGGGAGACAAACTCAGTCTGGAATAACTTATGTTTATCCATGAATGAGAGGATGAAGGGATGGAGGAATGAAGGTAGATACACTAAAAAAAAAAAGAGTCCTGAAGTGTAAGGATTCATATGTTGACAGCTTTGTCTGATGTTGATTAGTTTTTTTGCTCCAGTGATTACCGACATATTTGGCTCGTGATGCCTTGCCACAGGTTTTGGGCAGAGTATGGACTTTTGTAACCTGACACGCCAGATGGTTTGTTAACACAGAACCATCCGAGAAGCCGTCATTGGAAACTGTTTGGGAAAGGGCAGGCACTTAAAATATCTGGCAGGTGATTGGATGAACCATCTGTCCATCATGTCCGCCATTGTTGTTTTAAACGAACAGTCGTGGCCGTCACACTAGGGCTGGACGATTAATCGAAAATGTATCGAAGTTCTGAAGCTGTTATCGACGTATTTTTCCCATGACGAGAATTTCGATAATTTATTCCTCTTGATAGGCCTACTTTCTCCTTAAAGACATTCTACTAGGTGTGTAGTCACGTGACCTCTCCCGGACCAGTCAGCCGCATGGAAAGCATAATGGAGGATAACTCAAACACTGAATCCGAGTCAACTGAGCAACTTGTACCCAAAAAAAAATGCAGTGTCCGTCGTCTGGAAACTGGCTTCAGAAAAGACGATTTAGAACAACGTGGTTAATTATCGTTATTGAGGTAGAATGTGCAAAAATACATCTTGAAGCCTGACAAGAATACAGGGAAAGGGAATACATCGCAAAGCCGTGCAATGTAAGGATTTTGGACTAGTTCAACCAACATTTCAGATTGTTTAATTTCAAGAATCTTTAGGGCAGAAGGATCCAGTATGTAATGACAAAAAAGACAAACAAGTTCTACAGAAAACATTATTTTGTGTCCACAGATAGAAGTTGGACAGGACTGTGTGTACGACTGATTTAGTGAGACACAAATAAGACACAAGTGCTAATAAACTGCATGTTAATACAGCTTTCACTGCTGTTGATGCACGGGGCAGTCATGTTGGATTTTGAGCTTGCGGTACTGCGAGGCTGTCCAAATTCTGAGCTCGGAAATCATGGGGCGTGTTTCCGACTTTGACCTCCTAAAATCCGACTTCCGAGTACAAATGGAATGCATAACAAACTAAACTTGTTTTTTATTTCCGACATTTTTGTCACTCTTTTCAAACTTCTTTCATCATTTTGTTTCTCCAAATGCTATGAAATTGAATAAAACACCCAAATTCAATGAAAGTACTGAGCTGATTTTTTTATTTTACTTGTGAAGAGTAATGGTTGTATGGAACCATCCACGTTATTGTTTTGGATAATTTGGTTGAAAGAAACCCAAATGTCTGATAGAGAAACGTTTTGAATATGGGTCAGAGTTGACCCGAAGACAACAGAAGGGTTAATAAACACTACATGGGGAATAGTGAGGGAGTGAATGAGGGAACGGTTTTGAATACAGCTACGGACAGACACACTGACAGAGTTAATGTTCCCCCTCAGGACCCCCAGCAGGCAGTTCGGGGGGCTTAAAGCTGACCGCCTCACTGCCTGATTGTCCATTTTATAGGCCTATTGATTCCCTATCAGCTCCCTGCATCAATACACCTCAGCTCATCGCTCCCTCCGTAACATGCATGGAGGTCATGATAAAAGATCTAATGGATGGAAATCCTATTAGAGGAAGAAAAGGGATGGAGGGAGGCACAGACTGAGCCCGAGTTGCAGGAGGATCTGGGTTTTCTTTCTATTGTTTGCAGTCAAGCTGCTCTATACAAACAGAAAGGATCAAATGCCCCATTTTAGGGTAAATAATGCCCAGTTTAGAGGATACTAACCTGATCCAAAAGATCACAGGTCTAAAATGAACATTGGAAGTTAAATCCATTTTCTTTAAGAGGAATGAAAATGTTCTGCATTTAAATAAAGCTTTAAAAAGTGAAGGGGTTATTGTTGCTCTGTACTTGTGAGCATGTGCAATGACAATAAAGTTGAATCTAATCTAAAGTAATTATTCCATACGTCCAGGGATTTAAAAGTCCCGTTCATTATCATTTTCTCAAGGTGACGGACCAGGGGCGATTCTAGGATCAGACCTTTAGGGGGGCTCAGCCCCTAATGAGAATGTGACACAGATACAGTGCATGCAAAAGTGTTAACCCCCCCCTGCTAAATCAGTAGTTCAGTTTTACTGAATAACAATGAATATATGTATTTATAATTATAACAGAGGATAAATGCAAAACATTGAACATATGAAAAAAACTACGAAAGTCCCTTTATGGACTACAAGAATCCAATGAAATGATAATCAGGTGTAAACAATAAATAAATTGAAAAAAAATACAACTTTTCTTGACTTGGTTCAGCCCAGTCTCACGGCAGTTCGTTGGTGAGCATGAATTTTAAACTAATGTATTTGAATGGGAAGCATATTACGTGATAACAGCACGATTATGGTAGTGATTAGTATTGAAAAGCCGAAAATACGCGTAAGGAGGTAGGCTGGGGTGGTGGATGGGTCAAAAAACACAGGACTTTCACCCCGGAGACCGGGGATCGCGTCCCGTGTGTGTGTGTACACAAATCAATAGATTAAAATAACGTCACCATTTCACGAACTGCCGTGAGACCGGGTTGCTGGGTTACAGGTGCAAAGCATCGGTGACACACAGGATATTAAACCTGTTTCAAGCCCTTTGAACCTGGAATTGTTTGTCCTCTGTCACTAACAAACAAGTTCGCAAACTCTAACTTGAAGTACTAAAATTGATTTTTTCTAAAAAGAGGAGAAGGCAGAGAGAAAGAAAAAGACGTAGGAGTAGGAGTCGCATCGGTGTGAGACCGGCGTGTGACAAGTAGTTGGAAGTTTCAATTGGTCTTGACGCACGTTTTTGATCTGAACTGGGCTTTGTGCACAACACAGACACAACATTGGCACACGCACACACACACACACACACACACACACACACACACACACACACAGAGAGAGAGTGACTTCCATGGGCATTATCATTAGGACGAGGCCTTGACTGTCTAGTTTGGGACTGATGTCTGAGATAAGGGTCCATCAATCTAACAACCCCCAGCCCGGTTCCACCTCTCTCTCTCTCTCTCTCTCTCTCTCTCTCTCTCTCTCTCTCCACACACACAGAAGATTCATGTCTTCCAGAGCAAGATGGCTCCCCTGTGGCTAACACTGTGCTAGTTAGCACTGTGGCTAATCCCTTAGCCGAGGCCGTGCGGTGTCGCTGCCTTCGCTTACAGTTACAGGTTACAGTTCAACCTCATCATCGCGGCAAACACACACTCGCTCATCATCTGTATCATCATATGTCTTTTTTCTTTCATTTCATCCACTCGTGTCTTTCTGTCTGTGTCTGAGCTAGGCTTTAGTTAGCATTGCAGCAGGGGTCAAAGGTCAACAACACCAACCGAGGATGCTGTCACACATTTGGAAGATAAGCTCAATCATTACGTTCTCCTTTTATTCTTTTTCTTTAACATTTTTATTTCCTTATGTTTTGTATCCTTTCCTCTCAGCTTTACTTTGCTGTCCTCTCCCTTTCTCCTCGTCTCTCCCTTTCTTTCCTTTGCAATTTTTTGTTTCCTTTGTTTCTCTTTCCTCTCCTATATTTATATATATATATATTCCCTTCTCTTCTTTGCCCCTTATTCCCTTCTCCTTTCCTATATTTTTGCTTCCTTTCTTCCCTCTGCCTTTCCTTTCCTTCCCCTCAGTTCAGTATTTTCTCCTTATTTCCTTCCCTTCTATTTTTCCTTGCCTTACCTTTCACATCTTCACATCCTTTTCTTTCTTGTTAATTTTTCTCATCTCCTTTACTACCTTTTTGTTTCCTTCCCTACTTGTCTTATTTCCTTTCTCCGTGTCTCCTACCCTATCTACTTTCTTTTTTCCTTTTCTTTAGCTTCCTTTTCCTTTTCACTTCCTTTCTTATCCTCTTGTTTCCTTTCCTTCCATTTCCTCCAATTTCTTTCCTCATTTTCTTTAGTTTCCTTCCCCCCCGTCTCTTTTCATTTCCTTTCTTATCTCTTTGTTTCATTTCCTCCTCTCCTCCTCTCCTCCCCTCCTCTCTCTTCATTTTTCTTTATTTTCCTTTCCTTTATCCTTCTCTCCTACCCTATCCTTCTATTTCCTCCAATTTCTCTCCATATTTTATTTCCTTCTCACATCTTTTCTTACACTTGCTTCCTTTCCTGCCTTTTCTTCTTCTTACCTTTCCTATCCTGTTGTTTCCTCTCCTCCCCTCCTCCCCTCCTCTATTTACTGTCCTTTACTTTCTCCGCATTTGTAGCTGAGGCCCAACTAGCAGCATTATTACCTCCGCGGGGTTAAAGTTCAACATCATTGTCACACTCTTCTGTACACGCTGTGCATTTCTCTTTAGTCTATTAGTTTCCTCTTCTCTCATATCTTTTTTAAATCTCCTTCTCCTCTGCTGCTGCCCTTCCTTCCTTCCTTCCCTGTACAGCTAATTTGCTGCATCTATATCCAAGCATCATTACTTCTGCTCAGGGTCAATGCTGAACGATCATTAACTGCACCCTCTTCATCCAGATCACTCATCTCCAGCGTGATCTGTCTGTCTGTCTAGGTGACTGCCACGACCCTTTACTTGCCTCTCTATTTTCAGGACATCTTCTTTCCTTCTCCCCCCCCCCCCATCTTGTTTCCTCCCAGTTTTTCTCTTTGTGGGTTAACCCCTTGCTGATCGGGGACCGAGTGTTGAGTCAGACAACGGAGCTCAGATTAAACAAAGGCCAGACGGCATTATGCGGACAGCTGAACTAAGCCCTATTAGAGAGAGTCATTACCCGTCTGTCTCATCCTGCGCACACACACACACACACACACACACCAAATTATCTGTAAAATAAAAAGAAGAAAAAAAAAAGCTCAATGAGTCCAAACTTGTCCAGACTCCGACTATTGGTTCGTGCGGACACGGGAGAAAGGAGATATATTTACATTTTTTAAAAGTAAACTTGAACAAGACAAGAAAGGAAGGAATAAGCGAGGAAGGAAGCAAGGTCGAAAGGAAGGTTTGATGGAAGGGAGGAAAGGAGAGAAGGAAGGAAAGGAAGGATGATAGCCTGACTGAACAACACATTCTCACTCCCATCGCGTCAAAAAAGCGACGCTCGGTCAGGTGCCCTTGGTGTTTACTGCTGACACAAAAAGTCTACTTCAGCGTCTTATTTAGAGGCGCTTGACCCTTGGCGTCACTTTTTGACGCTTTGGGTCGGGACGTACGTTTAACTGACATTGGGGACAAGAACGGGATAGTTAGGTTTAGGAAAAGATCGTGGGTGAGGTAGTCTATATACACGACGTTCCACTTCCGGGATAGCTCCGGTGTCGCCGGAAATTCCGCCGAATGTCTCTCATTTAGGACGAAGTTTCCATCACCTTCCTCTTTTTTTATGTTGGCGTTCTAACCTCCTGTGGATTTCTGAGGACTACAGTTACCTGCTCCTCAGATCTCTGCAGGGTAAATCCAGACAGCTAGCTAGACTATCTGTCCAATCTGAGTTTTCTGTTGCACGACTAAAACAACTTTTGAACGTACACATGTTCCACCAAAACAAGTTCCTTCCCGAGGCTATTTAGCAGAGGCACTGTTGCTTCGCTCGGTGCTTAGTAAGACGATTGTGATTGGTTAAAAGAAATGCCAATAAACCACAGCATGTTTTTCTCCCATCCAGGAATGCTGTGTGGACTAGCCAGACCTTCCTCCGCAGCGCTGTGAAGGAAGGTCTGGCAAAGCGAGACTATGGGTGGGGTTACAAAATGTGCGTTTCAGTGACACAACCGGGATACGAACCCCCGATCTCCTGGGTGAAAGTCCTGTTGTTTGACCCATCCACCACCCAAACCAACCTCCTTACGTGGATTTTCAGGCTTTAACAGTGGTGTAGTCTACGTGATACGCAGGTATACACAGTATACCCACTAAGAAAGCTCCAGGATTTCCATATACCCACTTAAAAATGCCCAATGACACGCAACAACATACTTTCCATTATATTTTTGATATATTTTGAATTGTCATCTGTGTTTTTCTTCTTCACATAGGCTAAATAAAGGTATTTCCACTGTAAATTGGTGCATAAAAGTGTATCTGAATACAGAAAATGAAGTCGTTGATGCTCAAAACTTCCCTGGGGAGGACACCCAGACCCCCCACTATGACATGGCCCCTCCTCCCCCAAAGGCAGATTCTGGCCAATATGAATATACAGTTCAGTATACTCACTACAATACATTAGACTACACCACTGGTCTTTGGTATTACTCGCTACCGTCAATGTTAATACGCTGAGAGACACTGACCAAGTGTCAGTATTTTACGAGTTGGGAGTGAGAACTAGTTGGACTGGAAGAAGCAGGCAACCAAAACGTTGAAATGAATTGTCCAAAAAAACCTTGAAAAAGGTGAAAACAATTGTTTGTTTTTTTAAAAGGCGACAAAATGTTTCAAAAAAGCGGCAGAAATATTTAAAATGCGGAAAAGTGTTGTAATCCCCCCATCCCCCTGCAGATTACGCCTATGAAATGGACACACACACACACACACACACACACAGTCACACATAGTCACACACACACACACACACACACACACACACACACACACACACACACAGTCACAAGCTGCTGGTTATGACGCTGGAGATGAGAGAATGGGTCGATGAGTTGTGATGAAAAACCATCAATAAACTTTAATCCTGTAAGAGTCGAGCCTGCTCGGCTTCTGCACCCCCGTCACTCACATATCCTGCCTTTATGCATCACAGCAATTACTGCATTCTTCTGCCTTCATCACGTTAATGTAAAACTGGTCTGTCTGGTTCCTCCGTCCGCTGTTAGGTGGCCGCCCTGGCAAAGCACAGCCAAAGGTATGATTGTGGTTTGACAAGGAACAAAATGTATTTACTTTTTGTTAGAGGGTGTTGCCAGGTTACGTTACAGGAGAATGGATCAGGCTGATGGCATTGAAAATGTTCTTTGATGCAGATACAGAAGATGAAAAAGGTCTGCACATTTTCAAGTACTAAAATAATAACTTTTTAGCAATTAGCCATGATAATTAAGGTCACCAAACCTTTCTGAAGTAGCCATTTTGGCCTCTTTTTATTCCCAAAGGTGTTTTTGTGCCTAAACCTAACCAAACCTAAAAGTCCGGGTTAAGCTAAACTAAATGTGTTCTGAGTCTGTCGAACCACAGAAAATTGTGTTATTAACCACCCAGCTGAATCTTAATGATTAAAAAAGTGGCCAAGTAGGTCTATTAAATATTAGGTTACAGAATCGTGGAAAAATAACATCATAATAATAAGATTCTCTGCCCTGAGACACTTATCTGCTGAAAGGCACTGAACCGAAAAATGAGCTGCTGCATCGAAAGACTATAGTTGCAGCTGTGATACATGTAATAAAAAAGTAACATACACGTTACTACATATTCTACATACAGCATGTACTACGTCAACGAGCATATACTACATCAACACATTCTAATGAACAGTCCGTATGATATGGTACGAAAAGGTATGCACACCAAAACCTACGATATCGTACGAAACAAGGAGGCCGCCGGCTGGTCAAGTGACGCAGAGTGGCAGTTGCTAGTTGTTTAAGCCGCTACAGCTCGGCCGCACAGTTTAGCTGCTACAGAGCTCTGCAACGCTGGCTACGGTCCTCCGCATGGTGCTCCGCATGGTGCTCCGCTGATAGGGTTGGGTACCGAAACCCAGTTCCACTATGGAACCGGTTGCGTAGGAATTGGATCGGACAAGAACGCAAATTTTGGTTCCTCATTTCAGTTCCACTTAATGTGTCGACTGAAATATTTTCCCTCTGTCGCTCAAAAATGAACGTAAAAATATCACACTTTCTCTGTAGTCTACCGTTAGCTAGCTACCGTAAATGTAGGCTACTTTTAAAATGCCATATTTTCCCTCTGGGCTCACCAAAAGGCATGTAAAAGCATTTTAACCATTCAGTTTTTCAAGAATCGGTTTTGGAATCGTAATCTTTTTAAAGTACCGGTTCGGCATCGGAATCGTAAAACTCCAAACCATACCCAACCCTAGCTCCGCATGGTGCCCCGTTGTATCAACGGTAGTCGGTGGATCAGTTACCCAAGATTAGGTGACTGTGAGCTGTGATATAGAGCACGGTGAGCTGCCCTGTTGTTTTGACGGACATTACAGTTAAGGCGAGGAAAGTTTAGGCAACAAAACGACTCGAAAAAGATCATGGTTTGGATTAAAACACTCAAAGGGAACACGCTTATCCTTGGTAAAAGCCTTTTGTTTTCCCCAAGAAGCAAACTCCAGTGGTTCAATTTCCGCCCAGACCTCACTACGTGGCCAGTCGCATTCTTCTACAGAGGCAGTCAATGTGGTGCATACAGCAACAACAAAAAAGTGGATTGCTTACGAATTACAGTGCTTAACTTTTCCTAGCTTTTTGAACGAATGGTTCATGAGGACAGGCTGACAACATATACTAAAAAAGTGCAAGTAAAACTACGTTGAAATTGTTGTCCGAATCTTTGGGAGTGTGCCTATGTTCCCACAGCCCTATGTTCCCACATTTCTAAGATTGTTTTTCAAAATTAGGCTCTATGTTCCCACAGTTTCCACAATTTAAAGATTTTTTTTTCAAAATTAGGCCCTGTGTTCCTACATTTCGAAATGTAGGAACACAGGGCCTAATTTTGAAAATGTCCTAGAAATGTGGGAACATAGGGCCTAATTTTCAGTGAAAATAAAATTCTTAGAAATGTGAGAACATAGGGCTGTGGGACCAATGGGCTGACCCCGAATCTTCAGCATACCTTTATTTTAACACAAGTTTTTTTTTTCCATAAAGGTTCATTTGAATTTTGAATTCTTTTGATGGAAATCAAAGTGCAAACACTGGTTAAACTACACCTACAACATCAAGCCTAAATTTGTCACAAATCCTTCTAAATAGCTTCCAGACATTTTCCCTTTTGAGGTCACATCCACTCTATTTTATCTGCAGACAAGCATACATGCAGATGCTTTTTCTTGGAGTAAACCGCGTCACTCGTGAACCCAGACTCGCTCTCTCAAAGCCGTGTGTCGTGTCCCCACATTAACTTCTTAAAAATAAACCCAGCAGCACTTTCATCATGGGCTGATCTGTAGCAGCGAGCTCCACTGACCCGCAGAATTAAGACGTATAGCGAACACACTTCCTGCTTCATCACGGTAATCTGCTTTGTTACAGATGGCTGCCATTAAAGCCCATCTTTGTCATGGGAGTGAGGTTTTATTTCACGCTTGAGTGGTTCAAGGGTCTAAAGACAGGGATGATGTGTGGGGTGAAGCCCTCACTGGAGCCGATCGATTAGCTGATCCACAGCAAAATGAACAATTCTGAAAACTGGCTTTTGTTTTCATGACCTTCAGCAACAACTTAGAGATACTAAGATAAAGTAAGAAGTGTAAGAATACATTAGGGCTGTCAATCGACTGAAATATTTGATCGTGATTTATCGCATGACCGTCCATAGTTAACTCGCAATTAATCGCAAATTAATCCCACATTTTTCATCTGTTCTAAATGTACTTTAAAAAGGGCAAAACAAAACAAAATTTCTTCATGATCGTCTATAGAAAATATGAATGTCGAACGGGTTCTCATGAACGGGTTGGTACGATATGGTACTTTTTTTTGTGCACAAATTCATATGATTTCCTAAGAAAATAGGCGTATCAGTGGCAGTTGGTAGTTGAATTTACCCGATAAAAGGTGACTTTGTGCCGGGTACAGAGCACCGCAAACATTACAGTTTACAACAAAAAGTGAGTGTCATGCAGGGATCAAAGTTAAGTTTTAGAAAAAGATTGTGATTTGGATTAAAACACTCCCAACAAACACACGTTCCCTGCGTGAAAGTCTTTTGTTTTCCCCGGGAAGCGAATTCCGTGTTAAGACCCACGTATCCATCCCGACCTCCTCCTTACACGGTCCTTCTTAGTTCTTATATACAGCAGCAGTCAATTTGGTGCACGCAGCAAAAAAAAACAAAAAACGTGGAAGACATACGAATTACAGTGCTTCACTTTCAACCCATTCTAATTCCCATCGAGTCAAAAAGCAACGCTTGGTCAGGTGCCTTTAGAGTTTTGTTATTGACGCAAAAAGTCTACTTTAGCGTCATATTTTCGTCATATAGAACGTTTCATAAAATAGCGCCCCTAGCATTGGCGGAAACGTAAAGGTCGTGATTTTAAACATGTCTTTAACGTTGTAAAATGTGCACAGTTTGGTTATGTTTAGGGACAAAAACTACTTAGTTAAGTTTAGAAAAAGATAGTGGTTTGGGTTAAAATCAGACGTTACTTCACTTCCTGAAGGTTAAGGTAAAAAACAGCTGACGTTTACTTTTTATTTCAAACAGGACTCAAAACCCGCTTTTCCGGGTAAAAGTCCAGTTTGGCGATCTTATATTTCGTCACCTTACTTCCTGGGAGCATTTTTTCGGGGGACGGCAGTCTCGAAAACAGGAGCACTGAAGCTGTTCTCGAGGTTTTTTGTTGGCCCAACATCTTACAGAGACACTTTATGTTAACTGGCAGCTGTCATGCTCTTTTCACACCACAAAAAAGCTCTAAGTGCTGGCTGCGGTTCAGTTGGGGACACAGAGTGGCTGCTTGACTTGACCCTAAGTGTGAACATTTAATCAGCTTAGCATAACATCCCTGCAGCCCTCTGCTGCATCTAAAACCATACCCTCTGCACCCCACTGATCTCTGCATCAGACTCGCCCTCCGTTTACACTCACACACACAACAATGCACTCATAACATACTGCATATAATGTATCTATGCACAACCAAACACACACACACACACACACACACACACACACACACACACAGACAGACAGCTGACACAGCTAAAAGCCCGCAGAGCTTACAGGGGCAGAAAATACACCAGACATGCTGAACCCTATTTAGCCCATGCTTTTAGTAATGTAAAGAGTGCACGCATAAGAGTGCACGTAAAAGCATTGGTATGTGTAGCACCGCACGAGCTACAGTCGATGTTATGAAACCGAGCTAAGGGTTAAAGTGCATCAGAGGGGAGAGATGCAGAGAGAAGACAAGTCCACAACGAGAGAGGAAGGTTATTGTGTGTGTGTGTGTGTGTGTGTGTGTGTGTTGCATGCGCTTGTAAACCTTTACATGTAGGAGGTATCTGTGTATGCACAAGAGAGATAAAGAGAAGGAGAGAAGGTGTGGTAAAAGTGAAAAATTCCCACTCTCAGTCTCTATTCCCCAGAGAGGGAACTGTGGGCAGCGAAAGTTTTTGTGTGCATTTGGCAAACACACAGACAGGCCAGAATAGAGGATATTTCTAGCAGGGTGTACAGTATAGACAGCTTTGGGGTTTTTTTTGGTTTGCCTTTTAATCCATTGATGCTTGAACCTCGGACAAAGTCGCCCAACTGATGTATTAAAATGTGAACTTTTGTGCATGAATGATATACCTTCTACCTTTATTTCTCCTTCGAAATAAAACAATGATAGCCTGCTTTTATCAACTCATTTTCCAGGATTTTAGGTCAGACACAGAATGCTCCTCTTTTGGTGGACTGTGAAAACATCAACGATGGAAATAATACGACAGGCTGATATGTTGTATTCATAGACTGTAAATATTAATGGACAGAGCATGTGTGACGTCACCCATTGGTTTGTGGAGATCTGCTATGAGTCGTCGACTTTGCTGTTACGGGCGCAGCCATCCTGGTTGCGGATGTGACGATTTTAGACGAGAGGGAGGAGTGAGGGAGGAGCCATAAACTGTTGGGCGCTATCTGACTGTGACGTTAGCTGAGAGTTGCCAACGCTGCTTACACTCTACGTTACGTTACACACTTTCACTGGCAATCCGGATGCAACTGATGCTGTAAGCTAGCCTACATCATCCAGGCTACGTGCCATGGATAAGCTTTGCTAAACCGCTGTCATGATTGACAGGCAGCGAACTGTCAATCACATCATAGCCAAGCCCTAAAACACCCCCCTGCTGGAGTTCAGATAGAATGCAGGTTTAAGGAGTCTCCCCATGCTGGAATTCAGAGAGAAAGCAGGTTTAAGGAGTCTCCCCTGCTGGAGTTCAGATAGAATGCAGGTTTAAGGAGTCTCCCCATGCTGGAATTCAGAGAGAAAGCAGGTTTAAGGCACTTCCGCATTTGCAGCACTTCGCCGAACCGGATTCTTTGTCCATTAATATTTACTATCTTATATGGTTGTCTATGGTTGCATTTCATAAATCTTTTAGGAAATTGACAATTGACCAAACTGAAAGACTGATGTGGATGGGTTCATATAGAAAAGTAGGCCCGCGGTCTGAAGCATTTCTGCCAGCCAGCGCTTAAGAAATCCAGTTTTATTCTCTGATGCATTATTCTACAGCGACGCTGTGAAAAACCCAGTAAAGGCAAGGGATGACTACAAAACTTTATCATCAAGTAAATACAGAGCATCATTTCTGAGCAAAGAAATATCTGAAGTAAACGTGATAAGAAATTACGCATTACTAAATATTGCACAAGGCAGAGGTCCATTATCACAGGACATGTATTGTTGCTGGCAGGCTCGGACTGGCAATCTGTCAATTCTGGCAAATGACAGTTGGGCTGCAAGACCACCAACAGCACTGTGGGAACCGCCGCAACCCACTTGATGTTGAAAAAGCCCATATGATTAGGTGTTACACTTATGTATCTGTTCTGTGAAACAGAAAACACACAAAAACATCATGCCTACTGCAGTTTCAAGAGAAGAAGTATAGAAGACGAAAGAAAGAGCTTCCAGGAGAAAAGCTCAGCCCAGATTCATCGACCCGTCCTCTGGTCCCGTTGTTTAGCTACTTGCTGTTTACGCCGCTGTGCACGCAGGCGGAGCCGATCAATCTACATCCTGTGTCACGCAAAGAGCAATGTCAAGAGCTATCCCTCCGCCCGCCGCTCCCTCCACCTGACCCAGTGAGCGCAGGACGAGAGGGAGAGGTAGCGTGAGAGGGAGAGGGCACGCAATCCCACCCTGTGTGTGTGTGTGTGTGTGTGTGTGCACTGCTTCACACACCAACACACACATACACACACACACACACACACACGTTATGTCAAGCTCACTCTCTCTCTGCTGGGGATAAAACTCCAGAGAAGGAAAAACACATGTGATGAAGTGCTCTTGTGACTTATTTTCTCCAACAAGCTTCCAGCTTCACACACACACACACACACACACACACACACACACACACACACACACACACACACACACACACACACACACACACACACTTTTCCTGGACTGAGTGAACTACAGTTGTGAGAGAGCTGACACATGTCAGGCTCTGTCACGCAACAACACTACGAGAGCCAACAGTGTGTTTGTGTGTGTGCATGTGTGCGTCTGTGTGCTCAGAGGGACTATGTGACAGCCCAAACATTTTTCAGAGATAGAAGCTGGCACATCAGTAACTGTTGGCGTGCTTCAGTTCACCACTCTGCAGAGCATGTTCCCTGTGGTGTGTGTGTGTGTGTGTGTGTGTGTGTGGTTTGTGTGTGTATGTCATCACTCGGGGTCAGTGTTTGCAGTCAGTTGCTCCTGGACATGGTTTTTACACACTCAATGAAAGTGCATCACCTCACAATATTTCTCCTGAAGCTGAAGATCCTGAACATCCACTGTACTGTACCTGTACCTCTCTCTGCCTCTTTTACTTACAGCCCTTTGTCACTACATGTCTAGAAGTGCATTTTTGAAAAAAAAATTTCAGGATATGTTTGGCTATTCTGAAATTCCATTAGTTGACATGTCAGTGAATGGCACTATATATTTTCCGGGACGGGCTTTTCTTTCTGGTCCAAGCATTTCAAAGAATCAAGGATCAGAGACGCACCAAAACTTTCTGCACTGTGAGCAGTTTTCCTTTGACACAAAACAATGTTTTTTTTCCCTTCATAATCCAACAGGCTCTGATAAGGTTTGGGAGGAGAGGGGATGAAAACAATGTTAAAGGGGTGATTAAGTGATTATACAGGGTATTTTACACTGTTCCTTAAGGTCTCCTAATAGGGTATGTAACATTGGTTGGGCTGAAAATTGCCCGAATGCTATTTTATTAGGCCCTTAACTACCCTGTGAATATGGCTCTATTTGGAACAAGAGCTTTTCTTCCAAATATGGTATCATGAATATTAAGATGAGCTGCGCGCTGATTGGTTTGAGCGAACCACATAGAAACACATTGGAGACGAAACAGCAGGTCTCATATTTCAGACACTGCAAAGTTATACATTGTTTGTCGGGCTATTTCGTTATTAAATTCACTTTTGAGACTTTTTTAAGCGAGAAATCAACTTTATAAAGCTAAAAAATGGGCCGTTTTACAAAAATGTATGGCTAATTGCAAATTTGGTAAGACGTGTCGGACTTTAGCTAGGAGCTCCATACAGTCTGACGAGAAAGCGCCAACCTCCATACCCAGTGAAAGTCACCGTTTCCCTGGGTACTGGACTACTGGAATACTCGGGGCTCCGTGGAGCTGGCTAGCTGCCAGCTGCCGGCATAACTAGAGTAGCTATATTTACAGTTTGAATTCCGTCACGCCACTTATATAACATCTACTCCAAGGTCTTATAAAGCTAACAATGGTGTCCGATTTCAATTCAATGAATTTTTGTGAACATTAGGGGTTTCGTTAGCTGCGACTGTCCCTTCAATCCTATGTGTACAGATCGCGGCTAGTTAGCGACTAATTCTAAGAGGAGGCTAGCTAGCTCTCATTGATAAAGCTCCATCCAGCCGCAGGCTCTATCAATGAGACTCGCGGACAAGAAGCGTTTATTTCCCCGATCGTTTGTTTAAATAACTCAACACATTATAATTACACACATTATAAGATTAAGTGGAACCTGTGGTAAGAGATTGCTGGCGTAACAAGCTCACTGAACGCGTTCTCACTCACACACACCGGCCATTTAGCAGGAAGAGGGGAGCTGCAGGCCCTGGAGCTCTGTCAGGGCAGCGGCGTTTGGTAGTCCATTAATCCAAAAAACTGTGACTTTCAACAAAGTCAGCATGTAAGTAAGTAAAGATAAACTAAGCACAAAAACTAAGGACATTTATGTTTGGTAGATTATTTCGTTGTAACAATGCTTCTTGGCAATAAATCAAAAAAGAGACGATTTGGCAAATTTTTCATGGGCGCAACCCACATACTCAGCTCTGCTGCTCATCCCACAAATACATGTTCCTTACAAATGTGGGACAATTTAGAAAGGAAATAATCCGGTTTTCCAATGGTTTAAGATGTATTGCCAAGAAGCATTGTTACAACAAAGACATAATCTACCAAACACAAATGTCCTTACTTTTTGCATAGTTTATTATGAAAATAAAATAATAAAATAATGACAAAACCTTAATATATGTAGTTATGTAGTAATGTAGTAGTGTTTTTATCAAGCATTAAATTGGTGTTCACGTGCATATTGTCAGAAAATAGACGCTTCAGGTCGGGGTTACACTCGTGAGACGCAGCTGGGACTCAAAATGCACGGAGCCGCTGCAGACAGCTGCATAGATTCAAATAAGAGTGTATCTGTGGCTTGAGACGGGCCTGTAAAAAAAACAAATGGTCAGCAGCAAAAGGTAAAAGTAGTGGGACGCTTCGCTAGAAAAACCTCTCAGGAAAGAGTTTCACACCAGGGACTGTGACTCATAGTCTCTGGACTGTGACTCACAGTCTCTGGACTGTGAGTCACAGTCGCATTTTATCCATCTCCAAAACCCGCCGCCGGGTTTGAAAAAACATGTTTTTGTTTATAACATATATAGATTTTGTTTCTCAAAATTCCGACCCTGAATGCGTCTCGGCAAAATTTGCCGAGATTATGTAAAAATAGCTCCAAAGTTAGGCCAAAAAACTACTAAGAGGATTAAAAAACTCACATAGAACATGTCCAACTTCAACCATTTGCATGATCAAGAAGCTGTAAAATGCATAACATTTTACGTGTTGTACCCTACAAAAAGATACAAAGCTATGTTTCCTGTGAGGCATGGCCATGTGATGAAAATTCAGCCAATGCGTGACTGTGACTGCAAGCCTAAGCACGAAAACACAGCGCAGCCTAGTGGTAAACAGTGGTGGAAGAAGTACAGATCCTGTCGGTACGCGATCTGTGCAGCCTGCACGATCCGATATGCGCATGCACATAAATACGTAGTAGAAGACGTGGCGGTTTCCCTACATTATTTGTATCACGCATGCGTTGAAACCCTTGACGGCCAGGCGGCACAACTAGCAGCATATTTTTGTAGGCTACATTTTATGTTATTCATTATGCAGCTCACGGCGGGTCTGTTTTATCAAGATATTTAAATTAAGTACTTATTGTCACTGATCCAAAACCACATATCGACGTCCGTGTACTACGCCTTGGAGATATTGTTATTCTTGTGACATGTAGTGTGGGGATGTTGTGATGTTTTTAAATGTAGCTCACGCTATGCATTACGAGGTGTTTACGTGGTTGCCAATCCAAAATAATACAGGAGTTGTTACATGTTACATACAACATACACCATACACCATTTTGGTTACATGTGGAATGAAGTTGAAGTGTTTCTGTCACTGCAAACCTTCAGTTTCCTCCACACTCCCCTTTGCGATTCATTGCTATATGGTATTAGGCCTACTTAACTTACAGATCATGCAGTGACAATTTCAGGATTATCATACTGCGCGAACATCTTGCGCATGGGCATGTCGGATTGTGCAGGCAGCACAGATCGCATACCCACAGATCCTTTACTTCAGTAAAAGTACTAACACCACACTGTAAAAATACTCTGTTAAAGTAAAAGTCTTGCATTTAAAATGTTACTTAAGTAAAAGTCTGTAAGTATCAACAGGAAAATGTACTTAAAGTTAAACATTTGGACTTAGCCAAGTATTTTTGGACTAAACTTGGCCAGACCTTAACCATAGAGGTTGCACATAAGAAAATGCTCAAATAGTCATTCTAATTTAGGTCTGGAACATCCTTGTAACCTCTCTTGTACAGCGTCTTGGATCTTACCTTTTGTCCGATATTCTAGTTGTTAATCTGGTTTCAGGTGTCTGTTTCACTCAGCTGTGACGGAGGCCTCGGAGCCCTTTATGAATGTGCAGAGTTATTTTGTGAGAGTTATTTTATGAGCTGACGACACCGAGGAGAGATTACCGCCTCGTAACTGGTTTATGTATTTAGGTCAGAAAATGTGAACAGCGTGAAAATTCTGACGAGTGAGTAAAAGGATTTCACACGGTGTTTAAATAAACTTCAGCCTGGGCCGGGATAGGCCCGTGGCACTGTGAAAACACAACTGTAGACAGACACTGCGTGTGTGTGTGTGTGTGTGTGTGTGTGTGTGTGTGTGTGTGTGTGTGTGTGGGCTTGTTTAACTATATTCGTGGGGTCCAAAAACCGGGAGTCCAGTATACTTGTGGGGTCCCGACA
The DNA here is from genome assembly GCF_031162955.1 of Sander vitreus. NCBI lineage: Eukaryota > Metazoa > Chordata > Actinopteri > Perciformes > Percidae > Sander > Sander vitreus. The sequence goes on from NC_135863.1 coordinate 1,279,472, forward strand.
GCTTTGTGGGGCCAAAATGCTGGACCCCACACCTTTAAAGGTCTTTTTGAGGGTTAAGACTTGGTTTTAGGATTAGGGTTAGAATGAGGTTCTGGTTAGGGTGAGGGTAAGGGTTAAGGTTAGGCATTTAGTTGTGATGGTTAAGGTTAGAGTAAGGGGCTAGGGAATGCATTATGTCAATGACGGGTCCCCACAAAGATAGTGCCACAAACCTGTGTGTGTGTGTGTGTGTGTGTGTGTGTGTGTGTGTGTGTGTGTTCAATGTGTGCTTATGTGCAGGTAGTTGGGTCAGGGGGTGTTTCTGAATCTGTCTGATAGAGATTTTCATCCAGCTGGCTGATTTTGGGAACCATGCTGATTTACCGTTGCCGAGTAACACTTATATTAGTCAATTAACAAATTAGTCGATCAATAAAACAAAAAAAACTGAGCATAATGTTATTCCAGTAGTGGTGGTTCCAGTGGTGACATAACAGACTCAGACATGACCTGTCAAAATGTTTGTGTGCATGATGAGGTTAGAATATGTGACTACGAGAGTGAGATTATTTGATGATGTGTGTGTGTGTGTGTGTCTATGTGCGCGTGCATAGTATGTGCTTACTGACAGGTGGGCTGATTTTCCAGGAAATGGCCGGGTGACGCAGATAAAGTGGATTAAGAGAAGAGGAGAACAATGTTTGGGGATAATCACACACTGACATAAGCCCTCATAACAAACCCAGCAACCGGACAGGGCATCACACTGTGAGCGTGTGTGTGTGTGTGTGTGTGTGTGTGTGAGAGAGTGGGGACCAGTGTTGTAGTCAAGACCACCTAAACCGAGACATCACCAAGGCCAGAGTGTATCGAGACCGAGTCACGACCAAGACTTTGAGAGGTTAAGACCGAGTCTAGACCGAGACTTTGGGGGGCTGAGACCAAATCAAGACCAAGACTTTGAGGATGTTGAGACCAAATCAAGACCAAGACTTTGAGGGGTTGAGAGAGAGTCAAGACCAAGACTTTGAGGGGTTGAGATCGAGTCAAGACCAAGACCAGACCAGTGCCAGACAGCCAGAGCTTTCATGTTCTTGGGAGCGCGTGGTGGCAGTAGTTCAGTCCGTAGTTGGATTGGGAACCGGAGGGAACCGCTGGTTCAAGTCCCCTTACGGACCGAAGGACAAAGTTTGGACTGGTAGCTGGAGAGTTGCCAGTTCACCTCCTAGGCACTGATGAGGTGCTTTTGACCTTCCGGGTCAAAATTGAAAATAAACTTTTTTAAGGTGCCTTTTCCAACGGCGTTTTTGACATGACATTAAACCTCATTTTTGAGTTATAAAAAAAGCTGAAATTAGAAATGATTTTGACTAATAGTTCAGATCAGAGGATGTTGAGTGGATCACATGGTTCATGTCAATGTTTAGTCAGTATAGTGTTTAAAACAACCATTTAAATTTTTTTTTTTAAAAAGTACTACAAATTTGAATAAAACCCCCAGAATTCAATGAAAGTAATCATTCATTTTACCTGCGATGAACCTTGTATGGAACCCATACAATGTACAATCATGCATCACTGTTTTTTTGGGCAATTTAGTTGAAAGAAACCCATATTTCTGATATAAAAACCTTTTGAAAATGGGACAACACCAGAGTTAAGAGAGGAAAAAACTGGCAGAAAAGGAACTAAATGAGTAAGTGAAAACCAAATCATTCCACCAAAAAATACAAATGTTGCATATTCATGGCTGCAGAGTAAAAGAGGACATGCTGGTGTGTGGGTGTCAGCCAGAGGGCAGCCTGAAAGAGTTTGACATCAACAATACGGCGTCTCTGAAAGGATCTTTTCTACCCGTGTGCCTGAGTGAGAAGGGTTTGAACCGCTCCTTCCATTGGTCCCGACCCAAACAGCTCTCACAAAGACCACGTTCACACAAAGTTTATTCCACATTCTCAATGACTACGTTTACATGCACATAGTCTCGCTATGCCAGACCTTCCTTCACAGCGCTGCGGAGGAGGGTCTGGCTAGTCCACACAGCATTCTGGGATGGGGTTTATTGGCATTTCTTAAACAAATCACAATCGTCTTGGGCGGTGCTGAGCACCGGGAAAAGCCACGGTTCCTCTGCTAAATAGCCTCAGGAAGGAACTTGTTCTGGTGGAACATGTGTACGTTTAAAAGTTGTTTTAGTCGTGCAACAGAAAACTCAGATTGGACAGATAGTCTAGCTAGCTGTCTGGATTTACCCTGCAGAGATCTGACTAACCATAGTCCTCAGAAACCCACCAGAGTTTAGAACGCCAACACAAAGGAAGCCCAAGGTAACGGATATCTGGCCTTAATGAGTGAAATCGGGCAGAATTTCTGTCCGCAACAGAGCAATCCCCGAAGTGGAACGTCGAGGATACAGACTGACATGCACATAATATTCCGTTTTTTGCCCGTATTCTGAAAAAGACAATATTCCAACTGAGATGTTTAAATGGCAAATGAAAGTCAATATCTGAGCCAGAATCAGATTTATTGCTACAGTAAGTTATACTTACAAGGAATTTGCCTTGGTGCATACATAAAAAAACATATTAAACGTTAATTAATTGAATAGCTAACAACAGCGCTACACGAGTCCCACTATACATTCATCAACTCTATTTTAACAGGGGAACACAGGCGAGTAAAAGAGCTGACCTTTAACCCGAAGATAAAGATGTTGTCGTCTTATCCTGTAACGAGGCTGTTTAGTCACCAAACTCTGAATGTCTTCTGCTTCGGATCCACACAACAAAGCAGCGTGGCCAGAATCCAGACCGTCACACATTCTCATCTGGCCTGCATACAAATGACGGTTGTAAATTCATTGCGGCCCTTCTGGTCGCAATTAGTGGTAATCTAAAAGTCTTAGCTGCTACACAGAGCACACTGTTGCCTGCTGCATATCAAGCGGCTGCAGCTCTCGCTCGCTTACACGCTAACATACCAGGCAGCTCAGAGCTCAGGGGTGAAATGCATCAAAAAAAGACACAAAAACGTCGAAAAAAGCCACAAAAACGTTGGAAAAAGTAACAAAAGCGACAAAAACGTTGAAAAAAACACAAAAACGTTGGAAAAAGTAACAAAAGCAACAAAAACCTTCAAACAAAGACTCAAAAGTGACAAAAAAAGCGACAAACGCCAAAAAAGCGGCAAAAATGTTGATAAAAGCGGCAAAAGATGACATTTTGGCATAGTGCCATCCCATTTACAGGATTGACCTCTGTTCAACAACTCATCATATTTTTAAATGTGAAATTCATAGAGGGCTGACGTCAATGTTTTTGTGGCTTTTTTCAACGTTGGCGCCTTTTTTTGCTTTAAAAAAATAGTTTTTTGTCAGTTTATTTAACGTCTTTGATGCTTCTGACCTATGCTCTCCTTTATGGCCAGTGTGTTGAGGATACAGGTATGAGATTGTACTGGCAGTGATATGTGTTCGCTGGTGTATTAGCGAAGCAAGCTGTGTCATGTAGGGCAGTCATGACCCAGCAGAAGACCCAGAGTTGTCCCTGGGTCACACCTGCTGCTCTTAAAGCTGTTTAAAGCAGAGACGGAAGAGCATGAACAGGTTAATACTGTAACTGAGAGGAATTTGGATGAGGATGGAGGGCTGAATCAGGCCTACGGACCTACACACAGAAATCGGAAGAGCAGGATTTGAGCAAGAGAGAATGTGAGATAAGGTGGCTCAGGCAATTAGAAAAAGATCAGTAAATTCTCCAGTGAGGAAGAGAACATCTGTAAACTGTTGGGACCGTTTCGGGTAACGTCACTGCATTCATGTGCCTGAACTCCTTCTCACACACACGCAGTTTTTCCTGATGTGTTATTTCTTCTGTGTGTGTGTTAAATGTTGCCAATACGTCAGTAAGGCCGTGCCTGGGAAAAAGCTGCTACCACAAGGAATGAGCGCGGCTGACAGGGACAGCATGCTCTCTCTTTTTCCTGGTGTGACCTCGCCCTGCTGAGAGCTCCAAAATAAAACAAAAAATGTAGGTTTCCATGTGGGGAAAATTCCCAGGATCGTGTCAGTTTGTCAGCAGCTGCTGTGAAAACATGAACATGTGGGTAGAGTGAGACAAACAGTGTGTCAGTGTGTGCGTGTGTGTGTGTGTGTGTGTGTGTGTGTGTGTGTGTGCCTGAGAATATCTGTTTGTTTGGCTGTGTAGCCAGGGAGCTGCAAATTTTTTTCTCTCCCATTTTTTGTTTAGTTTTAGATTTAGTAGGTGTTACTTTCATAGTATTGGCAATTGTTATTGACAATTGCTGAAATCTGGAGACCAACGAGTGTTTTGAAACAGACAAAAGAAAACAGGCAATCAGACAACCAGCCAGTAAAAACAAGCATCCTCAGACTGTAAGAGTGACGCATTACAGTGGCTAGGGCTCAGAAGGTAGGCCAGGTCGTCCTTTAAAGGGATAGTTAGGATTTTTAAAAAGTGTGGTTGTATGAAGACTTCTCCATAGTCTGTGTGTTAGCTAGTAATGTAAGTGTTTGTTAAAGGCAGAATGTGTTAAACCATTCTGAATTAAGTATCGTATCTTACAGACGAAAGAAAAAAGATTGTTGTTTGGCACAGATCCTCACAAAATCACACTATAACCATTTGAGTTTTGATATATTTTATATGAAAATGAGAATAATGATACAAAAAATGATCATACCCTCCAATATCGTGAATTATATCGCAGTATCAGTCAAAATAATCGCAATCAGATATATTATCCTCATATCGTGCAGCCCAAGTATTATTGTAGACGGCGGTTTGCTCGCCCCCAGTTTGGAGAACCAGGCCGGAGTACGGACACGCATGCTAAGCAACATCCTGCTGTGTACGGGGGCAAGAGCTAAAGACATTTTAGACACCTAAAAACATCTATATCAAGTTTAAGTGTATGCTATATTTCGAATATTTTCACTAGGGCTGCAACTAACGATTATTTTCATTGTTGCTTAATCTGTCGATCATTTTCTCGATTAATCGATTAGTTGTTTGGTCTAAAAAATGTCAAAACATTGTGAAAAATGTGGATCAGTGTTTCCCAAAAGCCCAACATGACGTCCTCAGATGTCTCGTTTTGTCCCCAACTCAAAGATATTCAGTTTACTGTCACAGAGGACAGAAGAAACTAGAAGATATTCACATTTAACAAGCTGACATCAGAGAAGTTTTTAAAAAATGACTCAAACTATTGATTATTAAAATAGTGTGCGATTAATTTCATAGCTAACAACTAATCGATTAAACTTTGCAGCGCTACACAAGTCCCACTACACATTCATCTTTACAGCTCTAGTTTCCAGCGTGTTACCTTGCTGTCAGACGGCCCTATACGAGGTGTTTGGTGTTTTAAGCCCCCAACGTCGTCTTCCAGGCAGCGCTAACTGGAAAGCACTAGGATTAGGCAATAGACTAATTAGACTCCTTTAAAAAACAGTTGTTTTACCTCGCAGAACACAGTTGACTTCTTTAGCAAGTTTTGTCTTTGAGCTTTTTGAGTGTTATTTATTCATGATATGCTCTAGCTTTTCCAACATTTAGACCAAAATGATGTAAAAAAGAGATGCAAAACTACCACAAATGGACACAAACCGACTACAAAGAGACGCCAAATGACCACAGAGACCCGAAAAGAAAAATTAGCAAAAAGAGACACAGACACAGACACACACACACACACACACACAGACATGACTACAAAGAGGCACAAAAACCCACAAGGGGCAAAATCCCACTAAGATACATAAAATGTATGGGGAAATTGCATGTTTTTTCTTGAAAAAAGTCACATTTTCTTGAGGAAGGACGCCTAAACCCACTAGTCAAATACGTGCACCTATGTCTTCCACAACCCAAGGGAAAACACTGGTGTATACTTGCAGGGTTTGAGCACATTCTCATACTGGCTGGCAACAATAGCTCGCTGAGCCAAGCAAGTGCCAGTCAACAGGACAGCTAACCCGACAATAAATGAACACAAATTATTCAAGAAACGTATTTGCAGCATCGACACCTGTCTAATGACTGACTGCTGACCATGCTGCATCTCTGTGGAGAAGAGCAGGGTCATCTATAGTGAAACACAGCATGGTTGCATCCGAAATTCCATACTAACATGCTATTTAGTAGGCTAAAACAGTATGTGAGATTTTTTAGTATGTCCGAAATCTTAGTATGAAACCAATAGTATGTGAATTGCATACTATTTTCGGTGAAATATTACAGTATGCAAACAAGTATCCCACAATGCAATGCAGTAGTAACGACAACGTTCGGAAAAGACAAACGGACAGCAAGCACGGCAGCTGTGTACCATCACAAACGCTTTCATTTACATTTTTACATATAAAAATCTGTGATTTTGTCACCTGTGACTGTTGGTCTAGTTGCTTTCCTATTTCAGCAACTTAAGCATTATCTGGCAGTGCCGCTAGAGCGGAGGTCGGCAGGCGTTACCATGGTTACGCGTCTCCAACAGCAATGAGGCTCTCAAGAAGAGACATTGAAAATTACAGCTTGGTGCGTTCGAAAAGATACACATAACTGTTTATTTACACAAAAGTAAGTTGAATGATAGTATACATATTGAGAATGTAGTGCATAGTATGAGATTTTGGACGTAAACCATATGTAATAGTTTACTCCATTTTGTACTTCCTAAGTCTTTGTTCCCTCAAATGTTGGCATTTTTTAGGACAGAGTGCTATCGGTCAAGTGACAACTCTGTGCAGATTTACTTTGCCATCCACTTATTCCAGCAAATCCACTAAAAGGAATTGATTCCAGAGATTTTGCCATTATAAATGTGTCCATGGCATGACTCTTAGGGAGGTGGGCTTGTTTGCTTTCTGGTTTTGCCGGGCAGGAGAAATACACCTTCCAGTAAATCCCAAAATGAGTAATGAATTACACGTTCCAAGTAATTTGTCCAACGCTAAGCCTGGTTACATAAAAAGAAAATGGCCTTCAGTCAGCTGATGGAAACAAACACAAACTCAAAGAAAGCTGCAGAAACTTCTTCAAAAACAGCATTTGTGCAGTTTGTACAACAACGTTTACTTCTGATTTTGTGTATTTCAAGTTCTGTTCTGAGTCTTTGTCCTGTTAGGAATAAACCAGTGTGTGTGTGTGTGTGTGTGTGTGTGTGTGTGTGTTTGTGTCTATGTGCGTGCAAAGAAGCAGAAAGATCTTTTTGCTCCACATTCCTCTTTGACAACATCATTTGCAACTAGGTTGAGGGAGGGACAGGCTGGGCAGCATGTGCACGCACGCACGCACACACACACACACACACACACACACACACACACACACACACACACACACACACACAGTATATACAAACCTTAATGAGCAGAAGTATACAGTATACAGTGTATAGTATATAGTAAGTAAGTAAGTAATAGAATAAGTGCCAGATTTATAGCGCTTTACAACACATGAAGACACAATGCAGCTCACTGCACAAAAAGAAAACATGAAACAGAACGCAAACAAGACTACTTTTCAGAAAGTACATGTTATTTTTCTTTCTCATATAAGAAGGCTGAATATTCAACAGATGTGGGAAGATATTAAGGACAAAAGTATGTGGAGACTAGGTGATAATTACACATATTATTCCAAACCATGGGCATTAATTTGCTGCTCTAAAAGCCTGTTTTCTGGTAGTCTGTCCACCAGATGTTGAACCTGCTGCGGGGATGGCCAAGTAGTATAACACCAAAGTGCATCTTGGGAGCTGTAGATGTTGAATTCTAACAAAACTATATGGTCTTTTATCTTTATTAAAGACTCAGATGTCACTGTCCAGCAGTGTATTCATTGCTGCTGGATCTTGTTAATGTCTTCTGCTTTTGAAAAAGGACACAAAACATTTTTCAAAGAGACTGAAAATGTGGCGGCATTATTAAAGAATGTCATATAAACGTGTGCCAGATTGGATGTATATAATAGAAAATGGGGAAAGTACCTGAGCTTTCTGGAGGGATCCTAAGAGGCCTTGTGCTGGGAAGAGATATGTATGATGGGCTCATGCTGCTGCCATTTATAGATGTTTATTTGGTTTATTGTCTATTTTGTTACTATTTTGTTGAGTGATATATTTATTCTTATCACAAAAAACAGACTGAAACTGAACTCAAAGCAGAAAGCTATTACAATGTTAATAGCTACAGATTTCAACAAGTCCTCCAAACCATACGCCAGTATGATTCATTTCTTCCTTACCCTCTGATACGACCCATAGTAGCGTTTCATAAAATAGTGTCACTAACGGTGGTGGAAATATTTCCTCATATCTAAACTAGAGAACATCCGTTGCGGTATTTTTAAATACGTCGTTAAAGTTGTGAAAATGGTTGCAGTTTGCTTATGTTTAGGCAAAGACGGTTTAGAACCGGGACGCCCCCCCGACTCAGAGTAGTTTCCTGTCTCTGTGTCCAGTGGGCTGGGCCACGGCCACGCCTTTTTAGGAGACTAGCAGCAGGTCCTGAGTGGATTCATCCCAACGGGAGAAGTGAACGTGAACACAGATTATGAGCGATTCTTTCGCCCCCGTAGTCACCAAAGTAAATATTGGACCCATTCTTCACAAGCCACATATCTCCAGAACATTCTGACACTAAAACGGCATTTTTCAGACGGCCGCATTAGGAGAAAATTAACTTGGTTTGAGACCCGTTTCTGCCTCAGGACTGAACTCTCGCGAGATCTGGCAACACAGAGATGCTAACATCAGCTAACGTTCATAAACGCCCCCAACAAAACTAATCTCCGTGTTGCTAAATATGTCTTTAAGCTGTTTAAATATCTAACGTTAGCAAAAGAACATATTAATACATTATTTAAATATAACTTTTTATCCATCAACGTTCACTACGCGTTCAAACGAGGCCACGCCCCTTTAGGAGACAGGAAGTGTGGACCGTTTCATACCACTGGCGCTGCTTGAAATGCGTTTATTAATGCATCTTTAGTAGAGAGGATCTTTTGTTTAGGCACCTAAACCACTTAGTTAAGTTTAGAAAAAGATTGTGAACGTTTCTTTACTTTTCGTGACGCTAAGTTACAAAAAACTCGCCGTTTACTTTTATTTTCAAACGGGACTTGAACCCCACTCTGCCAGGTGAAAGTCTGTCCTGTGTTTGTTTGACCCACCCACCTATCAAAAAGGAAAAAAATATATTTTTTTGCCTGTAGTGTCTCCCCTTAAACTCATTTATGGATTTGGTCATTTATTGGTTGTCACCCTAAAAACTAAGAATTCATTCTTAATTGCTGAAGGTTTTTATTTGTTTAACTGAAGCAATAAAAAAAGGACAGAGCAAAGAGACAGACCTCCGTGTGTTCATTTGACTATTTTAAGATATGACATTTACAAATGACATTTACAAAGAATGTGAAGGCACCTAATTGACATTGGGGGGGGGAAAGGGGGAAGTAGACCCCTAATAAGAAAAGTCCCAGCAAAGCACATGAGGGGTCACGATAATTAACCCTTATAATCAGAACTCGGTCCTTGCGTTATCACTGAGTAATTGCAGACTTCTAATCCTCATTTAGAGTAATTAATCATATGTGAATACAGAGCTGCTGCCAATTATGACACATAATGAGAGCTCATTATGCACTCATAAAACAGAGACCATCATTTACACTTAGCTCTTCATCATCAACATTATTCTCTTCCATCCTCTCTCGCTTCATCATCATCATCGTCATCTCCATCCACAACATCAATACCAATATTCCACTTTTATTCCGAATATGACGATATTTTGAATTTGATACAGGTCATGTAAACAGCATATTCCGGTTTGATATTTCCAAATGAGGCCTTTCAGACTCAAGTCTGTGAGTCTGCAAGTGCATCAGAGTCTGGACAGTTGAGCCTTAGTGTCTTGTGTTCTGCGAGCATGTGCACAACGATGCAAAATCCCAGGGTTGATGCGGTACACATTTCTGCAAACATTTGTCGGCTGTAATGTTGCGTTTAACAAAGTAATGGGCAGATGAAACAAGAGAAGGCCATAAATTGATGTAAGCAATGCGGGTTACACAACATTTACCAAAGACTTATTTGAGGTGAGAAACTAGTTCAAGTCTCTGCTTATTTGTCTTTTTGAATGTGCGATGCTTCATGGACATCTCATTGTCTTATCAGCTCGGTGTGTCAGTGACTGAATCTACCATCATACAGTATGCTGCTAGAGTAGTGTGTCAAAGTGTGTGTGTGAATATGATATCAGATATTGATCATCTCTTTAAGGAGGCCTGGCCACAGTCGTCGGCTGCCTTATCACTTATTAAAAAGCCTCGCTATGGATCTCTGAGATGAAAGCCGACTACCTCAGGGACTCCACGGCAGCCGGCTCAGTCAATTCTCAGCCTCAATCAATGAAAAAGTTCTTAAACTTTGGACTCAAGCATAATTCAATACAAGCTGCTGACACCAAAGGCAAAAAAAAGGAGGAGCCCCGTTGCTGGTGTCCTGGGGTGAAAACTGGCCCGTGCTTCCCTTTCACACCCCTGTTTTCTTTTCCATCGCTGCTCTTCTTGAATAATAAATAGATACAGAAATAGTGTGGGTTGCCAGCTCCTTCTTTACATAAAACATTGATGCTGTCTGCAGAATGAAACTAAAACAGTCCCTCTTTGATTCTTTACTGGCGCCCAAAGGATACAGCTCGTCTGAAAACGGGAAGAACAGAGCTTCCTTTGAACAGTGACCCCGTCACCTCCACATTTTTATTGACTCCAGATAGATGCCGCTTGGCTAAAAACCACCAACACCTACGAACTTTCGCTGACATCCAAAAGCTTTAGCTCCCTGCCAACTTCTCTTCTCTTTAAATCGATCTCGTTGCTTTGAGCCATGGTGATCGTCCTGCTGGGATTTGGACCAACAGGGACACCTTTAAATGTATTAGCGGCAGTCCCGGGACACTGTGACACCCGCAGAGATTTGGACAAACTGGTTTTACTGACTGACGTGATGCAGCTTCTATTGTCAGAAACAGCACCTTGTGATGGTGCTGAAGAAATGACTGCCAAGCAGCGGTGGAATGTAAATAAGTCCATTTAAATATTGAGCTACTTGTAGTTTACTTGAGTCTTTTCTCTTCATGCCACTTTCTACTTCTACTCCGCTACATTTCAGAGGGATATATTGTACATTTTACTCCACAACATTAATCTGACAGCTTTAGTTACTAGTTACTTTACAAATTAAGATTTTTGCACACGAAACACATGTAGTTTATAAAATCTGATGTTTTAATATAAATTGAACTACCCAACAATATATAGGTCTACAAGTATATATACAATAGTATAGTATAGTATAGTATACAATATATACTGTAGACCTACAAGTCCAGCTGAAATGATCAGACCATTAAACACACAACTGTTTGGATCGTTTCCAGTTTCTAAAATGGGAGTTTTTTTCTGCATTGAGTACTTTTATTTGTAATACTTTAAGTTCATTTTCCTGATGATACTTACATACTTTTACTACATTTTCAATGCAGGACTTTTACTTGTACCAGAGTATTGTTTTTTTTTATTCCTTAGAAAACGGACCTGCCGCCTGCAGCCGCAGGAGATTGTTGTATACATGATCCTGATTAAATTGATCTAAAATATAAACCATAACAGCTAGAGCTTTTTTCAACAGATAGCTAAGGCTTTTGTCTTTCGCGCCATTACGTTGTACGCTCTTGATGATCAGTAGCGGTTGTCTGCCCGGGCGGCATTTTTTCATGACACATGGGGGGGCGGCATGAGCACTTAAAAAAAAAAAAAATCCTCTGCGCCGCAAAGCGGTTTTCTATTATCTATCATTTCACTGTGTTGGGAATTGGCAAATTGGTGCCCCCTGCAGCTGCAGGTGCCCCTGCTTGCTGAGAAGGTGCTGTGCACAGAAGCTGTGTGAGAAGGGGAAAGGGGACGGGGGGGCTGAAACTGACTCTGTGTTGAGAACTAAAAGTAGGCTAGATAGTAGAGGCTCACGGAAGCAATCCAACTTGGTAAAAAAAAGACAATGATGCTCTGCCAAATGTCTTCAAAGGAATGAAACGTTGATAATAAAGAGCAGTGATTTGATAGTGATAAAGGGATGGTGCACTCCCAGGCTGGTGGGCAGTTGGATCCACGCTAAAGGCTCCTATAGTGGTCTTTGCTCCAGTCTGGCACCGGACACCCTGCGATGCCATCCAGCCCTGCGGCTCGGCGCACTATTTAGAATTCACAAGGAGGAGCGACGCGCGCGGAATGTATGTATGTGTATGTGTGTGTGTGTGTGTGTGTATGTATGTATGTGTGTGTGTGTGTGTGTGTGTGTGTGTGTGTGTGTGTGTGTGTGTGTGTGTGTGTGTGTGTGTCCTACCAAAGCAGAGAATTAGCTCCACACATAGTTCATTATAGGCTAAGTCTTAAATATATTCGGAATATCCATTGAAATATTCACATTTTATATGAAAAAAGTTACTCTCAGATGTGTCCAGTTTGGGATGTCACATAGCATTACTGTATGTGCTGTGGTACATTTTCACATAATTTATATACAAGTGGACACCTGAGTATTACCCCCATATTGATATAAATACACCCAAAACATGCTTTTAGGGATATTGTAGTCAAATATAGTGATTGTGATGTCATAATGCAGCAACAAAGTAATCTGCAGTTTCTGTCTTTAAAAAACTACTAATCGATTAAAGGTTAAGGCTGGTGATAGTCTGTATTCTTTAATCAATAAAGCCCATTAAAGACCCAGACCACAGCCTGATGAATCTTCCTACAAAAACACGTCAATGAACAACATGTTGTTAAAATCACATCAATGAACAACATGTTGTTAGGAAGTGATTAGCTAGTAGTACACAGGTCATACTGTACATACTACAGGTAGCTATAGTGCATGTAAATACGGAAGTCAAGGTGCATTCATTTACTACAAGCCCAGGGTGTAATTCAATGTAGAACCGCCACTGGTGATGATGCTATTACCTTACGTGACGTCTGGGGTAAAACTGCTTGACACCACTTCTATTGCAGATGAAACTATCAAAACGCCTCTACACTCATGCATATCGGAAAAACTAAAAAATCTTCATAGTTCAAATAACTTCTGGAGTGTTAAGAAAGGTTTTGCTCATGTTTCTACCTTTAAAAAATCTTTTGGATCAATATGTTTTTAGGAGTTTATTTAATAAAATGCGATGAAAACATCCGCTTTTTGCTTTTTTGTGTGTTTATGACAAAATTTCAATACTTTCATTAATTATTATGGTTTATTGACTTACATGACCTTTTAGCCTAGGTTGTACTGATGTTAGTGATATGATGCATGTGAAGATACTCCAGGAAATTACATTACAATAAGCAAAAATACCAATGTAGGCCTACTACACCACTGGCGGACCATTTCTACAGCAGAGGTCAAATGGTTCCAGAGTTAACCGGCACTAAGAAAAAAGTTCACACAGTTTTTAAGGTCCTGATACGTGTCCTCACATCTGATTCATGGAATCACATCAGGGACTCATACTCTCTGGGCCCTATTTTAACGATCTAAGCGCATGGCGAGAAGCGCCTGGCGCAGGTGCGTTTAGGGCGTGTCCAAACCCACTTTTGCGGAAAAAAGGGTCCGCAGGGCGCGTGGTTCAAAAGGGTTGTACTTAGTGTCTTCATTAATCAGAGGTGTGTTTTGGGCGTAACATGCAATAAACCAATCAGAGATCATCTCCCATTCCCTTTAAAAGCCAGGCGCGTTTGGACCTTGGAGCATTGCTGTTATGATGGAGGATTTGCACCGTAATATTTTTATTTGTAATCTTCTGCATGTTTGTGTGCTGCTGTGCGTCCCTGTGTGTGTAACAAGCATAGTGTGCGCACGCTGTGCACAAGCCTAGGAGCCTTTTACTAATTTGCTGTTAAAATAACAATGAAATGCTGCGTTATTGACTTCAGACCAGGTTTTTGTTGGTCAATGGCGCGATCACTTCCCGCTGCCTCAAGATAGCAATACGCCCAGAATGCACCTGAACACACCTCCCTGTAAGACCAGCACGCCCAGAATGCACCTGAACACACCTCCCTGTAAGACCAGCACGCCCAGAATGCACCTGAACACACCTCCCTGTAAGACCAGCACGCCCATGGGCGCACAGATGGGTGCAGGTGCATTTGTTATTTAAACGACGTGGGCGCTGGATGGGAAATTGACAACTGCATCGGTCTTAAACTAGCAAAGACACTTGCGTCGGGCTTTGCGCTGCGCCGGGTGCCTGATAGGACCCTTAGTCTTCTGAAGCTTTAGAGCAGAACTGAAACTGAAATATTCTTCCTCTAGATCTGATGACAGCATTAAGTGGAGATTTAAAGCTCAGACAGAAAGCTCTTTAAAACATGTTACAGTCACTTTTAACCAGAATCTCTTGTTTCAGTTGTGCTAAAGTGCAGTATGTACAGTATTGAACTTTTTTTTCATTTTCTCAAGCATGTACGTGTATACATTTGAATTCTTAAGCACTTTGAGCTGCATTTCTCTAAAAACTGTTATTATTGTTCTTTGTGTATACCTGTATAAACTGGCATTAGGGCATGTACAGAACAAAAAATGGAGACGCATACATTTGCAATGCAAAGATGTTAATGTTAAAACTTTTAATAACTTTCAAAACATTGATGTATTAACTCTGCTAGTCTCACTTCTTGCTCCCAACACACACACACACACACACACACACACACACACACACACACACACACACATTGCTATATTGCTATATATTACAGAATACTTTAGCACATCTGAAGCTAAATTATCATTTCATCACCTTGATGGCCTGCACAGTAAAAAATGATCACATTAAATAAGTCATTATCTATTTAGGCCAAAGTTAGCTCTGAAAAAAAGACTTGCCACGTTTGTCTTTACGACAGAAACCAGAATCTGATATCTGATGAATCATGAGGTTTTGCAAAAAGAAAAATCCATTTTCATTGTGTTGTCTGGCAAAGATTTGGTGTACAGCCTTAATGTTCCGTGCATAGAGATGCTCAACAGCCTCTTGTGAAATAATCTACCAGATTCCCACTGAGACTTTAATTCTTCAGTATAAGAGTCGGCTCAGCACCATTGTAAACTAAAGCCTGAAGTGACACCAGAGCCACAAAGGTTACAGATCGGAGCCATTATGTCATACACACACGCACACGCACACACACACACACAAAGTCCACTCATTCGATCCACATCAGCAGGAACCTGTCCCAATTTTTGACTAATTGAATGAAAAACTACTTTAGTCCACCATTTGTCGATATGTGTGTGTGTGTGTGTGTGTGTGTGTGTGTGTGTCGGGGGGGGAATCCCTTTAGGTCGAGCGAGCGGGTCAAGCTAGAAGCTAATGAGATTAGTCAGAAAGTCGGGATTTAAAGTGTGCACACTGAGCTCATTGGGAAGCTAATTTAATCAGAGGTCCTTGAACGCAGCGCGGGGCTCGGGACAGATCAGCCGCTCTCAGCCGCCTGAAAACAAGTCGTAGCACAATAAGATCATTGACTCAGGGCTAGGCGAGGGACACGCTCTGATTGGTTCACACGTCATGGAGTTGCTGACAGAGTTCATCATTGCTTCACGTGTATCTATCTAGTTTCTGTTGCTTAATGTGGAAACACCACCGTGATCCCTTTCCTATTCCTTATCTCTGTTCACGCTTTCCTGACAAGAAACCGCTTGAAATTAAGAGTAACTCTTTTCAGTAGCAAAGCAGGAAGTATTATGACGTTGTCATAGAGCAACTCTTATCGTATGATCACTGATGATTGATTCCTATGAACGGGTCCGTATGATATCGTTCGAAAATGTATGCACAGCAATTCGTATGATAGCCTACGAAATTACGACGACCGCTGGCCAGTTACGTGACTACCGGTCACATCACATGACAGTTAAGTTGAGCGGTCTTTACAGTTAAATTTAAACGAGAAAAGATGACTGTCAGCCGAGTACAGAGCACTGTGAGGCAGCCGTTAAGTTTAGCCGACAAAAGGTGAGAGTCATGCGGTGACGGCAGTTCATTTTATGCAACAAAATGACTAGTTAAGATTAGAAAAAAGTCCCTTTAGGTAGCACTCCTGGGACATGAACACCCGTTTCCTGATCAGTGTGAAAGTCTTGTGTTATGCAACGTAACAGGGAGGAGAGTAAAGACGGAAAGCTCCAAAAGCTTAGTTCCATGTAAATGCACGGATAATTCGTTGTTTTGTCGTTAGTGAAAAACAATATTGACCTTGTAGTTGAAAAAGGAGCCTCATGTAAGAATGATATTTCCTCCTCTGGAGTCCGTTCATTCGCATTCGGAGGTCGACACTTTTTGACTGGCAAGATGGACGGCGAGCGGAAAAACCAATGTTCTCAATGCTGGAGTTCATGTGTAGAGACCCTGGTGATACTTGGAGAAAAGTTTCATGTTGTGTCGAGCCTTCTTAGTGTTTAAAAATAGCTATTTTGATGCTATCATAGTAGCTCCCCTAGCACTCCCATTCAAAAGGCCATTTGACCGAAAAACCAGAATACGGTCCATCTTAAAAGTGGTGCTTCCGTCCTAATTATGCTTTTAAACGAAAGTTGTGCATTCACAAAAAGACCCTAGGTTGCATTTTGGCGAGAGTTAGGCTTTAACTTCTTCCAGGACACAAACTCCACTCCCCCACTTGAATGCCCTGTGTATTAGGAGCTATATGCCTGCATAGAGGCACAACACCCTTACAGAAGAGGACGTCAGACAAGGTAAGCTACTGAATTCTATGTCAAGCAATCATTTGTAGGGGATTTGCAACACTAACATCACGACTGCAACTTCCTAAACAACCACAAAGGAATTCATCTTCTATAATCTTATCAATATTTCAAAGAAACGAGGTCGGACATATTCACAGATTTCAGATTTGATCAAAGATCTTTTTAGGGTTGATTCAGTTGTCTGTACATGTGCGACGATAGATGTATTAAAGGTGCTCTAAGCGATGTTGGGTTACGTCACTTCTTGTTGACGTTCAAAGTATTTTCTAACAAAACAAGGCTAGCTCGGCCCTCCCTCCTCCTCATCCCGTCCCGTCTCTCTCCCTTCCGTGCTTCCGCGAACTAACCCCCCCAACCCCCACCCCCAAATCCTTCTTGTCGGTTATTGGCTGGAATGCTGGAAGACTGTTATGTTTGGTGGTGCAGGTTGGCACAGGTTGTTTTTATTGGCGTTTGTGGAGCCTGGGCTGTCTAGAGAGACCGCGTTCTCTTCCTGTGTTCAGGGGACAGGCAGCTAGCAGATAGTGAGGAGATGTTTTTTACAGTGTGTTCAGGGGACAGGCAGCTAGCAGATAGTGAGGAGATGTTTTTTTACAGTGTGTTCAGGGGACAGGCAGCTAGCAGATAGTGAGGAGATGTTTTTTACAGTGTGTTCAGGGGACAGGCAGCTAGCAGATAGTGAGGAGATGTTTTTTTACAGTGTGTTCAGGGGACAGGCAGCTAGCAGATAGTGAGGAGATGTTTTTTACAGTGTGTTCAGGGGACAGGCAGCTAGCAGATAGTGAGGAGATGTTTTTTTACAGTGTGTTCAGGGGACAGGCAGCTAGCAGATAGTGAGGAGATGTTTGCTGTATGTGACAAAAAATGGTGTAGCCTAAAAAACGCGTGACATCGCTTAGAGCACCTTAAAGAGAACAAGGAGACTACTGAGCAGTGGGAGAAGTATTCAGATCCTTTAATTTAGTTGAGTAAAAGTATGTAAGTATCATCAGGCAATGTACTTAAAGTATTTAAAAGTACTCAATGTAGAGGAAAAGTCGGGTAATCATTTCATCTGGACTTGTAGGCCGTTATATTGTTGGCTAGTTCAATTTATGATAAAACACTGTATTTTATAAACTACATGTGTTTTGTGCAAAAATCTTAATGTGTAAAGTAACTAGAAACTAAAGCTGTCAGATGAATGTAGTGGAGTAAAAAGGACAATGTTTCTCTCTGAAATGTATCCGAGTAGAAGTAGAAAGTGGCATGAAAAGAAAAGAAGTAAAGTACCTCAAATTTGTACAGTACTTGAGTAAATGCACTCAGTCACATTCCAACACTACTACTGAGACTGCATATGCACAGAAGCCAGACGTTGGTGCTATAAGGCTGCCGCATAAACTCAGTAAAACCTCAACCAGAGAGGTGGCAGATCAGCAAAGCTCCAACTGAGACGGTGAAAAAGGAGAGAAAAGAAAGGAGAGATGGAGGGATGAGGCCAGGGGGAGAGGGGGAGCACAGAAAGGAGGATGGAAGATGCAGCAGGAGGATATTAGCAAAGGAAGACAAAGGAGGAGGACAGATAAGAAGAGGGGGGAAAAAAGGGAAGGGAAGGAAGGACGGATGGAGAGAAAATAAAAAAGAGGAAATGAGGAGAAAGAGGAGAAGGAAAGGACATCTGCTGCTAGCTGCAGGCTCTGAGTCTACGCCAAAGATGAGGTCAGAGCAGCCTGCTGACCACAGACACCGACCACCAGGCCCAAACACCTTCCTCTTTCTTTGTGCTGTAATTTTAAACTCCGGTGGATTTATGATGACTATGGTTAACCCTCATGTTGTCCTCGGGTCAAATTTGACCCGTTTTCAAAGTTTTTTTGGGACATAAAATTCCAATTCCACATAAATGTACATCTTGTGGCAATAAGACCTTTTCTGATTCTGATTCTGAATACAATAAAAAGTCAAACTGTTGAGGCTCGACTTCAAAATACAGATCATGTCATTTCACAGATTTTCTCTTCTCTGCTTGCACTAAAAGACTCACACATCAGAACATAGCACTGCATCCCTTATCTCGCTCTCCCTCCCCCTGGCATTATGACCTGTGTTAATGATGCATTATACATCTCGCCCCATTTCAGCGAGCATTACCTCCGTCTCAGCTGTCCATCAACCCTTTGAGCTACGCCAGGAGCACATCATCCTTCGTCCCACTCTGTCAATTGTTCTCTTTTAAGCTATCCTGGTGTCAGCCGGCCAGATGCACGGACATTTTAAACCTCTTTGAAATGTTCCACAGCTTGAATGAAAACACATCATATGATGCTGTGACATATATTAACCTTCCTCACTATAAAATGATGCAGTAGGAAACATGTGACTGTTCATATAATCTTGTCCTTCTAAAGGTTTGGCTGTCAATTTGTTATTTAGTTCATGTTTTTGCTCCACAGTCGGTGGTGTCACCATGTTGCAAAAAACTCAGAAGTTAACTTGACGAGCACAATAACAATAATAATACAGCTGTGAAAGTGGTTGAAATCTATGAATAGATAGAAAAGTTTTTCTCTCTAACTATATGATTGTTAGCAATTTTTGCTCCTAACGATCACAAAAACAACGTAATTGATCGTAAAAAATCGATTATTTTGCACATTACATTTTGCAAGTAAAACTCTTATGTCGTCTCGTGTTCTGAAGGGGTATTCGAAAGTATGAAGGGGAATTTCGAACATGGTAAAACAAAAAAGTCAATCAGTGTTTCCCATAAGCCCAAGATGACATCCTCAAATGTCTTGTTTTGTCCATAACTCAAAGATATTCTGTTCACGGTCTGTTCAATAAATGCAACATCTTTCCAAAAGTCAATGCGTAATTGTGTTAAAAAATTGGGATATTGACCAAAATAACTGTGATTATGATGATAATAAAACTGGGCGCACTCATAAAGCCCTGTTTCTCTGTGAAATTCACACACTGTAGTTCATTAGAAAGGGGACCGGGTTTCATATCGGACAAAATGTGGAAGAGCCTGTGGTCTATGGTGGATATTTTTCACCAGTTAAAAGAGAACTACTGTCTGCCTGCAAATGTTAATTGAGCGAATACAACTCTCCACATCATTAAAATATAATAAATATGTCTCTTTGTCTGAGACAAAGACAAGGAGAGAGATTAACATTATTCTACTGAGAATACAAAACTCATTACTCTTGATCCCTCAAAGGCACCACAAACACATCGGATGGCCTGGTTTTGTGGTTATGTGTGTGTGTGTGTGTGTGTGTGTGTTTAGGCTTGTTTAACTATATTCGTGGGGTCCAAAAACTGGGAGTCCAGTATACTTGTGGGGTCCCAACAGCTTTGAGGGGCCAAAATGCTGGACCCCACAAGTTTAAAGGTCTGTTTGAGGGTTAAGACTTGGTTTTAGGATTAGGGTTAGAATGAGGTTATGGTTAGAGTGAGGGCAAGGGTTAAGGTTAGGCATTTAGTTGGCATTATGTTTTTTTTTTTCGTGTGGTGATTATGAATTTTAATTTAATGTATTTAAATGAGAAGCATATTTCGTGATCACAGCACGACAACGGTAGGGAGTAGTATGAAAAGCAGAAAATCAGCAGAGGTTGGTCGGGGGGGTAGATGGGTCAAACAACACAGGACTTTTACCCTGGAGACGGGGGATCATGTCTGGCGGTCCGTCCCGTTGTTGTCGCCGGCGTGTGGCGTTTCATTTCCCCATTGTGGCGTTTCATTTCCCCGTTGTTGCGTCCCCCAGAGCAGCAGAGTGTCATGGCAGTTCGTGAAATGGTCACATTCGAAAATCGTGACCTGTACACGAAATAAACGAGAAAATTGTAACCTGTACACGAATCAATAAATCAAAATAACGTGACTATTTCACGAACTGGCGTGAGACCGGGTTGTTTCAACATTGGGGCGGACATGTTTGGGGTTGAAAATTTTGAGCGTCAAAATACTTAATTTCCTGCATTCTGGTGAATTTTTATGAAACAATTTATGGTGCAAATTTCTTGAATTATGTAAAGGAAATTATTATTTGGCATATTCAAATCATCACACGCGTTTCGGGATGTTTTTTTTTTTTTTTTTTGGAATCATCTAAATCTCTCGCAAATCTGTTAGGGAACGAGACCTTGTTAAAGCCAGAAGCTCTACATAAAAGACATCAAATCACATCAGCTCCTGCTGTGTCCTTTAACCCCTCGATGTATCCCTAAAGTAGACACAGTTCTTGATTTCCACACATGTTTGAGCCCCCCGAACGGTTATTTTTTTACCTCTTTTGGGGAGTGGGTTGTCTTTCATATGTTTTTAGGGGGACAAATCTACTTCTTCTAAATATTGACGGGGGGGGGGGCATATCTTCTGCATCCCCCTAAAATCTAGGCCTATGGCTACATGTACAGTATGTGTACCATGAACTCCAGCAGATCACCGTCAGCTGGTTCTGCTGCCTCGAAGCTCGGCCTGTCAGCCACCAATTATAGCTCCCCGGCCGCCCGTAAAGCTCCAAGCATGAGAGGTAGGTCTCTTTATAGAAACCTATGGAGCGAAATCTCTCTCTCTCTCTCTCTCTCTCTCTCTCTCTCTCTCTCTCTCTCTCTCTCTCTCTCTCTCTCTTTTATCCATCTCAGTCCTTATACTATCAGGCAGATTCCCCATCTTTCATATAAAGTGCCCTTGACCTTCCAGCAATATGAGAGGGGCTTGATAGAGCATCATAATGGGGCGCTATACTTTCCATGTGGTTAAGCAAGCCGAGCACTGCGGGCTAGCAGGACAGCTTGCTACGGATTAGGTGTTAAAGTGTGTTGCCATAACTCGTCGAGCCCGTAAAACATAAAAACACAGCAGGTCAGGTGCTGGCTGGCTGGAGGCTGCGAAGTCAGGATGCTGGGGGGGGAAAGTCACTTTGTCTTCTGTTGAATATAAAAGATTTTAAAGGATAATGTTAATTTTATTGTATAGAAATCACATGAAAAGACCCAAAACATCAACGTGGTTTAGGGCTTCAACTAACGCATATTTTCATTGTTGATTAATCTGTCGATTACTGTTTCGATTAATGGATTAGTTGTTTTGGTATGAAAAAATGTCAGAAAATGGTGAAAAATGTGGATCAGTGTTTCCCAAAGCCCAAGATGACACCCTCTGTCTTGTGCGCAATCACGGAAGGCTTGTATCATGCGGACGCGCCGACAGTGTTGTTGTCATCACTTAGAATTCCTCACGAGGGCGACAGAAACTACGCACTATAGCTTTAATAGTTGATAACCAACCGATTAATCGATTAATCTTTGCAGCTCTAGTAGTTTTAAGAAAACAGACACTCAAAGGGCAGGAAATAGTGCATTTGTTGGGGACTATTTTCAGCATGATTAATCCACATTTGGTGCTCTAGCAAGTACTTGTGGCAGCAGGGCGGTGTGTGTGGGATTGAGTTCAAATAAATTACAGCGGGTCGATGGTTCATGGCGATGAAGGAACATGTCAGCCAGTGCAAGAGTGTGGCTCACTGATGAATAGCTTTTGGACAACAATGGAGCTCTTGGCTCAGGCTCATTGCTTCTTTTTGGTTTAAAAATAAATATCTTTTGCTAGGTTTCCCCCTCTCATTCCCCCTGCTCTGGCGTTTCCGAGCCCCTAAACCGGAGACATTTGGAAACACTTCTGACCTGTTTTGGTTTGGAATCTGCAGGGTTGACACTGACCCCAACGTCTCGCCGCCTGACTGGGGCCATGACGTCTCCTTCACTGAGACTAAGCTACTAACGTTACCACGGCAAATACCAGCAACGGGCAGAGAATACATCGCTTCCTCCGTGAGTTACCCAGGTAATGTAAACACCTTGGATAAGCTGGTTCTACTGTGGAAACTTTACACTACTCAACTACAAATTCGAATCTTAAACTGATGCCAATGATCGAAATGTTTTTTTTTAAAATTTTTTTAATTTCTTGCCGCATTTTTCTGTTCCACACACCCGGCTTAAGACCTGTGCCGATCGATCTTTTGAGTCCGTAGCACCGAGACTTTGGAACACTCTGCCTCCACCCTTACGGTCTGCTGATTCTGCGGACTCTTTTAAAAATCTGTTAAAGACTGACCGTTTTAAACAGACTTTTTGTTGACCTGTCTGCACTTTATTCTTGATGTACTACTTTGTGATTTTAATAGTGCACTGTGTTTGTAACATGTATTGTCTTGTATGTTTTATGTAAAGCACTTTTGTATCTGAGATGAGCACTCTATGAATACATTTTACTTACATTACATTACAAAACGTATTGTATTAAAATTTATGTAACGTGTGTATAAATGTGATTTGAGGAATGTACCAGATGTACAATGTCACTCCAGCGAGGCACAATGACTGATGGATAATCTTGCTTGTCAATTTCCAGCAAAGTGATGAACCGATGTTCAGTTCTTCCTTACACAGTTCACTGTTCCCTTTGAACTAAGCATGTTCGCTTCCCTACGGTTTGGAATCACACATCCCGAGATGCCCAGTTCAGATCGGGTGGGTGGACCAATTTGGACAGATTTATTTTATCGTTGGTGGTTATCATTGCTTTTTTATTTTCAGTGTAGCTGGCTGTAAAGGATGATGTGAGAGAAAAGAAAAGAAAAAACAGAGGATGGATATAGAGGGAGAGGAAAAAAGAAGACCTTACAAACACCTACTTGTCCCTAGATGCTCCTCCATCAGTGTTTTCCTAAACTTAGCAAAAACAATTCGTCACCTAGGTTAGCTAACAAGAGGCCTAATTCACATTATCTGGAGTCGTGAAACCCCAAAGGCTGAAATCACAAAGCCTTCCAAGGCGAGAGCTGCTCCAATTTAGCAGTAAAACCCAACAAAATAAAGGGCTTTGTGCATACTGATCAGCCCACTCTGTGTTCAGCTGTTCCCAGAGCTGCCCAGAGGTAAAACAAAACCGACTCATTAGTAATTCAAATCGGGCTGAGTCAGGAGGAGAACACAGTAGCTCGGATTTAAAGACAGAATTATTATCTGCTGGAAAATGATAGATCCCCAGTGAAAGGTGGAGGGAGAGAAGAGAAGCTGTTGTGAGGCAAAACCAGATGAACGGACGTGAAGAGAGAGAAGATGTTTGGGTCCTAAAACACAACGCGGAGGGGAGTTCGTGTCCCGAAGAAGTTAGGGAGAAAACACTTTCCCTCAGAGAACAGGTGTTTGTTGATCAGGAGAACTACTTAAAGGGGATCAAGAGCAACAATCTCTTTTTCTAATCTTAACTAGTGGTTTTGGTGTCTAAACTTAACTCTCATCGCAGCAGGACGGTATGGCTGCTGAAATATGAAGGAAAAAAAATCCTAATCAGTTATTTTGGATAATATTGAAATCACTTATCGACTGTTGGAAAAATGTTGCAGTTATTGATCTTCAAAAAAGTCAGTCAGATGGTTTAGAATCGAGATGCCCCGACTCAGAGTAGTTTCCTGTATCTGTGTACGTTGGCTGTCATACATATGCCTCTTCATGAGATCAGTCTGTCCTGCGTGTGTTGATCCCAACGGGAGAAGTGAACGTGAACACAGATTATGAGCGATTCTTTCTCCCCGTAGTCACTAAAGTATAAATTGGAACCATTCTTCACAAGCCACATATCTCCAGAACATTCTGACACTAACATTGCATTTTTCAGACACATCATCGCATCAGGAGAAAATCAACTTGGTTTGAGACCTGTTTCTGTCTCAGGAAGAAACTCTCACGAGATCTGGCAACGTTCAGCTAACGTTCGTGAACGCCCTAAAAAAAAAACTAATCTCTGTGATGCTAAATATGTCTTTCAGCTGTTTAAATATCTAACGTTAACAAAAGAACATAATACATTATTTAAATATAACTTTTCATCCATCCACACGACGTTCACTACACGTTCAAACGAGGCCACGCCCCTTTAGGAGACAGGAAGTGTGTACCATTACCACTGGCGCTGCTTGAAATGCGTTATCTTTAGTAGAGAGGATCTTTGAAACACTTAAAAAAAATCGACAATGAAAACATCTTGAACTGTCATAATTTTCCCGTTGAACTTTTTGAATAGAGAACACAAGGCAAAAACAAGAGCTTACTGGCAAAATGTTATCTGCAAAATTATCGCTGAGAATCATGAGATTTCCATGTCTTTTTCATCATAAAGCAGGTGGAGGTGCTGTAGCAATACTGTGAAAAAAGAGAAAATGCAAACAGACTGTATCAAAAACCAGTACCTTCAAACAAGCCGTCAGGACTTCTGTATGGTTGTGATGTCACAACTATACTATACTATATATCTATCTATCTATCTATCTATCTATCTATCTATCTATATATATATATATATATTTATTTTTTTTATTTTATTTTTTTTTCCGCACAGTATATATATATATATATATATATATATATATATATATATATATATATATATATATATACACACTACTATCCTGTGTATCGACTAGAAAATGCCGCTACAGTTCCGTTACAGTCATTCTCTGGCTGCAATGACCGAGAGAGCAGTGTTTCAGACAGATGGAGAATACAGGTATATTCAAACAGACTATAAGAAAAATGATGTGTTTTGTGAACATTAAAGCATGTAAACATGTTCTAGTAGAAACCCCAAAACAACTATGAACCTGAAATTGAACATGATATGGGCCCTTTAACTGCCATGTGACCAGTCGTCACATGACAGGCCAACGGTCGCCAACATTTTATAAGATATTATGCAAATTGTTGTGCATGCGTTTTCATACAATATCATACAAACCATTCATGAGAATGTGTTGTGAGTCCTGTCACAACACATACTGTACATGTTTTGGGAACACTGCTGCTGTGACTGCCTCTGGCCCCTTCAGGTGTCAGAGAAAGAGAACGAGTGCTGAACAAAGAGAAAGAGCAAGACAGGAAGAGAGAGAGGTGGTGGCAGACAGAGACAGACAGGAAGCAGCACATTGGTATTCACGGCTGGTTTCAGCTCACCCATCCGTCCCTGCCTCATATTCTTTACATCACTTTTGCCCTTCAGTGCAGCAAATGTCTCACACACAGCTGGTGGAAACGACACGTCTGCTCGCTCAAGGGAAGCTGCACAGTCGATGACGCGCACACTCCTGCGAATGCACGCGTGTACGCTCACGCGCCAAGCTGACGCAAAAACAAGCTTTTTTTTTAATTGCTACATGGGTGGCTCAGATGGTCCATTTTCATTTTACCACACAGTTATGTGCATCATGATAACTTTGGGTCGTAAGTTCAATGCATTATTGATGGCTTGCATGGAGAAAAAAATATCATCAAACCATAAACTCCCAGTAATATAATTGCTGCTCACTCCTTGGAAGTTTTAGCAGCATTTCCATATGTTTATGATTCTCTGATTGATTCTCCTCTCAGTGGTACATTGCTGAGACTTCTGAGCGTACAGATACTAAAAGTCTGTCGGGTTCTTTGCTGTAAGACATGATGCAATATGAGCAGTACTCTGTTTTAATGAGGCTGCATCCCAAGACAAGCTTTGGAATTTTGGTACTGAACAGAAAATTGAATGTGAAGTGTGAGTCCAACTTTGTTCCCTCTGGGTTGGGAGTGAGTTACTGCTCCAAGCGAAAGTGTCTCTGGGCCTTTTTGCACCCACCATCCCGGTCAAAGTTTGTATCCTACTGCAATAACCACCATCAATGCTGCAAAAAAAAAGAATGTGCAATATGGAAGCTGATTTGAAATAGATCAATGCAATGACAGAAAGTATGCATGTCTGTAGATGTATGTTCATACTGTTTTATGCAATGACTGGGTGTGTATGACTGTGTGTGTTTATGTATGCTGCTAATGCTGCTATATGTTTCTATTTATTCTTCTTTTAAGTAACACTAGGACTTACATTATATTCTTATAGACTCAATGAATGATGCACTGACTGGAGAGCACTTTAAATTTCGTAGTACCAGTGACAATGACAATAAAGACCTATTCTATTGTTCATGAGTGAGGGTGAAATAGAGTGAGATGGACAGGCGCTTTGGTGCGACGTCAGCAGTGTTGCGGGCATTGTACCGGGCCATTGTGGTAAAGAAGAAGCTGAGCCGGAAGTAAAAGCTCTCGAATTATCAATCCATTAGTCTTTATCAATGACGTTTCATTCACGGGATTGTTCAGATTCCGCCGGATGTCCATCACCTTTCGCTTTCTTTGTGTTGGCATTCTAAACTCCGATCAATTTGGGAAACCGAAATCTTCCAAGCTACAATTGACTTTCACTTCGTGTTGATTTTTATTTTTTAATAAAATTCTCATCACATCACACACGCCATTTTAATTCCAGAGCTCGCCCCCTACGTGTACATGTTCCACCGAAACAGGTTCCTTCCCCAGGGCTATTTTGCAGAGGCGCCGTACCTGCGCCCAACGCTTAGTGCCGCACAAGACGATCGTGATTGATTTAAAGAAATGCCACTGAACCAGAGACTGTTTTTCTCCTATCCAGGAATGTTGTGTGGACTAGCCAGACCTTCCTCCGTAGCGCTGTGGAGATATGTTTGGCAATGCCAGACTATCAGTCCATCTAGGTTCTGACCCTCACCTTTGGTCATGAGCTTTGGGTAATGACCGAAAGAATAAGATCACAGGTACATGCGGCCAAAATTTGTTTCCTCCGTAGGGTGTGTATCAACGAGAGATCTCCGCTCCGCCTAATAAGAAAGGTAATTGTCGGTCGTTATGAGCTGCTTGCATAATCGACCTATACGATCGTTTTCTGGGTGAGGACAATAAGACTCTAAACTGACTTTTTTGGAGAATGGTAAGAAAACATGCAATTTGAAGACAAAGTGGAAAAGGAGAGATGGAGTGAGGAAAGGATGGAGGGAGACAGGGAAGGAAGTGTAGCTTCTGTGACCTTATGATCCTTATAATTACATACGAAGGGATAAACATGGGAGCCAGGGGTTGTTTGATGTTAATTCAAGCTTTACATGAGCACATTACAGCAGAATTTGGACATTAACCAGGGGAGAGCTTCTTCTCAGAATACATCATAAAACGACTCAACCAGAGAGCAGGGATGATGGGCATTATAAGATAATCTTCTAATAGAGACTGAGCTGAGGGATAAGGCTGTGGAGGGCTAAGGGATGCTGCTCATTGTGGGGATGAGGACATGTTGAGCCTTTTAAATGTGGCACTTCTGTACCACCAATACATTCTTGTGTCAAAAAGCGACGCTTGGTCAGGTGCCTTTGGCGTTTGGTATTGAAAAAAGCCCTTTGGCATCATATTTAGACGCGCTTGGTCAGGACTCTTGTACGTTTAACTGACACGCGGGACAAGAACGGGACACGAACCCCGGTCTCCTGGGGGAAAGTCCTGTTTGACCCATCCACCACCCCAACCAACCTCCTT
The DNA here is from genome assembly GCF_031162955.1 of Sander vitreus. Classification (NCBI taxonomy): domain Eukaryota; kingdom Metazoa; phylum Chordata; class Actinopteri; order Perciformes; family Percidae; genus Sander; species Sander vitreus. The sequence continues at coordinate 1,307,734 of NC_135863.1, forward strand.
AAGCTGATTTTCACTCTTTCATACTACTCTCTACCATTGTAGCTCCTTATACTACGTCATCTAACAGCGGCCAAGCTGCTGCTTTGCCCGGTATGTTCCATACAGACGCTAAAGGGTTATTTTTGCGTTGGTATCCGTCGCTGAGAGCCACTGACCAAGTGTCAGTATTTTACGAGTTGGGAGTGAGAGAGGGTTGGTACCAAGGGGAAAGTCTTAAACATCTTGGCCTGACTGAAACACTTTCATTTATGTTGTTTATTTGACAGGGACAGTGCTCATTAATCAACAGCAAAGTAACTGTAAATGAGTTAGCTCAGCAGGCTAACTTTCATCTGTTGTCCCTGGCCAGTTTTAAAATGGCAACCTAATAAAATAAAATGACTTAATACAGTCAGCACGTAAAAGCAACATACACAGACCAACATTCAGACAGGCACAATGCACAACAACAAGTAACAAACGCATCAATAAAGACAGCAAGCACAAAACCAAGACACATCTGCAATGACGGTAATGGTGGTGAAGACAACAACTTTCATCATCCCACGCTACTACACGTCACCAGACTGTGTCTTTTGTTATTGTTTTGATTGAGAGACCTCTGGAGGCAGAAAATTAAATACTGTGTGTTTAAGATTTTCCTTCATTGGGACTGTAAGGGGCCGATAACAAACCAACTTTACAGTATCTGGACAGAGGGTCCACATACTAAATATAGTGTAGTTGGTGAAACCAATAGAAAATATGACATTGATGAACAAATTGGGAAAAATTGCTGACATGATTAACCTCATCAGGAACATTTTTAGGAGGTACTTGTTCATTTCAGGGCTTTCACGAATTCATGACCTCCTTAGATTGACAGACATGGCCTTGACTCTGTGTGTGTGTGTTATGACGCTCACCTCCTGACCTCCTATTGGGACCGACTGGGCCACATGTCTCTCTGTATCCAGCAAACAAATTCATTTCAAAGGCCATTACCTGCATCTCACGCTGTACTGTGAACCCTGACATCATGATATGGTGAAAGAAAGAATGAGAGAACGGAAGAAAGAAAGAAAGAAAGAAAGAAAGAAAGAAAGAAAGAAAGAAAGAAAGAAAGAAAGAGAAAACATCTGCTTGGAGATTGTTCAAAGATCCAAAGTTGATGTTAATAAACCAGGATATATAAAATCCAGGCACATATTTTTTCCCAGAAAAGAGAAGAAGAGAGCTTTCAATTGTAACGCAGAAGGTTTGAATTTTAACATAAGTTTATCTATTATAATATCAAAACGCAGTGGTTCATCAGCCAACGAGCCACAGAACAGCTACATGTTGTGCTAGGGAGCTTGAACTTGTAGTGATCGGTCTGTGCTAAATCTTTTGTGATTATTTGATTTCTCGCCTTTAACAGGACACTGTTTTGAACTGAAGTGGGAAGTAGATCTGCATGAGTTGTGTTCTTATTACTGTTACAGCTAGCTGACACACAAGAGCACACGTTGCTCAAGTGGGTCTTAAAGGACAAATCTGGCGCAAAATTAACCTAGGGGTTAATAACACATGGGTACCGAGTCGACCGTTCTCGAATGTGACCAGTTTTACGAACGCCGTGCAACCAGTAACCAGTAACATAGCTCAAGCATGGAGTTCATGGTTCGACTGGTTGTGACTGTTTCCCCAAGATGGCGCCTGCCTGTATACGTGAACGCTACCGTCTTCATAAACAAATCTTTTTAATAAACTGTCTGAACACTTACAAAGTTGTCAATGCTTCTGTTTACATGTAGGGACCCTCATTATGCTACCGTGGTAGTGTGGTTCTATTTTGAGCCTTGTTAATGGTGCAGAAATAGAGATTTCTTTTTACTTTACCCTCTGCCACGATGACTAGCGTTACAAGCTACCTAGCGGTTTGCGCTAAAACTGGTCACATTCGGATTTCTCCTCTAAGGTAGGAAGGAGGATATTATGAAATTAGGCGACCGCCGGCTGGTCACGTGACGGTCAAATTTTTTAGCTGACAAAAGGTGACTGTGAGCCGGTTACAGATCAGCGTGAGGTGACAGTCCTTTCAGGGTCGTGAGTTTAGTCAACAAAAAGTGAGCGTTGTGCAGCGACGACAGTTGCGTTTAGGGAAAAGATTGTGGTTTGGATTAAAACACTCCCGTGGGAATGAATAGCGTTTCCTGGGTGAGAATCTTTTCTTTTTCTTCAGGAAGCAAACTCTGCTCCCTGGCTTGAAAGCCAACCCAGCCGTCTCCCCTGACCTCTAAGCTCAGGGTCCACGGCGTTCTTATTCAGCAGCAGCCAACGTGGTGCATACAGCAAAAAATACATTAAATACATAAGTGACATACAACGTGAGCGACTGCGAGATGACGGTCCTTTCAGGGGCCCTGGCAGTTGAGTTTAGCCGACAAAAAATGAGCGTCACGCGGCGACAACTGTTCAATTTAGGCACCGAAATGATGAAGAAAAAAAAAGATTGTGGTTTGGATTAAAATACACCTAAGGAACGAATAGCGTTTCCTGGGTGAAAGTCTTTTGTTTTTTCCCGGGAAGCAGAATCCGCTCCCCTGGACTGAGAGCGTGTTACATGACCCGATCTCCTCCCTACGTGGTCCACAGTGCTCTTATACAGCAGCAGTCAATGTGGTGAATACAGCAAAAAAATACATTGAATACATACGAATTGCAGTGCATTACTTTTCGTAGCAATATGTACGAATAGTTCATGAGAACAGCCTGAAGGTACATACAGTAGGTTGATAGGAAAAAGTATTTACATGCTTCACTGCCATCACAGCCTCTCAAAATGACGACTCACTCATGGGAATTTTATGAAAAGTCAAAAACTGGGAGAATGGATAGTTGACAGTATGTGTGTGTGTGTGTGTGTGTGTGTGTGTGTGTGTGTGTGTGTGTGTATGTTATTAGCTGGTACACTGAGCCATGTAATTGTGTGCAGCTGAAAGAGCACAGGCTGGATGGCCACCCACAAAAATGGCAAATACTAATAAATACACATGCTAAAAGCTCAGCACTTGCTTGACCTTAATCACATTATACAACCACGATGCCCTACACATATTCACACACTCTTGTGTGTGTGTGTGTGTGTGTGTGTGTGTGTGTGTGTTTGTGTGTGCCCTGTTGCTGACCCCGTACAGTAGGATTATACTGAATGTTAAGCTGGCACTTTTCCTGCCAATGGGATCGAGGCAGGACATGACTTAACTGTGAACCCATCACAATCAAACATACAGTTTATACATATACACCCATACACACTGGCAATATATTTATGTATCTGGCTGACATGCATACACACTCTCATTCTAATCTGACAAATACAAACAGGCCCTCACACACTTATTGGTGCTCTTAGCTTTGATCTTGGCAAAGTATGTGGTGTGTGTGTGTGTGTGTGTGTGTGTGTGTGTGTGTGTGTGTGTGTGTGTGTGTGTGTGTGTGTGTGTGTGTGCGCGTGCGTATGTATCATTAGATCTGGACATGGTGCAGGTTCAAACATTAGCATCTGATGGGCTGTAGACTGCTTACTTTGAATAAGTGATGAAAAGATGGATATTAATGCAATGTCAGTATGTGTGTCTGTAAGTACAGCTCATGACATTAGTAAATGTCTTGTTTGGTCCGACCAAACCCCAGAAATATTCAGGTTACTATCATAAAATAAAAACAGGAAAACCACAAAAACATAGTGACATTTTTGAGAAGCTGGAACTAGTAAATTTCCACATTTCTTGCAACAAAAAAAACTGTTGAAATTATGAAATGATTCACAAATATTGATTCATCCAAATGTTTTAGTTGAACAAAAAACTCAACTAAAGTTAACTTATTCACACGCATCTAGGGCCCTATCATGCACCAGGCACAGTTCAAAGCGCGACCCAAGTGTCTTGTTAAAGTGCTAGTTTAAGACCGACGCAGTTGTCAATTTCCTGTCCAGCTCCCACGTCGCCCATCTGTGCGCCCATTGGCGTGCTGGTCTTACAGGGAGGTGTGTTCAGGTGAATTCTTGGCCTATTGCTATCTTTAAGATTATTTTTGGGGCTTTTCCGCCTTTAATTGACAGGACAGCTAGGTGAGAAAGGGGAGAGAGAGGGGGAAGACATGCAGGAAATCGTCACAGGTCGGATTCGAACAGCGGGAAGTGATCGCGCCATTGACCAACAAAAACCTGGTCTAAAGTCAATAACTCAGCATTTCATTGTTATTTTAACAGAGCATTAGTAAAATGTGCCTAGGCTTATGCACAGCGTGCGCACACTATGCTTGGTACACACACAGGGACGCGCAGCAGCACACAAACATGCAAAAGATTACAAATAAAAATATTACGGTGCAAATCCTCCATCATAATAGCAATGCTCCAAGGTCCAAACACGCCTGGCTTTTAAAGGGAATGGGAGATGACACTCTGATTGGTTTATTGCATGTTACGCCCCCAAAACACACCTATGATTAATTAAGACAATTAAGTACAACCCTTTTGAACCATGCGCCCGGCGCACTGACCCTCGTTTCCGCCGTCAAACTAGCAAAAGTGGATTTGGACACGCCCTAAACGCACCTGTGCCAGGCGCTTCACGACGTGCGCTTAGATCGTTAAAATAGGGCCCCTCGTTTGTTTAACCTGGACACAAACAGAAAAACTATTTTTTGGTTTTAGGGGGATTTATATGCTGGAAATACGTAGCCTGGGAAAACCCTGACGAACTTCCGGCAAATTTGAGATTTGCTCTGCAAGTCAGTCTGGCCGAGAGCCCATTCAAACCCATTTCCAATTTTTCCAAATCGAGGCACCAATCACAACCGTTGAGGCGGGTTTTACACCAATCACAACCGTTGAGGCGGGCTTTACACCAATCACAACTGGGCTTTACACGATGACGGCGAGCAGCTTTTTGTTTACATTCAACATGACGGCCACCGAAGCGCAGCAACCCGTTGATGCCGCTGTCGCTGCTACGTCACCCGGATCGTTGGTCTGATTGGTTGAAGGACTATCCAATTGCGCCAGAGGCATTTGAGCAGCGTCCGTTGGTGACGCCCCTTTGGAAATGAGCTGTGACTATACCTTGCCCAGACCCACTCTCAGTTACAACTGAGAAGGGTCTGGTGTCAACCAGGCTAGGAACTACGTGTATTACTTGGGGAACAACATTTGCAGCATCTCTAGCTGATAAGGTTGCCATGTTTGGTACCACTGTGTTTGTGCAGAGACAAAGTTTTCTAATTTTTATTTTTTTTAAGAAACAAAATACATGGTGAGCTATAGAGGTGCTCTAGGGTGTATTTTGCAACTTCGGACAGAGCCAGAGAGACAGAGAAGGAAGAAATTGAACAGAGGGAGACACTGTCAGCAGTAACGGCAGCCAGTTTTCTGATGAAGTCTCTGAGCAGTAGATTTCACCACCGAACCCTCCTCGGCTTCGTTACCAGCCAAGGAAATGGCCTGAGAGAGAACCAGTATGTGTGTGTGTGTGTGTGTGTGTGTTAGTGTAGGTCATATTCTTGCCAAGCTGCGGGCACGGCTTGCGTGCCTGGGAAGGAAAACAGCTCATAACAAAAGCAGAGCGAGAGGGCCAGAATGTGAATGTTTGGGAGTTTACAATTCTCCCTTTTTTTTTTCTTTTTTCTACTGATTCTAACGTGCTGGCTGACAGATGGGCAGGACGAGATTCAGGGCTTCACATGCAAGTGATGCACACACACACACACACACACACACACACACACACACACCAGGGTTTCCCTGCCATTATAGGGTTTAGGTGCAGCATCCGAGCCATTTTGGGGCAGCACCTAAGCCGAATGAATTTACCTAAAAGACTTTTCTCAGATCTAATGATTAAAGTTGGCCCCCAGTGGATTTCTTCAGCAAGTTTTGTCTTTAAAGGTGCCCTGCCACACGTATTTCATTACTTTGTGGTAATGTCTGAAGTTCTACCATGGACTCTGTAACATTTTTTGTGGAAAAAATGCCTTGGTTATCTTGTTTCAAGCCATTCTAGCGTGGTATAGGAAGCCTGCAGGAAGACTCAGCTCGATTTGTGCCAGTTCTCATTAATATTCAACGAGCTAAGCTGCTTGACTCTGATTGGCTAACAGCTAGCCAATGACAGCCTGGCTATCAGCATCCTTTACCCAGTGCAACTGGGCAAGCTCATGAATAGTAATGAGCTCATGCAACACCAGAGGAGGTAGCAGTTTATTTTCACATTCACCACATAACACAAACACATATGGACCTAAAAAATGCAGGTAAAAACGGTTTTGTGTGGCAGGGCACCTTTAAGCTTTTTAAGTGTAATTTATCTACTCTAGATTTTTTAACGTTTTAGACGCAGATTTGAAGATAATAATGGCCCAAAATGATGTGAAAAAGAGACTCAAAACTACCGCAAAGGGAAAAAAACCACGACTACAAAAAGACGCCAAATGACCACAGAGACCCAAAACAACCCCAAAGAAAACAAAAAATGACCAAAAAGAGACTCAAAATGTAAGGACGCCTAAACCCCCTGCGCAATATGCCCACCTAAGTCTTTCATAAAGCTGGGGGAAACACTGTGTGCATACACACACACACACACACACACACACACACACACACACACACACACACACACATTGCAGATATGGTTAGCCAGGGCACTCAGGTGGAGCAGGACTGGTAGCATATTTAGACTCCATTTGGAGAACATGGCTTGGAGGGAAGCTCTCCTAAGAGGTCAATGGGCATCCACACACACACACACACACACACACACACACACACACACACACACACACACACACACACACACCTCTGTTAAGGGGTTAACATACCGCCAACAGGCACTGTGCTAACCCTTGACCTCCACTAATGCTGTCTGGAGGGTTGGCAGGGGAGGTAATGGGTGAGAAAAATGCTCACACATGAACCTGACCTCCCTATTTTAGCCTCTCTCTGTCTCTAACTCTAAATCCGTTCATCAAACAAAGGAAAGCTCAGTGACAGACCCACACACACGCGCACACACACACACACACACACACACACACACACACACACACACACACACACAAATGCCATTAAATGACAGAACATCTCAATGTTTGTGCTGACCAGCGTTGCAGGTCCTGAAAATGGAATAATACTACAGTGACTCCAGCATTATTGTAGTTTAGGGAAAACTATTGCACAACTCAGAGTGTATTAGGGCTGCAACTAACAATTATCTTCATTGTTGATTGTTTTCTGGATGAATGGATTAGTTGGTTGTTCTATAAAATGTCAGAAAATGGTGAAAAATGTGGATCAGTGTTTTCCAAAGCCCATATGACGTCCTCAAATGTCTTGTTTATGTCCACAACTCAAAGATATTCAGTTTACTGTCACAGAGGAGAGAAGAAACTAGAACATATTCACATTTAACAAAGCTGGGATCAGAGAAATTTTACCTTTTTTCATAAAAAATTACTCAAACTCAAACTCGATTGTCAAAATAGTGGGCAATTAATTTAATAGTTGACAACTAATCAATGAATCGATGAATCTTTGCAGCTCTAAAGTTCAGTGTGCATGGATCTGAATCAAAGGTCTGTGCTGCGGTGCATCAAGCTGACTGAAAAGGCTACAACTGCAGGCCAGTGTGGATTGTGGACAAAACTATGCATATGCACATTTTGAATGCAGCATATTCACTTGATTTGACATTTCATAAATGATAAGAAAGATAAAAAAAACTAACAATTCCTAACATGATGAAACACTCAAAAGAGCCAAATGAGGAAACACTCCAGGACACCCTGCCGAGAAGCCCTGTAAAATGATGACTGCGATAAGACATTTTAAATCCACCTGAGCATGTTGAATGTCCTTGTGTGTACTGTAATTTGAAATCTCCAGTGGCTGCAGGGCGGTGGAGGTGACAACAAATGACACTGGAGTCCCACCTACGGTTGAGTCTGATTTGTGGCTCTGTGAGGTGTGTGTGTGTGTGTGTGTGTGTGTGTGTGTGTGTGTGTGTGTGTGGTCTGTCTATTGCTATGTCATTTAACAACATTCACCCCCTAACCTGAAAGCTGAGGCCAATAAAAATGTACCTTAAGATCAAGGACATTTAAGGGTTAGAAGTCGCTGGCTCCAAAACAATCTCTGACTCCATAGAAGATTAAAAATGTCCAAACTGCTTCCCACAAGGTAAGGTCTTCTTCTGATTTCTGTCAAGTAGCAATTTTGTAAATGATTATTCGATTAAGATGTCTGAGCTTGATTTTAAATAAAATTTGAGTATGATTTTGGATATTTTATTTAAATAAGGTACATTGGAGGAAACAACCAAATAAATTGTCAAAGCTACAATCTAAGTTTGACCTTAGGCGGATAGCTGTTACAGGTTTTAAACAGAAGGGCACTCAAAGAGCACAGATCTCCGCCAAGGCCATGCCCTCATCACGCAATGTGAACAGAAGTAAAAAAATAATTTGTGTATCCTCCCCGTGAATCAGATCCACGACAAAATGTTAGAAATGGAGTAATTTCCACTTTGAGTTGAAGTTGTTTCCACTGGAAGCGCTCAGCAATGCCAAAGCAGCAAGAACAACTTTAAAACAATTACAAAAAGCCAACTCAGGCAGCTGATCGGGACCTTACAGAGGCAAAACAACGGTCAGTAGGTTTATTTATCCACAGAATTTGAGAGGGAGATTAAGCAGAGTATAATCAGCATAACAACAAAGTGAAATATTGCTTTTTATTTTGAACACTTTTCTGACCAAGAAGTAGCATGAATGGAAAGAAAAAAAAAAGACCTAAGATCGTACCTTGTGGGACGCCACAGAAGATAGTAGCTAAGCCAGATGGGAAATTAAGCAATTTAACTGTGAAAAGGTTCTGGCCATAAGATGAATTAAGAAGCCCAGGTCTGTGGCATTAATAATAGTCATGTAACAAAGGTGTTTATTTAAAATGTCATAATCCACAGTGTGTAAATACAAAATTAGTTCAAAGAAAAGTCTGAGGTAATGTTCTGGGGCCCGCCGATCTATCCAGTGTTGGACAGAGCTGATTTTGTCCAGGTCAAGCCTGGTCCTGTTTTAACCATAAATCAGACTCTTATCTGCTCACTAGTCCATCAACCTTTCCAACATCACCTCTGAATGAGCCAATGGTCCATACAACAGCCCTCAACAGACCAGTACACCCTTACACACACACACACTCTCTCTCACACACACACACACACACACACACACACACACACACACACACACACACACACATTGACCTGCTGACATTTATACACACACAAACACGAACTGACCCAGAAAACGACCTCAGCAGACTAGCTTGGCGTTTACAATCAGCCACACACCTGCTGTCTGACCTTTTCTTTCATCAATAGATAGAGTCTGACTGATCTCTCCACAGCACTTTATCTCTGAATACATACACCAAAGACTCACAAACACGTTAAAGCTTCCCCTTTTTTTTAATCTTGCTTAAAAAAGAGGCTACAACAGTATCTACATATTTGTGGGCTGGTCTATAATAAAAACAGCTGATCATCAAGTTCTTACCTTTTGTTCGGGGGGATACATTAACCAGAAAGACCATATATATATACAGGTCAGGCTACTTTTTTAGCTAAATACAATTGTTCTAACTTTAATCAGATCAGATGACAATGTTTCTCCTCCATCAGAAACTTTTTATTCTAAGAAAGCATGTTGTTTTTCTATGCTTTCTGGGAAATACTGCTGAGGTTTAAGAAAACGTGCAAACTGAGCACTCCATATACACTGAACCAAAGCTGCCACGCTTACATTCCCCCCCTCGCTCTCAACTATAATGGTAATCAAGCAAAGCAGGAATGCAACAAGAGAAATAGCAAGAAGCCGCCGTGTTTTGTTACCATAAACTCTGTACATCCGGACTGTAAATTGAACTAATGGAGGGTAACGTTAGAGCTGTTATTTCATGCTTCATGCCCAATTTATCAAAGCAGCTTGTGCAAAAAAGTTTGTGTTTTCCACATATTTCCTAAACCAAATGTGTGTTTTCCGCTGCAGTTTTGTGGTACAGCGGTAAAAAGGGAAAGGGAATGTCATGTTTCCAGTGCCAGAAATGTATGGTGATACACTTGAGAAACAAACTTCAGGCACTTTGTCACCGAACAGAAACATTTGAAAATGACATGCATGTGTGTGTGTGTGTTGAGAGACAGAGCAGCTTTGCTGTGATCTTACAGTGTCACAAACAAGTCCAGACCAAGCAAAATCATACCAACAACATACTGTTACACACCTACAACCACATATTCAGGTTGCAAAGAGAAAGAATGCATACGGTGTGTGTAGATGGAGAACGTCTGGGTCCTACCTGGTGCAGCCTGCATCTCCATGAGACCTCCGGTTGCGATTAGAGCCTCCAAGATTCTGACGTGATGCTCCGGGTTCACGTCGCAACTATTGAACAAATTCACAAACATGAAGAGGAATGTGGTCAAATAGTAAAGAACCCACTCGCCCACTCCCAACTCGTAAAATACTGACGCTTGGTCAGTGGCTCTGAGCGGGCAGAGCAGCAGCTCGACCACGGCGCTGTAAGATGACGTAGTATTAAGAGTGAAAACGGTGCGTTATTATGGAACCCACGCAACTTCTAGGCAAACCCGCCCTTCAATGGGGACTGCCCACTAGTCCGGCATACCTTTGGTGGCAAAATTACGAATCCCACTATGGCCACGTCAAGACCCGCCCTATGAAGCAGCTCGAGTGGTTGGGGTTAGGCATTTGACCTTGAGTGGTTAAGGTTAAGATAGCCGATTGGTCAGGGGATAGGACCTGTACAAATAGTGTACCGTTACCTTGCGTAAGCATGGACGCCTGGCTAATAAATACTATTGAAGGGCGGGTCTTGTGCGGGCCATAGTGGGATTTGTGATATTGCTGGTGGACAATCACAATTTTTCAGGTTATTGAGAGGTCGGAACAATGGAGCGTCGGAGAAATGACAAGGCACCCCCTTCAATAGCATTCACATGCTACTATTGGTCAGGCATCCATGCTTACACAAGGTAACAGAACCGGATTTGTTCAGGTCCTATCCCCTGACCAGTTAACTACTCGAGGCCTAACCCAGACCAATCTGGCTGCTTCGTAGGGCAGGACTTGCCTATAAGTTGCGTGGGATCCATAATAACGCAAAAACGGTAGCGAGTAGTATGAAAGGCCGAAAATTGGGAGGTTGGTTGGGGTGGTGAATGGGTCAAACAACACAGTACGTTCACCCAGGGGACTGGGGTTCGTGTCCTGTTCTTGTCCCGCATGTCACTGAAATGTACATTTTGTAACCCCACCCCACAATATTTTCCTAAACCTAACTGTCTCTCCTAACTAAACATAACTGTTCTCATGTAGCATTTCAGTTAAGCGTTCGTCCGGACTCAGAGAGTCTAAAAGTGACGCTAAGGGCAATCAATCGATTATTAATTGCGATTAATTGCATGATTGTCCATTAACTCGCGATTAATCGCAAAATAATCACAAATGTTTTTACCTGACCCCACACAGAGTCACACAAGGTACACTTCTTGCTTTTGGAAACATTGGAACAAATGTCTCCATGTGTTTTAAACACTTGAGCTTATGAAATTCAATTTACATAACTTTTTTGTCTTGTCTGTGTTGTTGTGTTTTACTTATTGTTATACTGATATGGACCTGTGTGTCTGAAATAAAGGTGAATTGAATATCTGTTCTAAATGTTCTTTATTAGGTATACTTGTCAAGTTATTTATGTCTCTTCGTAGATCAGATTGGCTTCATTCCGCCACGGTGAGCCAGACGGTGAATGGCCGGTTTGGTGATCCCCTGGATGTTCTCACGGAGAACTTTACGGTTTCTACTAATGTTTCTGCTGCACCGCTTCCTGATTGCCCAAACTGAGGAGCGGCCCGAGGACCAAATCTCACAACGTGCGTGCGTCAATCCCGTTAAAAAGAAATTAGTGCCATGAAAAGGAATTTGAGTTAACTCGTTATTATGGCTTTCATTTTGATATCCCTAAAGTAAGTCAAATAAAACAGAATTACATCAACACCAGGGTTCTAGGGATGTCATGAGAACCGATACTTCGGTACCAACTCGGTACCAAAATTCTGAAAACGTGCCAGTACTCATTTTTCCAGGTACCAGGGGATGCAATCCTTCCGGACCTGACGGGGGCAGTATATACAAAAATTTTCTAGACTCCCGCTAAATGCTGAAGAAGAACACCGACCAGCACGGAAAAACAGCGAATAGCCCCTCATCTCCCTGTACGGCTTGACCGCATTCAGCTTCTTGACTTTACCGTACATCTACGGCGGCGGCTTTCACGACTTCACCTGGAACTCCCAAACCGCAAGTGAGTCTATTTCTCTCTGCCATTGTCTATCACAACGTAACGTGTGCTCTGATTTAATGGACCTCTATAACATCAGTTAACTTTAACCAGAGAGAAACAGATGTAACTAAACATGCTTGCTGTCTGGGAGTTCCGGGTGACGTTTTCATTTTTGTAAATCACGCTCTCCTTGCCCCTCCCACTCCACACCATAAAAGAAAGTTGAAACTAAAAGAAAACACTGAAAGATGAGTGACATGACGATGATGATGATGATGAATGATATAACAACCAATGATTAACACGTATAAACTAATGCTATAACATTACTCCAAATGAAAAGCCAGATAGACAGAAACACATGCATCAACCTTTTTAAATATTCCATTTAAGCAAGTACTTTTCCTTTGTGTTTAGTTATAAACAGCAGGATTGTAGCAGGATGTGGGATTGACTCAAATTAAACTACAGTGTGTATTTCATTTCCCCACAGCATGCTGCAGTAAAGCCCAAACGGTAGAATATGTGTGACTGTCTAAATACTTGCAGACTGCAGTGTATGCTCCAGAACCATTTAGCATTAATCAACATTTCCACAGACACAAATTAAGCTAACATGGGATCAGGTTGAAATAGCACGGCATGCTATGAGACGCTGCTTCGCTCTTTATCCACCCATTGTGTACGTCAGAGGTGAATTACTTGACCAGGCTTTGCAAACAATCAGTGCTTCTGACTCACTGACGGGCTTCCCAAATCCACTACATCTCCACCGCACACAGCGCCGCGGGGAGAAATTCCTCTGTAATTTCTGGAAAAACAGACGCAGGCGAGCTTGTGTAGGCAAACAAAACAATAGCGTCGGCCTCGTTAATGCTGTTCTCTCAGTGCTCAAACATCCAGCTCTCAAAACTGCAGGATGTTGATGTTACAGCTGAGCCAAATATCATGTTTGGATTTTTCCTGTTAGCAAGCGCAGATCTTTCACTAGAAAAATATCAGGTCTTTGGGGCCGGATCAAGACAATCTCGCTTAACTGATACGAGTGTTGTCGTGGAAATCTGCAGTGGTTGATTTGTGGGTTGAGTGAAAAAAAAGAAAGAAAAAAAGTGTCACATTCTGCCAAAAAGTTTGTTTAGTTCTTTGGCTGGCTGATTCACAAATTTAGAATGAAATGGGAGTACTCTCTCCACCCAAACACTGTGGGACTTTTGCAAGAGAAGCTGACCTGTTTTGATTTTAACTCAGATTTTAGATAATTCTTAAAACACCATAAAACACAAGACAAAGCAAAAAAATGTTTGTGTATCTGCTCAAAAAGGTTATGGGATCTACCTTGGCCCATGCTACATCCTTCCCCCAAGTTTCATGAATATTTCGACAGTAGCTTTGCCGTAATCCTGCTGACAGACCAACAAACCGAACTGAAAACATACCCTTCTTTTGTGGAAGTAAAAAAGTAATCACTTCAAGTAATCTATCTTTAAAGACTGACTTACTGGCAATGGTGGCTTAAAGGTTAAAGAAGCAAGCTTGTGACCGGGAGGTCGTCGATTCAATCCCCAGACCGACAGAATAAAAATCTGGGTGGGGAAAGTGAAAGAGCAGAGCTTGTTCCTCCTTCATCACCACCACTGAGGTGCCCTTGAGCAAGGCCCTTAACCTCCAACTGCTCCAGTGGAGCTGCTCAGTGGCCAGCAGCTCAGACTGTGGTTGTACTGGGCAGCTTCCAGGTGTGAATGTGACAGGTTGTCATTGCAAATGAGAATTTGTTCTTAATTGACTTACCTGGATAAATAAAGGTTAAATAAAAAAAAAAATTCAGAAGAAGTAACTGTATTCAGAATACCAACAGTTTAAACTGTAATGGAATACAGTTGCTGATTTTGTATTTTAAAAACCAAATCCCATTACTCTTATTCCGTAACTCGGAACTCCCCAACCCTGTAGCTATATATACATATATATTATATAATATGGGTTCTGGAAATAAAGTCACAAAGTCGCAGTGTTTAGAGCCAACTGCCATACCAAGCATAAATTCTCAAAAACAAGGCTGATTTGGTTTAAACTGGCAGCCATAACATAACAAACCCATTTTGTCGGTACATTATCTGAGATACTTTTGTGTTTCAATAATGAGGAACATTTAGAATTAAAACAGGAAGTTACAGTGATACAAGATCCTAGAAATGCTAACCCCATACAAGCCTGTTTGAGCTTTAGATCCTTGGCGGGGACCCTTCCAACCGTTCCATAGTCAAGGCTAGAAACTGTGCCTTCTCCATTAGGGACAACTCTGTTTGGGAATGACCTGACCGAGAATATAAGGCTTGCTGAATCAGTGACTTCTTAGTGTACATTTATTTTCTGTCCTTTAAAGCTGCCCCATCTTCTGTTTTCACTATTACAATGACCTAAAGGCCTATGTGTCTTGATTTGTACGTGCTTTGGTTTCATCTGTCAAAGCACTTTGTAAACTATTGTTTTTAAAGGTGCTATACAAATACAGGTATTATTATTAGTATTACTTCCACCACCAGCAGTTAAAAGAAAGGGGGATTACCTCTTCTGTCCCTCAGAGACTGATACTGTGATTAACAACCATACATATACACCTAACTTGAATTTAAATAGATAAAAAAGCAAATGAAAAAGCCATTAAGTGAGCAATGACACACAACATAAAGTCCTCATAAAAGAAAATGTTGTATGGCGTGGAGGCAAAAAACGCTGCAAGGTGAAGTAATATTTCCTCCTGGGTTGCATTGCTTTCTTTATATGAACATCTGAAAATTAATCAATGAATAATTTTATTATTGTGTCATGCTTAAAAACAGGTATGCCCAGCCCAAATGGGCTTACAAGACACAATTCTTTACAGCAACGGACCAGATACTAGCCTGGTCCTACCAGACTCTGGTCCATTTCATTTGTACAGAGAGTCTGTACAAATGAAACGTCTGTACTGTTTTATCAGTCAGTTAACTACTAATGGAGGCTGAAGCTTTGGTGCTGTTGCTATGGTCACCAGCAGTTTGATACACCTTGAGCACAGACTAAAATTCAATTGTTGAACTTTGTCTTAGCTGTTCCGGCAGAGGATTTCATGCATCTTCTGTGGTATGAAGCTAAATTATATGTGCATAAATAACTGAACAAGCAAGTTGACAAAATGCAATCAGTTAATGTGTAAATAGTCTCACATTGCCAGAGATATTTCCACAGGGCTGTGGAGTAAGGTCTGGCTACATCACAGATACAGTATATTCTGGGATAGGAGAAAAAAAACAAAAACGCTCTGACCGGTCTTGGGTGGCGCTAAGCTCCAGACGCGCCTGAGACGCGAGTGTCACGCAGGCAGTGTATAAGCTCTAACCTGTTAACGTGGGAGCCGAAATATAAACGGACACACCACGCAGCTGACACGCTCGCGTGACGCATCCAGTGTGTAACCGGCCTACACACTGGGCAGTGAATGAAGGATGAAGCCTGTGTACCTGAGAGGAGAGTGCTTGAAGACGGCCTCGGCGAAGGCCTGTCCCAGCGGCCGGGGGTCGGCCTGGCTCTGCAGGTTGACCCGGGCCAGGTGTCTGCTAAGATGGACCAGGAGCTGGTGGTTGGCCTGAGGGATGCTGGGAGACTCCAGGATCCTCTTCAGCCTCTCCCCGCAGTCCTCCACACTCTGACTCTCTGCAAGACAAAAGCAACACCAGAGTGGTTTCTTTGGAGCAGGGGTCTTCATCGTTTTGTTAAGCCAATGATCCCTTAACTAAAAGGGAGCAGAGTCCCCCTACTAGATATGTTGTATAAAATGAAGTTGCATATTAAACTGGGTGTACAATAACATGTAGGGCGGCCTAAAGCCTTTATACATACCTTTTAATCATAGAATCCTAAGCTATTAAAATAGCCTAATAATTGTTGGCATGATAAAAATGCATGTGGGGGTGCCTGGGTAGCTCACCTGGTAGCGCAGGCGCCCATATATATAGAGGTTTACTCCTCGACGCAGCTGTCCTATACAAATAAATGCCTAAGATGCCCAAAAAATAATCTTAAAAAACTGTAATCTGTAGATGGCTTTCGTGACTATCTTACCTATAGGCCAGTAAACAGTGGGGATTTATATTTGCTAATAATATGTATGTGTTGAGACTTTAAAAAAATTTACAATAATTTGGTGGCTACCCTGCATTGACTCTGAGGACCCCCTAGGGGTCCCGGACCCCCTGTTGAAGATCCCTGCTTTAAAGCATTAAACCAGGTGAATTGATGTTTCATCAAATATTCTTTTTACAGCCTTTGAATGTCCAATCATTTCGACCAATAAAACTGACACAACATATTGTGGGTGCAGAATAAAAGTACACACAAGTATTTTATCACCATTTTCTTTTGGCTGTATAGTGTATGTTTTTCCACATGCTGAGATTTTATTTTCTAACCGACCAAAGAAAATACTATCCTCTTCGTGAGAACTAGCCTATACAAATATTCTTACGAGATAAAAGACAAGAATTCATGGTTAACAGGACAGCACTAATTCACCTCTAAGTAATCTGTAATTTTGGTCACAGAGGAGAGAAGAAACTAGAACATATTCACATTTAATAAACTGCAATCTGAGAATTTCAAACCGATTAATCAATTATCAAAACAGTTGCCGATTAATTCCATAGTTCACAACTAAACGATTAATCATTGCAGCTCTACAGTAGTTGTCATCAGCTTGGGAGCTGTTGAAAGGTGTATTTTTAGGTTAACAGTTTCCCTAGAAAATATTAACATTTAACAAGCAGCAATCGGAGAAGTTGACTCAAATCCAGTTAATCGATTGTCAAAATAGTTGCTGATTAATTCAATATTTGACAACTAATCAATTAATCGATTACTCTTTGCAGCTTGGCATCAGCTTTGGAGCTGATGGAAGGTGTATTTTTAGGTTTTCTCTACTGGTTCAAACATTAAATTATGTTCGGATCAATTGTTGAACGTTTTACAGAAGTTAAAAAAAACCTTGGTGTGTCTATTATGCGATCAAACGAGGTAAGATGAAAGTACATGCATCTGTGTCTCATAGTGCTTAGTGAACACCCTGGATGCCGCCCGCATGCATAAACATCTATCAGTTTAGGAAACACTATACCACTTCACTTATACATGTTGAACACAGAGCAGACGTCCTCTGCTGTGCTCCATCAATATCCATCCGAGCATACAGCCAACTGCTCGCTGACTTTGAGGAGATGTATGGCCTTGGCAGGATATCAGTGATTTGAATTTGAGACCCAGTCCAACAGCCAGCTGCTAGCCAGCAAGCCTGACACACCATGGGTAAAATCTCAGGGGCTTCGTATAGGGATGCTTGTTAAAACTGAGCCAGCGGGAGGCGGCGAGGCCTGGGATAATACAAGTCCTTTTCTTGTATTAGCCGGGGGTGCAGACAATGGGTCGTGTTTGAAGAGGACCAGACGTATTGAGCAGTGCTCTCACCACAGGCACTTTACCACGCCAAACAAGCTGCGAAACAAGTAGTGAACACTTGTGCCTGAGCCTGCTGGTTTTATGATGGGGGAGACTCAGTGGGAGAGCTCAGATCTGCCACTGAACACCAAAACTTATCAGCCATTTTTTTTCTGAAACTGCTGTCTGCTCACAGACTACAACTCTCTAGATCCAGTTTTTTTTATTTTATTTTTTTTTATAGTAAAAGTCTAATTTATTTGGAAACATCAAAGATCCTCTCTACTAAAGATAGCAGCGCCAATGGTGTGACACAGTATACACTTCCTGTCTCCTAAAGGGGCGCAGCCTCGTTTGAAAGTTTTGTTAGGGCGTTCACGAACGTTAGCTGATGTTAGCTTCTCTGTGTTGCCAGATCTCGCGAGAGTTTGGTCCTAAGACAGAAACAGGTCTCAAACAAAATTAATTTTATATGTGGCTTGTGAAAAATGGCTCCAATATCTACTTTAGTGACTACGGGGCGAAATAATCACTCATAATCTGTGTTCACCTTGACTTTTCCCATTTGAATCAACACACTCAGGACCTGCCGCTAGTCTCCTAAAGATGCGTGTCCATGATTGCCTGTTTGTATGTCCCATTTTAAAAAGGTATTTTCTTATTGAAAGGATTATTATCCGTTGCATAATGCAGATGCATTAGACTTAAGTCTGATTTGTACTTCTGCATAAATTCTACGCTGTGGCTACATACTTAGGTACGTGGAGACACAAACCTACGCCGGACCCTACGCTGTAGCCTGACGTGCACCTCTCAAAAAATTTAACTACACGTCGCTCGGCCATGGCTTGGTAGCGTTGCATTTCCCCCCCCCCGACTCATTTCCTGGTTCTCCTTCTCCATAAACAACATGAAATCAAGGAGAGGGTTAACTTTTCCTGCTACACATTTCCCACCGTGGTCAGAAAGAAGAACAGGAGAGACACTTTGTTTCTCTCACTATAGAGTCACTACTCGCTCTGAAGATAATCACCGTCACTCTCTCACTCACTCTACCACACACACACAAACACACACACACACGCCGGCCCTGCTATTCTCTTAAAGAGATCGACACACACACACCAACGAATACGTATAAACTAGGCCACTTACGTAGGCTACGGCGAAAGCTCTGCGTGGAGCCTCAACAGGAGCATAAATCTGACTTTAGCCTGATCGAGATGAAACATGAACAGCTGCAAATAATAACCTCTTACTTGTAAACGACTTTACAACAACTACAGAATCATGTACTTTATTTAATCATTGCAAAGGCATGACACAGGCCGTAAAGATGAACTATAATTAAGGTTTAAATAGAAGAATGACTGAATCAATTGTTCAAAACTGAACCGAACAACTAAATGTGTGAATCACATATAAGCTAAAGTGAACCAAAAATAAAAAGTCAAAAGTAAAATGCACACGGCTACTTGTGCTATGCAAATGTCATACAAGGTTGAAACTTCCAAAACATGGAAAAGGGTCTTTTTTAGTGGATAAAGAAGTGGACCTTGACTTGTAGCGAACAGAAACTGGTCAAAAGTGGTTGGGCTGTCTCGACAAGCAGGAGCAGTGTTTGCGGAAAGAGCTTTACTGGGCCGCTGCTTGACATAAATATATATATAGTACAGTGATTTATGTGATGCAGTGTTCTGCATGTGTACAAGCTGTATGTATCCTGATGTTAGAATGCTGATATGTATTGATTGACCATGTCAGGTATTGCTGTATTTGGCCCTCTGTGCAGGAACTGAGTTTAAATCGATCCCAATAACACAGAGAGCTAAGAGAACTGACAGATTAACAATATATTTTGTTTATTTGACAGCTGAGTGATTGAATAGCTGGAGAAGGAAAGAGAGAAAGAGAGAATACGCTAAGGGCTCCATATATTCCCACAGACGGGTTCTGTTTCAGGAGAAAGACAGCCTCATTCAGAATCACATTCATAATAACCCTAACCCTAACATGTCTAAAGATCCAGCCAAACAAACTGTAGACTGAGAGGATTCATGGTGTACTGCTAGAAAGACTAACAAAGTCAGTCAACAATATTACATTATGTGAATTCTTTATGCACCTGTCTGTCCGGTACATCCATGCATCATTTTCCTTGTAAGCAGGTTTGCAGTTTGAAGCCCCCGCAGACTGAAACTCCTTTATCGAGACATAATAACAGAATGGAAAGGCATTTAATGGCTATTAATGAAAAATTGCAGCCATACATAGTGTAAAAAATGGGGTTTGATGTAATGAATATCATAATGATTATAAAATGTAAGGAGCATACAAGACTCAAGGAAGATCAGGGACACTTGAGGTGTGTGTGTGTGTGTGTGTGTGTTTTGGGTGGGGAGGTGGGCGGTGATGGAGGGATGACAATCTGCTGCAGACTGATGGGGTTATGGAAGTCACCTCTCTCTATCTGACCATTACTGATCACACACACACACACACACACACACACACACACACACACACACACAATAATGGATTGCGATTGACCCTGCTGGTCAATACAGGTCAAGGCTGGGAACCTGGACTGTCCATCTGGCCCCGCGGGACTCTGGGAGACTGGACAACTGGACAGTTGGGGGAGTCGAGACGAGGACCGAGAGACGAGGTGGTGGAAAAAAAGTGGACAAAATGTTTTTAAAGCTTATTTTTTTGGGTATTTTGGCCTTTTCTTTTTACAGGAGAGCTGAAGACTTGAAAGGGGAGAGAGAGGGGGAATGACATGCAGCAAAGGGCCGCAGGTCGGAGTCAAACCTGGGCCCGCTGCGTCGAGGAGTAAACCTCAATATATGGGCGCCCGCTCTATCAACTGAGCCATTCGGGCGTCCAAAAGTGGACTATTTTGAAAACGAACTTTTCAGAAAAAAAGGAAAACATAGATTTTTGCTTCATCTCTTAATTCTGATTGTTTTGTTTGCAAACTGGAAGACTAAAAGTGAAAAAGACCCCCACCTCAACGCTTAACGCTTAACCCGGTGGTGTATGCTACAGTTATGTCATATGACATTTCATACGATGGCCTGAATGATTATGGGGGGGAATATATGAACAAGCACCATGTCCCATTTCCTTAAATAAAAAATGTTATTTTCTCCATACTCCATCTCGCTCCTGTACGTGCAGACGTTAAAGGCACTTACTCCAAGTTGCTCTGGATAAAGGTGTCCCCCTAATAAACTACATTAAATTGCATTACACAAATTCCATTTAGATGCTAAATAGATTATCCAATCAGATGGTTCCAGGGATGAGGTCAGTTGCTGCCTGAAACAGCTCAGGGAAACAGGATAGCAATCCAGATAATTCAATCAAAAATGGATTTCCACGGACGACGATCTTGGAGGTTGAAAAACATAACAGACGTCACGGATCAACATAATCAATATAATCTGCGAGTCTGGGCAGCGAGACGCTCCGCTTCTGAGACGCTCCCGGTGTGTTACGGCGCGTGGCGGAGGACGGAACAGAACCGGAACGCAGCACAGATGCGCCCAGTGGAGAATCATTAGCAAATGTTAGCATGCTAACACTGAGGTAAACATTATAACAGGTCTGCTAGTGTCTTGGTATCGTGTAAGCAGAATTCTGTTACAGGTTTTGAGAGGCAACCAGTGCAACCATGTGTTTTGTCTGAATACTATAACCAAATATCCAAATAGAAATATATAATAATATAGAAAACTGCAGAATAATAAGACTGTGAGTTGATGGGATCCTTATAGTCCAATTAAACAGGACAGTTTGTCTTTAATCTCATTTTTAAAAGGAGTCAACAGTCTGTCTCTGGACGTCCAGATGGACAGTGGTCAGTCAGACTTAGCCAGCTGGCCGCTATCCTCACAGACCATGACCCCGGTCAGGCCATTAAGGTTAACGAACACTCGTTAAACCAATGAATGAGAGAATAGCATTAAAATAGGCATGGGGGAGGTAGGGGGTGACGAAAAGAATGAATAAAAAAGAAAAATTACAAGAGGGGAAGAAGTGTAGAAGTTCTGAGATGAAATGATTAAGATAAGTGACTCAGAGACCAAAGACAGAGGTTGAAAAATAATAACCCCTATTTTCCACCGGGCGCTTCTGCGCTGTGTTCCAGAGGCACAGCGGCCTCCACGAGCAATTGCAGACATTCAAGTCAATTTTTTATCCACTAAAGATATGCACCAGGTCTATTTTCACGCGAGTTGTGGGGCATTCAGACAGCCGGGCGGGAAGTGAAACGCCGAGAGCATCCAGTCAGTTTACCAAAAGACACCGTCCCAATATCGTATACGTCTCTTCTACAACACCACGGACAACAAGAGAGATTCATCATGGAGATGGAAAAACATAATAGACATCACAGATCCTTTTCATAAGGACAGTGCCAGAAAAGAGAAGGCATGGAGTGTAATTACAGAAGTGCTTGAAGTGGAAGGTAGACACTAAACACGTGATTGTTCTGTAAAGCACTTGTAGAGACAATATAATCTGCGAGTCTGGCAGGCAAGACGCTGCGCTTCTGAGACGCTCCCGGTGTGGTATGGCACGTGACGGAGGACGGAACATAACTGCTGCGCAGCATGAATGCAGCACAGAAGAAAATGCGCGTTAGGGAGGTGTGAACTGAGACTTCAAGATTTAGGAAATTAAAACATTGAAAAAAAAAATATACTGTATATCTTCCACCTGAAACCTAAAAAGCAACATGTTTCAGACTGAAACATGTTGCTGACCTGTAATCCCAAAACATCCCATAAATTCATCTTTCCTCTGCAGTCATTACTTTCAATTAGGTTTAGACACTTAGGCATCACGATCCTCATGTCTTTCTTTGTAAATATTAGAGCAAACAATGGCACCATTAACTTGTCCCATTAATGCATTTTGCCAACTATAACTGAGCTTCTTCCCACCGAGTCCTAATGCTTTCTCGCCTCGCAGATTTCCTCGGATTGTGGTGGCATCTGGATTGTGGTTGCAGCCACTGCCGTGGTCCGTCGTTTCGCCCTGCACTGCTACTGCTGTTAGTACTAGTCATAGTTCTATATCTTGAGTGTTTCTATAATTGCCACTGTTCATCATACCAACTGATTTAATTATTATGAATCATATTTCTACAGATCTGTATCAGTGTCTCTGTGTCCCAACCGGCAGCGTCAGATGGCCACCAACCAAGAGCCTGGTTCTGTCCAAGGTTTTTTCCTGTTTAAAATAAGTTTTTCCTTGCCACTGTCGCACCAAATGCTTGCTCTTGGTGGGGACTTGTTGGTTCATTGTTATTTACAATGGTCTAGACCTACTCTATCTGTAACATGTCCTGAGATAACTTCTGTTAGGATTTGACACTGTAAATAAAACTTAATTGAATGATAACAAAAGGGTGATTGTGGTCAGGATGTTGCAGGAACAGATGGGAGGAAGATTATGGGAGGACAATAACAAAAGTAATTATTATGTCACTGAAAACCCCCAAAAGGCATACATATTGCTCTGAAATAGAACACGATTGGACTAATTTGAGGATTTAATGGAGTTTGACTCTGTGGTGACGCACATTAACTTGTATTTCTAGATTGAATTTAGCTTCAAACAACACGTTGTGAAGCCATGTTTTTGCTTTTAAATTGATTTTGAATCTTTTTACACACATATCACCCATGGTATCTGATCTTAAGAGCTCGTATTTTTTGGGGGCAGTTTAACAAAAGTGTGTGTAATGAATGTCCCACTGGTGGGTCAGTGGGGTTGAAAAGGTATCTGAGTATTCCTTCCAACTCCACTTTCTAACAATGTGTTGGGAAACAACTTGTCTCCCAGAGAGCAGGACAGCCGCAGGAAAGGTAACAATTAAAAAGGAATGAGACGGGGATTTCAACTGTTACAACATCGACAAATCTCAGTGATTAGACCAAGATGGGAGAGACAGTAACTGTCTTCATACGAGGTAAACTTGAGTCCATCCATATCAATATTTCACAAAAACACACCCTCAAAATCCAGTATGCAAAAGAATTTACAAAAATAGATTTCTCTGAGAATGATGCAGCTGTTTGCTGGTGACAGCACTGTTTGTATATTTGTGTACAGTGTATCTGAGTCAAACTAATACTTATAAAGGCAAATGAAATTGGAACAAGAAAGCACTGTGTTAGTTCAGGATGAGCACTGAAGTTATTTTAGCTGATTGGCAATATTACTGGCTCATTAATCTGCTTCTTGACTTCTAGCTGAGTAGTAATTTTACAGGCGTGCAGGCTAGCCATTATAACCCGACTTCTCATTATTACTCTGTTGATGCACTCATGCCAATGCTGCATGCTTAAAGTTATTTGGGTTTTGGACTGTAGGTAGAAAAAAACAAGTAATTTAGAGACATCACTTTGGCCATTTTTTTTACCATTTCATTCCAATAGTAAAAGATTATTCAAATAATGGCAGAAATAACTAAGTATTAATAAATAATACAGATACTGAGTTGCAGCCAAAGTTAAGACAAAGTTTATTAATTGTTTTAACTGTATGTTTGGAGATGATATAACGATCAAGGCACCTCCATATCTCTGACTCGATGCCCTAATCTCTGATTTGTTCAGCAAGAGGTCTTGTTTTGCGCTCAATGGTAGCTGAAAAACACATCCGAGACAATCTAAGCTTTGTATAAAATGAATACGATGAATAATAAGAGAGGAAATGAAATGGTAATTTAGCCTTATTATCAGGCTATAGGTGACAGACTTGAGGGCAAGTGAAAAAGCACGCTTGTATGTTGCTGCTGAATATGTGCAGCTATATGTTGACTGAGGAATATTTGCAGTAGAACATCTGTTATGTAGACCTGAAGGCTGAGACTTAAATGGCAGCTCTGAAACAAGAAGAAGCAGGAAAGGACAGAAAGAATTCTCACCACACGGCCCTCGAGCAAATTGTTTATTTTTTAATGCCCTCTAAATATTAGTGCATGACTTATCCTTGCTGTATAATACCCTCCGATTTCACAGAAGAAATCCCGGTGTGCTCCTCAGGTGACCCCTTCCTAAATAAGAAGTTGAATTTCAATGGGCTTAACCTCGGCCGACCTGCGGAAAACACTTGATGCATCCTTCCAAAGTGGTTTATCTTGACTTAAAATGTTTCCATGAATAAGTAAAATAAAAAGGTTGTCACTTCACTTAACGGGGTGAGGACCACGAGGAAGAGAAAATCTCTTTCATTATTGAGGGGGTTTTCAGTTGGAGATCATGGCGAGGAGCTTAGTTGAGTAATATTTTGGGTGGGCTGCAGGTGAAAGGGTGAACAGGCAGGTCAGCTGTACAGAAATTCAGAACAGAGAGAGAGAAATTGGCAGCCGGCTGCGTTTCTGCTCGGAGTTTGTTTTTATTGAACCCTGAAGCTGTCAGGGGGTTAGCAGAAATTTGATGCTGACGAGATGGAACGGCCTTGTCGTCTTTACATCCAGATATGGCAGAAATCTGTCAGGTGTGAAGAGTGTTGATGCTCATGCCAAATAACAGAGGCAAAAAAAACTAAAAAAACCCACAAACCCTGCGCTCAGTTTGAGCTCCAGAGTTTAACCCTGCATGCAGTGCATGAGAATGGAGAGTGTGTGACTCAGGATGCAGCTGAAGGTCTAAACTCGCATCGCTCACCGGCTATTAAAATGCTGCCTTTAGCTACAGGAAGACTCAAAATCCTACATTTCATGCGGGTCATAGTTGTGTTGTTAGTTTTGCTTCCCAAATCGTTCTAACTTTTCTAACTTTTAGCCTTTCCTGGTTTGATTGATTTTTATTTATAATCACTTTTCATTGCAAAAGCAAAATAAAATACATAAATACATGTTAAGAAAGACTTCCATGCTGATATATTAGTTCCGCTTTTTTTCTAGGTTTTAAGATATCTGCCTCCATATGTGTATATATACCACGAGAGGTACAGTAAGTAAAGTGTTATGATTTTGTGATTTGAGTGACTCTTTAATGTTGCCAGGGCTAACAGCAGATCACAACTGTGTGTGTGTGTGTGTGTGTGTGTGTGTGTGTGTTGCGGTGTACCACTATACCTTGAGCGGTGTAGACCAGCTCGCTGTAGACTGTGGCGGGGATGATGGGGGCGGTCAGGTCCTGCAGGAAACCTCTAAGAGCATCAGTCAGAGAAACCACATCATACTGGTCCAGGTCCACTGAGACCGGATCTAAAAGGACAAATGACAGAGAGGAGGACAAAGGGGAAGTGTTAGCAATTATGTATATGATATATGCATGTTTTTTTCTAATCAGGGGCCTAAGCATTAATGAGCTATCGAGAACAGGCCTACTAAGGGGACAAGCCCAGGGACGCAGATGTTGAGCTGGCCCTTAAACAGAGCCTTTGAAAAATTTATGTTGGTAGTCTCGCATTGCCAGACCTTCCTCCACAGTGCTGCGGAGGAGGGTCTGGCGATTCCACAAAGCATTCTGGGATGGGAGAAAAACGTGCTCTGGTTTATTGGCATTTCTGTAAACCAATCACAATCGTCTTGGGCGGTGCTAAACGCAGATAGAGCCACGGCGCCTCTGCAAAATAGTCTCGGGTAAGGAACTTGTTTTGGTGAAAAATTAGAAAGTTGTTTTAGTCGTGCAACAGAAAACTCAGATTGGACAGATAGTCTAGCTAGCTGTCTGGATTTACCCTGCAGAGATCTGAGGAGCAGTTAACCGTAGTCCTCAGAAAGAAAGAACGGGGTTTAAAATTCCAACAGAAAGAAAGCCGAAGGTAATGGAAATCTGGCCTAAAAAAAGGACATCCGGCTGACTTTCCAGTGGCACCGGAGCAATCCTGGAAGTGGAACGTTGTGGATATAGAATAGAATGTTGGAGACTATCAAGGACAAGACACGTCTGCCGGCAGAGCTGAAGGAATTACCATCACATTGACTTTTAGATATCTCAACAAACAGCCCATCATGACACCTTTAAAGTAACTGGTTTTGTCTTCAGGTTTGTGAAGAACATTCAGACTTACTGTTCTGTAAAAACACACCATTAAGACTCAGACTCTGGAAACACCCAGAGGGGCCTTTTGGGCAACGGTGCCCAAAAGGCCCATCGCCAAATTCAGTACATTGGCTTAAAGATGGCAACACTAGTCAGTCCAACAATTTGCTTTAAAAAGAAAATCTCAATAACTTCTTGACAGATCAAGGTTATTTTAAAATGTAAATTCCATGGTCCCAATGGGTTGCCATTGTGTTTCACTTCATTTAGCCTATTCCTTCTGACATTGTGTTCATGTTTCACTTGTGAATTATTGTAATATATATATATATATATATATATATATATATATATATATATATATATATATATATATATATATAGGCATTAGTTAAGAGATCTGGAACCCTACTAAGAAAATGTCTACTGACTATCGGATCATACGGATGTTATGCTGAAATATATACGTACCATTCTTCTCTTAAAATAGCGCTGCGGATATTTATAATCCCAATTGGATGAATATTAATCATTTTGATTTCGCTTCCCACATACATGATCTCCCATTCAGACAGATTGCCGTAAGCGTTATTGAGCTTCTTTCCTGCTCTTCAGAGGATGAACCCTTGTAGTTTTGTGGGAGTGGAGTACAAGTACATATTGTAGGTTTTTTTTTACAGATTTTTTGGAGTGTACAGAATTATCAGATTTTCTCTGGAAACGGGTAAACAACCATTACAAAGACTTAAATCAACCAAAGTGACTGTACACAATTTACTAGCTCAGAAAGTAAATTTACTGTTGAGTTAACTAATGGGGCTCTAGCTTTGCCCAGAAACTCTATATCAGAATAATAAATGTTGCATTGGGTCAGTGGTAATCTAACTCCTCAGAGTGTGTCAAGTCTCACAGACAGCTGTCTCTGGGAAAAAGTAATACTGTCACTCAGCCATAGATAAAGATGCTGAGTTGTCCAACACAAAGATAATTTACAAATCTATCCACTGGTAGACAAAACAACTGAAAAGAATCCTGCGTGTCCGTGTGAGCATGCTCAAGCAGATTAGCAAAGGACAAACCAAATGGCGTCACACGTTTTTCCTTTCTCCATCTTTCACCTCAACCTTCCTCTCTACTCTACATCCACTTGTCCTTCCCCATATCTGCTCTTAACCTTCCGCCCCCTCCTTGACATTTCTTCTGTTTTGCGTTTTATCTTTCATCATTCTACACCGGCTCCACTTGCTCTTCTTTTGCTTTCTTTTCCTTCCTTCTCTTTCTTTTTCTTCTTCACCTTGTGGAATGGTCTAAACACTGAAATCAAACAGAGCCATATTATTATACAGTTCAAAAAATGATTCAAGGAAACAATACTTGACCGTTACGGAAAGGTGACCTGAATATATTAAAGCTTTAGTGCGTAACATTTGGATATTAATGAACGTCCGGTACATTCAAGCCATTGCCAAATGAGTTGCTACAAAGCTAATTAAGACACACAACTCTCTCTGGATTTCTCAGTGTGACTATGTTCAGAAGATTGTGGCGTCCGGCGACTTTCGCACACAGGAAATCAAGTGAAGATAATTTCCTCTTCTGAAGAGTCCATCATGTTTTTTAATCCTCCGTGTCCTCCTTGGCTACTAGCAACTGCGTGGAGGAGGGGTGGGGACGGGTGCGCGATCACGCACAGTGATTACACACAGTGTATAGTTGTATGTTGTTGTATTATTGCAAGTTATTGTATAACTTCCAATTTTTTTATGCATATTTTTGTATGCATTGCTATTTGTTTTTTTTCTGTAATAATATGATATTGCTTCTGCCTGCTCCTTCTCGAACTCATCCTTTTTTTGGTTCTTTGATGGAATGGGATTGATTTGTATACAATTGTATTTTTTTCTCTTTTAAAGTATGTAGATTGTTCGAGGTAAATAAAAAAATAAAAAATGAACTAAAACTATACCTTTCATCTTCCTCATCCCATCCCCCCTGCCCCATATGCACCTGACCCTCTGGAGTCAAAGCGGCACTAACCCTCATTGATTTGCCCCTCTAACTAATGCCTGAATAAACTTAAGCAATCACCACAGGCCAGTAACCCACCAGGCCATTAATATCAACGGGTGACCTCTTCACATCGCAGTGCTGAGGCCTGTGTTATCGTGCAGTGATTTGTCTGGGGGACTCGATCATCCCAACACCCAGGCGGAGCAAAATTGGTGTTACCATGGGACCCATGAAAAGATATTAATCCACTTTTCTTGTGTGTGTGTATATGTGTGTGTGCCTGCTACGTGCACGCGTGCGTGCGTGTGGGTAGGTGTAGGGGTATTAGAGCAGAAAACAATTTGATTCCTCAAGAGCAGATTGTAATTGGTTTATTTGAGTATGCTGTTTTTGTGATGGTGATGGTGTTATAATATGTTGGCACTCACTGGCTGAGTATGATGTTTGCTGTAAAAGGGGAACTTACATACGACCACTTACATACACCTACTTTTGTATTGTCTTAAGAACACCCATCTTACATGAAATGTCTGTTCAAACTCCTGCAATGTTCTGGTGTACTGATGATGACCAAATGGAGTGGCTAGATTTAATGTATACAAGTTGGGGTTGTTGTTGTCTCTAAAGCATGGCAAAATAGAAAAAGGTTTATTTGTTTAATTTATGTTGCTATTCTGGTATCTGGTCCCTTTCTATTAATAATAGTGTCATGTCAGCCCATTTGGGCTGGGCATACTTTGTTTGTGCATGACACAATAACAAATATATTCATTAATTCATTCATTCATCGGCAATTTATGCGGCGAAAGTGCGGCGTATTTGAAAAAATGTGGCCCTCGCATAAATATGCTGACTTTGGCCGATTATGCATTGAATTATGCGACCGCATAATCACGTTTTTCTGGAGGGACTGTCTTAAAGTCTGTGTAATGTCCAACTGAGCCCATGTGTGAGTAGAGCAGCTCATTGTGAGGTGTTGGAACCATCCAGTAGTGGGTTAAACATTATCTTTTTCAAGCAAAGGGTTTTCAGCCAACATGTGCTCAGAGACAAAGAAGTCAGGGGCCTACATGTATATTCCACAGCCTTGTCACCAAACTCCCACAG
Organism: Sander vitreus; assembly: GCF_031162955.1. Taxonomy (NCBI): domain Eukaryota; kingdom Metazoa; phylum Chordata; class Actinopteri; order Perciformes; family Percidae; genus Sander; species Sander vitreus. The sequence continues at coordinate 1,337,722 of NC_135863.1, forward strand.
GTCACTCCAAGGGAAAAGGATCACAAAATGGCCGAATGACCACGAAGGACTGGCCAAAGTGGTCAAAACTCTAAAAACTACAAGCTTGTAGTTTACACCTCCACAGAGATCTCTGAATCCCCATTCGCTTAACGGCCCCTGAACACAGCATGGGGCCTATAAAACCTTTGGACACACCTTTTTTCATTTGTCTTCCACTGCAACCCCGTTGCTGCAGGGAGCGCGCCAGCGCTTGTGCAAAATACTTCCACTTCTGGACAAAGTGGAGTTATTTCTAGGTGTTCTGAAGAACACTACTGGATCCTGGAAACACACGTCGTGTTTCAACGCTGCAGAGAGAACAAGACATTCTCTAGAAGGAAATCTGACATGGTTTCTTCAAAGTTGACTCTGGCTGTCCCGGGGACCAGCAAGTTTCTCTGTGCCACTGACGAGCACACGGACTTGTTCTGTTTTTCTGTGGAAATCTATGGACAGAAACAACGAACTGCACACCCAAAGTAATAGGCTTCACAGTGTTCTGGGCAGATTAGAACAGGGTGTGTTTTATTAATGAGTAATTTGCTATTGCTGCTATTTTGTGTTACCATTAATGTGATCTGATTAATACAGTGCTATTGCGGCACGTTTTGATTTATTAATCTGAGGGTGACCACCGCGTCCCATTATTTTGCTGTGAATGTATAATTTGATCACGATACTTGATGTGTTGAATAATGTAGCTTAGGTAAACTGTAAATGCTGCATTGCTAGCTCCTTTCACGGTTACTGTTCTGACTGAGATAGTAAAACTCCAGTTAGTCAGTCGAACCAACGGTACTGCGGCGTGACGACACAGTCACGGCGTGGACCTGTGTAGGCAACAGATCAGCTGTTAGCTTACCAGAGAGGCTAAACATGTAAACATCCCCTTGTTAGCATAAAAGAGTTTATTTTCAGAGCGAGAAAATCAAGACTCAAAGTGCCTTTTCTTTTCTCGTTTGTGTGTTTTTCTTTCTCTAAATATGCTTCTTTCCTCTTTCACTAATCTCTCACACACACACATATACCCAAGCTCACGGCTAACCCCCACCTAGCCACACGTGTAGCCGCCACAAAACTGCAGACACGTTAGCTTTAGCAGCTAACCGGCTAGCACCTAGCCTATTGTCTGTAGCACATAGATTAGCCTGAACGAGCTAACGGCTAATCTTGGGCCTAGCCTACCACTACCGCCCTCTGGGGGTTTAATAGTTTTGTGCAGCTCACAGGAGTAGTCATTTTTGTAGTCTTTGGCTAGACTACACCTCGTCACCCCCTCCTCTTTCACACTCACTCTCTCACAAACAGAGAGTGTCTCACCACATGTTGGTTTTGTTTCTGCTTTTTATTGTAGTTTATAAAAGGGTATATTGGTTTTAATTGATCGAAGGATTATTGATTGGCCATTGATGATTTTGAAGTTAATAAATTCTATTATAATGTAAATGGAAGTTGTCTGTGATTATTTGTGTACCTACTGTAATAACAAGCTGGTTGAACAACAGTCTGTGCTCTGACTCACCATTCCTTTTGTTCCTTTAAAGAATACCAGATAGATTAACCAAGTTAAGATCTGTATTTTAAAGGGAACACCACTAATTAGACTATTTCACAGTTCAATATTGGCCCCTGAAGTTTCAGGGTGGTGCCCCGTTTTGATAATATGATAAAGTTATTAATAACCATATTCATAACTTTAATATTGATAAACATCTTTGATAATTTGCCAATAATTGGATCTGTACACCTACGAGTACCCAACACCAGATAATTCACAGTGAGTCAATGGGCGTGTTGATGGCGTTTCTATCATGCGGCTGGCGCCTAACCGGAAGAAATCAAACATCTGATGGTGAAGATGAAGGTGGATTAACATGACTATGCCAAAGAAAATGTCTAACTGGAGAGACGACAAGATTCAGGAACTTTTGTCGGTACGGCCGACAGAAATCGTCAGACAAATACAAGAGACTCAGTTGTTTATGGCCAAAGTACGAACCGGCTACGTGACCGTGGTGTAATCTCTGTCATGTCCTGCCTCCTGCACGCTCTACTCAGGCGCCACCCCTCGCCTAAACCAAACCAGTTCCAGTAGGTGAGAATGTGTCTGACGCAGACAATCTGTTGGGTGCAACATTTAAGAAAAGGAAACTTCAGACCTGATTCTCCTGATATTGTCTTCATGGGAGAAAACAGCTTACTTCTTCTGTTTGTTTGACACATCAAATGTGTGTCCTATGGGTCTCAACTGGCATGCATGAAAAGACATTCTGTAACAGCCAGTGTTTATTCCACTGGATCAGTTAGATATGACAGTATATGAATAGGTATGGGAGACAGTCCATGTTGCAAGGTATAAGAACATGTTGATATGACATTTTGAGACTAAGAAAAAAAGAAAAGAATCAAAGATAGTGTAAAACAAATTCCTCAGTTTGTTTCATTTTGAGTATAATCTTTTCCAGGTTGAACAACCCCAGACTTTAGCGAGAAATCAAACCGGTTCCCTTGTTTGATTTGGTTGTTAGATTTAAACCTTAGTCATTCCGTACAACGGGGCTCTGTGTAACTACCTTGCAGATAGTGTGTGTGTGTGAATCCAGACAATGTGTTGGCTGGTCATGAGTTAGTTATGACTTCAAAGAGTGGAAGGAGGCAGCTTTGACAAAAAACTGCTTGTTTGGGACACATTTTGCTGAGACATAACTGTCTGACTTTCCCACGCCAACAGCAAAATGGCATGATTGTTTCGAAGAGACGCACATGATTTCATTGAAGTCACTGGGTTCATTATTTAGTGCTTTGAACAATTAGACAGACATAATCTGGACACAAATAAATAAGACTTTACAATAATTTACAGTAGGCCTTTCACAGACGAAACTGGCTTAAATTAAATATTACTATTTTTATTCAATGATGGGAAATGCAGAAAGCAGCTATTTGTTTGTATCAGACACCATGGAAATTGATGTCTGATATCAGAAACCACCAGATAAATTGGTTGTCCAGGATCTGTCTGTGCCCTAGTGGGAATAAGTCATGCTTTCTTTTTGCCCCGACTCTCTAGAGTTGTCTGTGTGTGACTGACCCAGTTTACTGTCTGGTTGGTCTTCAGGGCAACAGCCAAACTGGAAGAGCAGAAACATTATTGTAGAATGCAATCAGAAATCTTAATCAGAAAAGGAGTATATGCCAACCCGTTCTCACTCCCAACTCGTCAAATACTGACGCTTGGTCAGTGGCTCTCAGCGTCGGACACCGACGCAAAAGTCAACCTTTAGCGTCTGTATGGAACGCACCGGGCAGAGCAGCAGCAGCTCCGCGGTGCTTTAAGATGATGTAGTATTAAGAGAGACAACTGTAGAGAGTAGTATGAAATACCAAAAATCAGCGTAAGGAGGTTGGTTGGGGGGGGATGGGTCAAACAACACAGGACATTCACCCAGGAGACCGGGGTTCGTGTCCCGTTCTTGTCCCGCGTGTCACTGAAACGTACAATTTGTAACCCCACCCACCATCTTTTCCTAAACCTGCCTCCACTGCTAAAAAAAAACCCTAAGGGAAACACTGCAGTAGACTGGATAAACGATATTACACTTCCAGAATAAAGCCCGACATCCGGCGTGCCCCTCACCTTCTACTCTCTGTGTGTTGCCGTTCTCAAAATCCCTTCGATACAGAAAACAACCTTTTTAAAAGAAACTTGAATCGTGCAACAATACAGGCCTACTTGGTTGTTCCGGGGAATGATTGTAAAGATTTACAAAGAATCTGTTCACAGCATTTACTCTCTAACGGGACGTTTTGGGGACCGATTGGTGGGATTTATATAGTATACACACGGTGATATACTGGTAAGGGCAAATGAGGTTTAGCCATGTATCAGCTCATTTAAATGGGAGCGTGCCTATGTTCCCACAGATTATTTTTCCAAAATTAGGCCCTCTGTTCCCACATTTCCTTTTTCATAAATTTGTATCAGATTTTATCCCCCTTTCTCCCAATTTGGTAGCAAGTTACACCCAACCTAGTATCCATTAGCAATGGACTACAGATGGAATGTAACCCTAACCCTAACATAGGGCCTAATTTTAAGAAGAATCTTAGAAATGTGGGAACATAGGGCTGTGGGAACATAGGGCCTAATTTTCAGTGAAAAGAAAATTCTTAGAAATGTGGGAACATAGGGCTGATCCCATTTAAATAGCTCACGTTACTGTGTTGTGTGAATCACATCATGTCACTTAATATTGTATGTGGCGTTTTCTTTTGCGGGGTGCAAATGTTCCATTGAAGGAAGAAAAAAAGAAATTTCTTCTCCTATCCCTGTATATATCTGTGGTGTAGCCAGACCTTACTCTGCAGGAGATAGGATAGATAATATAGAGTACGGATCACGTTCTCACCACAAATGAGCCGCTCCAGAGTTTGAATGAAAGCGTACCGAGACCACCTCTTCAAGCAGGTCTCGGTACGCTTGTGTGGTCCGCTTTTGAAGCGCACCAGAGTTCGATTGCCACGTTCTCACCTGCCCAAACAAACCGCACCAGCGGGGCAAACCAACTCTAGTTCGATTCAACCGAACTAAAGGCTATCGGTGTGGAAACGCCCTAAGGTGGCTTAAAGCACCTTAACGCTGGTTGCCTTTCACAATGAACCAAAAGCAACCTCAATGCACTTGTCAGTCAGTCACTCATCACTCATTATCGTCTAACTGCTAGTTAGCACTGCACCAACTAGCCTGATGGGCTATCATGGCCGGCTAGCTAGCATGTTTCCAGCTAAATCTTTAAAGATGTTTGAAATTACATTTCTCAGCGTTTAACCTTTCAAAACTGGCACACACCTGTATGTAATCAAATTATATTTACATATTTCCATAATCACAAAAACAAAGAAACAGTTTCGGCTGTAAGGAGGAGTTGAGGAATCTAGAGAACAGTTATGTGTTTGTCTGCTAAGAAGGACAGTAAATTCCTTTGTAAAGAGAGGCAAGTGTTTGCTGATTGGTTAATGCAGATTAGGACCAGACAACTGTTGTAGCCAGATGTAGCCAGCATTACAACCAGAGGTTCCCAGAAATAGTTTCAGATGTTGAGGAAAAAGAAATTTGCTGTTCTTTTTCTGCTGATTATCTTAAAGCTGCACTAATCCATTTTGTAATACTAAGAGTGGACCAAATAACTGTGTGTATTTTAAAGTGTACAGCTTGTGGTTATGAAGTCACAGAGAATCATCACTCAACTCGACAATTACTCTCAGCTCTATGGATCTTTTCTAAGTCTCTTATAAGCTCAATCTTTTGGTTTTACGGCACATGTACTGTTTCATTCAATCTCAGCGCTTTTGTCAACCTTGTTTCCAGCCGTAGCAGAAACAGTTTTAGGCAAAAAATATCACTGTACACTACTTGTACTAAAGGAAGAGGGAATATTGGTCTTATGTTCATCAGGTGGGCACAAACAAGACCCTAACTGAACTAGTCTCGTTAGGGCCCGTAGAGAGAGAGCACAGGCCCTCCCACAACGTGTTGTGCGAGTGATTCAGATTACTTAGGTAAAGTGGTCGCCTCATAACCACAGGGTTGGCGGCACATGTCAAATAGTCCCTGAGCAAGACACTGAACTCCAAGTTGCTTCCCGGATGCTCTATGTATAGCTGTCCACTGCTCCTAATACTCAGGATGGGTTAAAATGCCGATATTGAATTTCACTACATTGTACTGTGTGTATGTGACGATTCATGACACGGCTTGTTGTTTTGTTTAAAGAAGCACTTAAACTGCAATTTAGTATATATGCCGTCAAAAAGCAAACCCATCTTTGTCATAGTTTTACATTTGTTTGGGTAAAAGAGTCAGCGTAATTTATAACAAAAAGATATGCTTTTTTTATATAAACTATTTAAAAGAAATGTGCTTGTTTTCACGTTTCAGTACTTTGACCATGAGAGTGCTACCAGTGGTTCTGATAGCTTTCTCTTTGACTTCTCTACTTTCCAAATACAGTAATACTACATCAACTCATTCAACTGTAAAATTGAACACAGTATTGGTAAAATATATACGCCTAATTGTGTGTGTGTGTGTGTGTGTGTGTGTGTGTGTGTGTGTGTGTGTACATGTAATACCAACAGACAATGGGCAGATTTCACTTAAAACACATCAGTGTCGACCTCGTTAGCCCGGCCGATACAAAAAAACACGTATGTCATAAATCACCCATAATGCAATGTGCAGACAACGTGACTCAGCTAAACACACAACAAAGCCACAAAGGCCGCGAGAAACACGATAGGGATGATTGTGGTCTGAGATTTAACTTTAAAAGTTGAATTAAATAATAATTATGTTCCAAGTTTAAAGGTGGTTTTCCAGGAATAAGGGTCAGTATTTCGGAGCAGGTATTAAGATGTGCTGCAGATGTTTTTATCTGGTATTTTAATTTTGAAGGAAAAGTCTTGACGGCAGGACAAGTCGTTTGTCGGCGTCAACACAGAAACAAAACAAAAACTACTTAAAGGTTAAAGTTGGCTAAAGTTAATGATGATGACTGAAAGAAAGATGTTGACTGCATGCATGAATGAATGAAGCATTTTGTCATGATTTTATAAAGTGCTCATATTATGCTTTTTGGCTTTTTCCTTTTCCTTTATTGTGTTATATATCTTTTTTGTGCACATTATAGGTTTACAAAGTCAAAAAGCCCAAAGTCCACCCCAAAGGGACTTACCATCTCCAACAGAAAACACTGTTCACAGACTGCTCCAAACAGCTCTACTGTAGTCCAGCCTTTACTTCCGTGATGAACGTGGTCACTTTGTAATACATGTTATAATGCTGCTAGTGTGGCATGCCCTCATACTCTGCTTCTGACTGGCTAGTAGTCCTTACCTAGCTACTGCACATGTGTGACTCCCAACAAAGATGTTAAAGCAGTGAGATGTCTCACTCTGTAGCTAAAACAGAGACCTGAACACAGGGTGAAAAGAGGAGCTGCAGCAATGTGCAGTACAACAAAAATATGGTGTTTTTTGAAAATGAAACCATGTAAACCTATTCTGGTACAACCTCTAAATACAATTATGGACCTGAAATGAGCATAATATGAGCACTTTAGGTGTTGAAGACTTAATGAGACATCAAAATAAGAAAAAACTGAAGATTACTGCGACAGATGCAAGAAAATTCAATTCACTTTGCGTGTGTTTCATAACTAGCGTGCAAACTACGAGCGTGCATTGCGGCCTGTCATAACTACCTTATTGAATAGCTTCCTGTCTGCTAGACTGTGGCTCTGCTGGGTTGAGAGGTGTGGTGAGTGATGACAGCCAGAACAGCCTAAGTCAGCAGCTTTAATGACAGCTGATGAAACAGAGTCGTACTCTGGGGCCGCAGCCAACATCATTACACTGCTCACTCGGGGATTGGGAATGAGAAATCCCAAGATCAATTCAGTCCTCTATCTTCCTCTCTCTCTTCCGCCTTATCCAAAAGTCTTAATTATCTGCCTCCCTCTGACCTTTTAGTCTCTTTGCAGCCTTCCTAGAAAACATCCCTTTCCCTGTCACTTTTTTCTTTTTTTCTTTTTTTTAATTGGTTCCTTTAAGTCTTTTAACGGTCACTGTATCGTCTACGGTACATCTTGTGTCTGTGGCGTCGCTGTAACCTCCATTCATAAACGTTTTTATAACTTTAAAGCATTAAATCTTCAAAATATACAGCCATGCGTCACACCAATTGAAAGCTTAGACTCTCAGGATTCCATTAAGCCCACACACAAAGCATAAGATGATTTATAGCAGTTACACAACTGCTACAAAGTTAAAGAAAATAAAACAATACAGCGTAAACAGCGCAGCTGGTGTCTAGTGCATCCATACCTTTTTCCTTGTCCCCAAGAGTCCAAGGAAATGGAATATCCATGCCATTATATCCAAAAACGAGCTGTTCGCCTCACAATCTTGACGTTTCTGGCCAAATCACAACGGAAAATCGCTAAACTGTTTTTCATTTCCGCACTTCTAACGCTGCTCGCTTCTCTCCTGAGGCACCTAGCAACTTGATGTGGGCGTCACTGTATTCTCTGAGTTCTAAGGATTCAATAGACATCTGGTATAAGCCAATCGGTAAAGGTTTGCCTGTGATACACCAATGAAAAGCTGAAGACTCCTCTGACGCGATATGAGCCCACGTGAAAACGATCGACATTTGCTCGGACCGGTTCGATTTAAATGCTATAAGACCCGTCCACATTTTTAGCCAATGAGCAGACAAGACGATAGATACCACATTTGGCCCTGCCATTTTAACCCTGTAATGGCTGGAGCTGAGTCAAAACAAAAACAGGGCCTCCTATAAGCATATCACACCCTGTGCAATTTATAATAACTTATTTCTATATATTTTTGTATAAAGTAATTTCAAGTATGTGCATGATTGATGTGGGTGTGTTTGTGTATTTGAGAAGAGTTTTATTTTGTACTTTATTGGCTTTTTTCTTTGCACTTTTTAAATGGAAATCAGAAAAACGCACAGACATATATGTAGAAGAAAATTCATATAAAATCCATTTTTGAGTCTTTTGGCTTCTGGATTTTTTTCTGTAGTAAGCTGAGACATGTGGCTATGACATCGTGTTGTCTGTATCTCACTAGATGTGTTTACAGCAGTGTATTTTAATAATCTTACAGATGTATGACTTGGATGGAAATAGAAACCCTCCATTCTAGCCTCTGTAACTCTGTGTCAGTAAGGCCTAGAATCACCCTGACCCTTGTAACAAAAACTTGAGTGTTTCCTTTCCAATGATACCAGATACCACATCCCTGAGTGTCAAAGTATATGGGAGCTCTACCACTTTCAATTTGGATATGTCGTTTAGACAAAAAAGCTTGAAAATGCAGCTGTTTGTTAAGAGGTTAAGACTTATAAGGTTTGGACCTTTCAGATCACATTTGTTTGCTCATCTTTGCATTTAACCAACGTGACTTCAACACAGATGTGTAAAAACACACCGACCTATAAACGAGTCTACGCGGTCGCTCATACCCAAATAGGTCGTCCTTGATTATCACTTCCTGTACATGTCTGTGCATCGATGGGCTCGGACAGATTTTTCTGATCTTCCTCCCAAAGGAACAATTTCGACCAGCCACTTCGCCTATGATCTGCAACTGCCTTCTTACTCATCTTCTTTTTCTTTTAAACTCTTTCCTCGACCTCTTTCTTCTTGCATCATATCACTGACTATAAGCTCACACACATTTGCATGAGGCCAATATCCTCTCCGTGTATACTTGATCCGTCGGTCCGCTCATCAAGTCTTTGTCTGACACTGGCTATGGATCAGTCGAAAGATGGGCAGATACATGAATGGAGTCAATAGTCAAGAGCAGGATTAGTTATTGGATTGCAGCATTTTACACAGGATCCATTTGGCAGGAATGGTTAATTGGCTTCGAAGAGACTGGGTTAGATGTACGTGGATAATAATGAATCTGCATTTCCTGTTTGAAGGTTAAGTGAAGTCATTTTCATTTGGTGTACACAATCAGACCCGAGCTTACTCAGTACATCTTCAATTAAGAGAGGAAAGTGGACCGAAAGCAGAACATTTATGAGCCTGCAATTGCAACCTTGCACACACTTTACAGACGTACAGGGGATGATTACATTCAAATCCATAATCTATTACGACCACACATCGCTGGTCATCTGTGTGACAACACATCATCATCTCTCTCTCATCAGGGCCGCTCTCTCCGTTATTCGCCATCTGTCAGCAGCTCACATTGTTCGTCTTCTTCTAAAATATTAGAAACCCTAAAGGGTTTCTGCAGGTTTCACCAAGTCAAATTGAAGACTTTTTAAAGACCTTTTTAATACCATTATGAATGAAATATAAGACCTTTATCACGACATCAACTAAGCCCTAAATTTAGTTTTTTTCAAGTATCGCTAAACTTGTGAAGCCTATGAATAAAATCAGTTTTTTGTCTGTGGTACAGTCCCAAAGAGACTCGCACCAATAACATGAAAGCCGACTGGGTCTAATATAAGTTACATGTTGGTCTCATTTGTTGTCATAATACAGGGAATTTGGTCTAGCGAAAAAAAACACAGAATAAAAAATAAAAAAAGAGCATCAGAGGTAGCGTTGCATGGTCGTAGGGAAATTAGGAGCTGTTTAAAATGATTTAAGCCCTAAACACAATACTTAATTTTTCAAGGCCTAAAATTTAGATTTTGTAATGTAAAATGTTTAAGACCCAACAGAAACCCTGCACTAAAGCAAAACCATTACTGTGTTACTCCAGTGTCGGCAAGTTTTACTCGGATATTCTGTCCAATAGACGAGCGACCGTGTGCTTTTGACAAAGTGCAGTGTGAACGCAAACCGGACAAAATGGGCTCCATTGGGCTGTGATTATGGGGAGTTTTTCAACTGAACCAGAAAAAAAATGCCTCTGCACTCAATTGGATAGACCCACAACCAATCAGAGCAACGGACAGACCTACCAACCAATCAGAGCAACGGAGTATGTGACGTATGTTGGGGCCAGCTGATAAATTAAACTTTTGCCGAATCATATAGGAAGGACGGCAAAAACTTCTTTCCAATCGACAGATGCCTTGATTGCGGTTCTCTGTTCCTCTTTTAAAATGAATGCGCTGTCGATATCTTCTATAACAGACGCAATGGTGGAATCTACACATCTCAGTTCTCCAGCGGCAGCCATCTTTGTTTAATTAATTAACAAATAATGAATTAATGAATTAACCAATTCAACCCAAGCGCTCTCTGGTGACGTGGTTGATTACGTTACTGTTGATCATCTCTCCATCATCGTATAAAGCCCGCCCTGACAATTTCATTGGTCCGAGCAGCTCTGGTTCGAGCATAGTTGCTCCACAACGGATCAAGTCCAGACCCAACTTCCCCACCTCAAATGGTGTGGGCGGGGCTAAGTTCGGCTGGCATCCAGGCTAGTGAAAGAACCCTCGAATGGTTCGATATGGGCTGACCCTGTGCATACAAGACACTGAAAAGAAATCTTTCAAAAAGATTTGTTGGTTTATTTTCGCTAATCACTAGTACGTGAACAATTTCCTGCTCATAGAAGTACGTAGGAGGCAACATTGATGGTTGTGACAAACGTTTATACTGAAGTTGGTGAAGGTTGTCAAATCAGAGGCAGGCTCAGTGCTAGTGAGAACTCTCCAGCAACTGAGACAGGCCTGTTTGATCTTCTTCACATTATTGTTAAGGTTGCCGCACTGAGTGGGTCTGTTGTCTGGATTTCAGAATGTACAGGGAGAGAAAATGTTCAGTATAGAGGTCTTATCGTAGACGTGAAAGAGGCAGAGTGAAGGACCCTGTCTCTTTTGAACTAAACGCTGCCTCGCTCTGCGCGGCATCCGAGGCCGTCACATGCAGAACTGACCCAGACCAAAGACGCACTCTGACTGAACTTGAACCTGAGCCACAGGAAATTTGAAGGACAAAATCCATCCCCTGTTCATACATAATGACGGCAGTATGGTTTAATCAGATAAAGCTGAACTTTAATGTAATACACAAAACCCCTGTGTTCATCCCTGTGCATTGTGTGTTTGCCTGTTAGTGATGTGTGTGTGTGTGTGTGTGTGTGTGTGTGTGTGTGTGTGTGCGTGTGTGCGTGCGTGCATGCGTGCATACGTGCTTCTCGCAGCAGCAGCAGCATTCCAATAAGAATCTCATTACACTACAAAAGCTGAGCGATCATCTGCTCTCGCCGGCATTACAGCGCTCCGATTCAGTCGGAACAAGCAATCGTCAGGCGAAAAAAAATGCATCACAATCCAGCGGATTCATGGAAAAGTTGTTCCCGGATAATCCAATAAGCGGTGATTAAACTAAAGCAGATAGACTCAGAGATTGATAAGAGGCACAATTGGCTGTGAAAGAATTAAGCGTACATTGGAGGTCATCATTTAAATCGCTGCTGTTTGAGAGAGAGAGTGCTGTCACACAAAACAAAAAACAGTAAGCGCTGATAGACTCAGCATTGCCATGGCAGCAGCCAGCAGTTCTGCTCACACCTGAAATAATCTCCATAACTCAGAACCACTGCAGTGGATTACAGTATTTACTCAAAGTGAAACGGTTTTACAGAATGACATTAATCTGACATAATGCAGCTGAAATTATATGTTTTGTCTGTTCGCTCTGTCACCTAATATTAATATTCTGTTTGCATGAAGCAGAAGTACTTTCGGAGGTACAACAGCAGAGAAATATTATTTCTGAATATGATATCTCTGTTATATCTGCTGTGGTATGACTTGAGTGGAGGCATGTGAAGCTCCAGGGGGGGAAACGGATCACTGGTCCCGCAATTTTATTAATTAAAAAAGAGAAAAGATCATCAAGGGAGACGGTGTGTAATTAATTCAATTGAATGTCCTGATGAATATAATGTCAATTGCCATCAGATTCTTTGACAGGTTATTTTTCACCTCAAACCATAACAAAATTAGACAGACAAAATGGTGTAAAAATCAAACAATAGAGGCAGAAATGAGCCACAGATAAGCAACACTGAGAACATATTCAAAAACTTGAACTACCGCTTGATGTTGAACTATGACTCCGCACCAGAGTTCGAGCTTTCAGTCCGCCCCAAACCAACCGGACTATCTCATGAAGATCTGAGGAGCAGTTAACCATAGTCCTCAGAAATCCACCAGAGTTTAGAATTCCAACACAAAGGAAGCGGAAGGTGAGGGACATCGGCCGAAAAGAAGGAAATCTCGAGAAATTTCTGGCGACAAGGGACAATCCCGGAAGTGGAATGTCGTTGATATACAGACTAAAACGGACCCAACTGCTCAGGTGTGAGAGCAACCTTCGAGACAACCTCTAAATGAAAAGTCTAAATGTTCCTGTTATGGAAAGTGGGTGGGTGGTGATGGCGCAGTGGATATGACACATGCCTTTGATGTGGGAGACCTTGGTTCGATTCCCAATGTGATCCATCAATGTGTCCCTGAGCAAGACACTTAACCCCTAGTTGCTCCAGAGCAACCTCTGACATATATAGCAATTTTAAGTCGCTTTGGATAAAAGCGTCAGCTAAACGACATGTGTTGTGATGGAAAGTGTTGACCACAGGGAGAAGCTGAATATCAGGACCAACAGGTTAAAAAAAGAAAAGAAACGTATGGCCGGCAGGATTTTCACGTCTTTCGATTGTTTTGTGTGGCCTGATGTTCTAATCTGATCTTTTAGAAATGATCATGCCCACACATGGCTGAAACTCTCAAAGTGGAGACTGTGTCTGTTATTGCATTTATTAATCATCATCTTTCATCTCACACACACAGATAAAAGAAAAAGCCATCTTCTCCCACAGCTCCTGTTGTATGCCCTCAACCATTATCAGATCAAACATGAAATCAGATACAGACCGGTCATGGGGCGATTCATGAAGAAACACAGGAGGGTTCATACATTCCTAACAGCTATGAGGACACGGTCAGATGCTGATAAATGTGTGTGTGTGTGTGTGTGTGTGTGTGTGTGTGTGTGTGTGTGTGTGTGTGTGTGTGAGAGAGAGAGAAAGAGCGAGAGAGATAAAGAGAGGTCAAGAATTGTTCAAGTTAAAGAAGGATGAAGATAATGAGAAACAGTCAGAAGGTTTTTGGTCGTATGACTCCAGTTTATCAGAGGTTAATTAAAACACACACACACACACACACACACTCACTCACTCACTCACAGACCCACAGAAACATGCCTGCTATATATATACACAGGTTTCATACATTCACTCCAGCTTACGGTGAACAATGAGGGCAAAACAGCATCACCGATCTATTATAACCAAATATTCTCTGTCCAGCGCAGCTAAAAACACCAGATCTGCAGCACGTTACTGTGTCATTCACTTCCAAGCCTGTTGGAAACCAGTCAACACATTCTCACTCTCAGCGCGTCACAAAGCAACCCTTGGTCAGGTGTCTTTGGTGCTGCTTCGGCAGATTCCGTGTGGCCCTGCTAACACACCATAATGTTGTGAGTCTGCAGGTCTTGTGTCAGACAGCGTGCATGTTTGAGCGCCCGATGGGGACTATCACTTTCTGTAAGTTCAATCTTTATTTTTGTGACCAGTTTAAAGGCAGTTTCAGTAAATTAAAGGCCAATATCAGGAATACTGCTGCATTCACACATACTGATAGTACAGGTGTGCAGTATGATGCTCAGGGGGGTATTAAAAGACTTTGAGAGGCGCTTTGAAATGCTTCTACCAGAATTTACCCTCTACAGTAATGTGGCCTTGTCATTTGTATCTGCATGAACTGGTCTATGTGTTATGTCTTTTTGGGGTCATTTAGGGACATTTCTAAGGTCTGGTGTGTGTGTGTGTGTGTGTGTGTGTGTGTGTGTGTGTGTGTGTGTGTGTGTGTGTGTGTGTGTGTGTGTGTGTGTGTGTGTGTGTTTGTGTGTGTATGAACCCGCTCACCTCTCCTCTACCCATCTGTCCTTGGCATTCTCCTCACACATACACACACTGATATCACAACATGGACTCAGAGAGATGCAGCAGACAGAAAGAAAACAATAACATACAGAGTGAGAGAGAGAAATAGAGACAGAGAGAGACAGATAGAGACAGCGAGAAAGACAGAGAGAAAGAGAGACAGAGACAGAGAGAGACAGACAGAGAGAAAGAGAGAGAGAGACACAGAGCCAGATAGACATAGAGACAGACAGAGAGATGGAAAGAGAGACAGACAGAGAAAAAGAGAGAGACAGACAGACAGACAGAGAGAGACAGAGAGAGAGAGCGACAGACAGAGCGAGACAGAGACAGAGACAGACAGAGAGAGAGACAGAGAGAGAGAGAGAGACAGACAGAGCGAGACAGAGACAGAGACAGACAGAGAGAGAGACAGAGAGAGAGAGAGAGACACAGAGGGAGAGACAGACAGAGAAAAAGAGAGACAGAGAGAGAGACAGAGAGACAGAGAGATAGAAAGAGACAGACAGACAGACAGAGAAAGAGACAGATAGAGAGAGACAGACAGACAGAGAAAGAGACAGATAGAGAGAGACAGAGAGACAGAGACAGATAGAGACAGCGACAGAGAGAGAGAAACTGACAGACAGAGAAAGAGAGAGATAGAGAGAGAGACAAAGAAAGAAAAAAAAAAAAGAAGAAAAAAAAAAAGAGTGAAAGACAGACAGAAGGACAGGACCGAAAAAAAGAAAGAAAGAAAGAAAGAAACTCAGACTGGCAGATGGAACAAAGATAGCAGAGAGAGGAAGTTCATCCAAAGGCCAACATTTAATAATAGTTGAGAGAGAATCGGCTTTAAAAGATAAATTAGTTCCTCTGAAAAAAAAGCACATCTCTCTCACAGATCTGGTTTTCATTTGTCAGTCTCACAGACTCAGTACACAGCATCCATCCAAAAAACCTTGGGTTTCATTTTGAATACGGTTATGTGACATTTGAAAAGCCATCAATCTGATGTGCCAGAAGCCTCGTCAGGTTTGATTTGACACAGAGTGTGAGAGTTTGGTCAAAGTGCAAAAACCTCCAGTTGCTGAGTCAGGATTTCAGATTCATAAAAACAAATCACACCAAGTGCTTTTGTGCTCGAGAAAATCCGCAGTCTGAACAGATGACTCTAAAGTAAATTCTATTCAACCTGATTTGATGTTGCAGTGACTTACTGGTCACACGTTATACTGTGGTATGAAAATTGACAGTTATCATACTGACGGGGCTCGACATTAAGGCTTGTCCGCTTGTCCGGGACAAGTGTATGTTTTTGTAGGGCAAGTGGAAGAGAAATGTACTTGCCCCACTGGACAAGTTAAAACTCAAACAAAATAAAATGCCATGTTACTTCACGTTATGTGCCACTCATTACGTCTATTTTACGGATTTAATTTTACCAATTTGAAACGAATACATTTTTTTCCCCACAATCCGTCGAACCAGCGTCCAACTCAGAATGCTTTGATTGGCCAATCAGGAGTCGGTCCAAGTAATAATCGCCCGCAGTTTAAACATACATTTTGACATGCCTCAGAAGAACAGTGGTGGAGACTGGAGTGGAGAGTGATGTTTCTTCAGGCTCCGCAGCCCGGCCAAGTGCCAGGGAAAGCACCAAGAACAATTAACCTTACAACAACAGCACCATACGAGCAGTGTTGGGAAGGATACTTTCAAAACGTATTCCGTTACAGAATACATGCCCAAAAATTTAATTTGTAACGTATTCCGTTACGTTACTCAATCTAAGTAACGTATTCTGAATACTTGGATTACTTTCACATTGAATTGCATTTTATAAGTGTAGGAATACGGCCATCACATTCAGCATACTAAACAGGCCTATTCTGGTGTGTTCTTCTGTTCTAACTGGCTGAATGTGTACCTACACAAGCAGATTGATGTTTGTATTTGTAGTCCCGAACTGCATACTACAAAAATCTAACCGCAGTCTAAGCTACCACGAGCTAATTTTAGCTAACGTTAGCTAGCACGTCAAACGGGGCTAGTAAATCTGCACATAGGAGAATGTAAAGTTGCACGTCAATAGCATGTAGCGTATAAAATAGCAAGGTGACCAGTAAAACTACAGCCGACGACTACCCTTGGCTAATAAAAAAAATAACTTACTTTAAGATGCTTCTCAGGTTGGAGGTGGAGTAATTTGGATGCTGAAAGGAGGTTGGTTGCTGGCAAGCAGAAGTTGCACTCCACAGTTATATTTCGTTCTCCCTTCTCTTTCTTTAATGTGAAATGCTGTTTGAATTTCCAAGATAGAAACGCATTCCTGCCCTGGATGTTGTGCCGGTTCCGGCTCCATCTCTACCTCTATTTGATTAGGACAATGCACATTAATCAACATTTCTGTAAATGTGTTAGCCAGTCAGCAAATTTTCAACTGTAGTCCTAATTACCTAGCACGCATGTCTTTATGGTGGGAAGAAACCGGAGCAAACCCACTCAAACACGGGGAAAACATGCAAACTCCACACAGAAAGGCCCGGTACGACCTGGATTTGAACCCAGAACCTTCTTGCTGTGAGGCAGAAGTGCTAACCACTGAGCAATGGTGCTGCCTGACAAGCAGTATCATCATGTCATCCATTGATTTCAACAATGTAACTGTACTCTAAATACCAACTATTTAAATTGTAATTGTAACGGAATACAGTTACTCATTATTTGTATTCTGAATACGTAACGGCGGTACATGTATTCCGTTACTCCCCAACACTGCATACGAGTTAAAAAGGGAAAGAAAATTTGTGAACATTATTTTAAGGTAGATTATTTTGGTGCAAGTTTGCCAGATCAGGTAGAGGATCTGTAGTTTGAATGAGACATGATGAGACATTACGACAGCGGTAATGGACAATTCTGCATCCAACCTGTAGGGGGAGCGAAGCGGAAAAGTGCTTTAGTGTTGCTGTGTAGCTTAGTGTAGTGACACTGCTATCGCCACACGTGACAGCTTTATTTGGCTCGTTTTCCGTGAACGATGTGGCAAGGGGGGTATAACGGAGTTAGCAAGCTAACGTTAGCCAACTAACAAGTTGTTCACTGGCTGGTTGGTTCTGCCGTGCTGTCGTGCTGCATCGGTTACAGAGAATGAGCTGAACAGTGGGCAGGGTCTAACGTTAGCGGTCTGCTGACCCGCTGCCGCTGGGTCTAACGTTAGCGGTCTGCTGACCCGCTGCCGCTGGGTCTAACGTTAGCGGCCTGCTGCCGCTGGCTCTAACGTTAGCGGCCCGCTGCCGCTGGGTCTAACGTCCCTCCTCACTCCCTGCAACTCCGAGACCATCTCTCGTTTACAGTTTACGGTTCACAGCCCACTGATGCATATTGTCACTACTACAACAACAATCACCATTTCGTTGTGTACCAATCAAATGACCACGGCAAACAGTCCAGTGGCCTTTCTATCCATTTTATTTCTATGGGGGAGCATATTTCCGTGTTTATGCAGCATCGGGCCACCAATCTTAGCTGAGGAGTCAGATTTATATGGCTTAGACGACTCAGGTTAAACATTTAGCAAATTGCATCCTCTCACTGTGTGATTGTGTGTTAGGACTAAGAGCAAGACATGACAAAATAAAATGTTAGCTTCCAGTTGCAGCGTGAGAGGGAAAAGAGAACAAAAGACGCTGAACAGTGTGTTTCTAACAGACGGTGAAGCCACAGGTATCGCTTTAGTCGTTCATGTTACAGGGCGGCATATGGCAGAGATAAGAATCTGAGACAGAAAGGGAGCACACAGAGACGGAGAGAAGAAGAAACGACAGGGGGAAGGTCTATATGCAGGTTATCGAGGCATTTACATACAGTACAGTAAATAAATCCAAATCCAGTGTCAGGTTGTGTGTTCACCAGCACTGTGTGAAAGATGACATCATTGAATGGGATGCTGAGAGCTTGTTCAGTGTTCAGAGAAGAGGAGGAGGAGGAGGAGGACAAAGCTCGAGAGAATTTTCTGTGGCTGCACATTTCCGAATGTTGTCGACTTTGACTGCTGGACCTAGTCGTTCATTAAAAATCTGATTTGTCAAAACTGTAAATATTCAAGGTGTCGGTGAAAAGATGAGGTTGTGATTTTTTCATACAGAGCTGCTCATCTACCTTATGTATATTTTCAGTCTTACGATTACATAATTATTAATATTTGACCATTGCACTGAACTGCCTTGCACTGTATTTATATTCAAATCTTATCTCAGACCATACTGATATTGCACTATTCCTTCCCTCTCTTCAATTGTTATTGTATATTTTTGTAAAGTTCTAAATTGTATTGTATTGTTATACTGTATACTTAACAGTTTTTGATATATTTCTCACTGTCCTTCTGTTTTTTATTCAGTTTTTTTTATTCTCATATGTTAAGTGTACTTATAGAAAGCAAAGATTAACCGGAGTCAAATTCCTTGTTTGTTTGCGCAAACCTGGCCAATAAAGCTGATTCTGATTCTGAGTAACAATGACTCAGCTCTGGTTTGTGCAGATGTCATTAGATTGATCAAATATCTGACATTCTGACTTTAATCTTAACACCCACAGATCTGAAGTTTTATGTTTTTGCGATTCATTAGCACTGTTGAACCTGGCTCAACTTTTGCTAGCCTGGCTCCGCCCTCCTACGTACTTCCGCTCAATTTTCATTTTCCTTCAGTACTACGTCTGGGTTTGCGGTATATTCTTGGGTTTTCTCCAACCAAATATTTGGCGGTCCAATCAGCGAACAGAGGGAGTGGCTGAGAACGATGACGTTGAGGTCGTGACATGCGCTAGTTTGAGTTATAGTGCCATAAGGGCGGCGGAGAAAGATGCGGTCCGTTGTGGCAACGCTGCCGAGAATCCAGAAGTTAAAGCCCGAGCAAGAACAATCTTTGCTGAGTTTTGTTGGTGGCCATGATGTTGTGGCCCTCCTCCCCACGGGGTT